>NC_056749.1:504341769-504574269 GCF_019279795.1 Protopterus annectens
AGCAATTCTAATTTCCCAGATATCACTATTTCTGAGATACCTAATTGAAATTGTATTGACTGGGTATTATGGATGTCAGTTGTTTAAAATAAAGGATCTGGATTGCCTACAATTAAAGAATAGACCCAAGATTTTTTCAAAATATTTTTTGTGCTAGTTTTGATTGTGTAGTATATTTATAATGGGAAGAAAATAACATTATTTATTATATAGATGCTATTGACATAATATATTTTCATTTCCATGGGAAAGCTTTTGGCACAATTCCTTACACAGGCATAGCAGAAAAGTTAAACTGGGGCTAAACCCTTGTGTCAGATGCTGGATTGACAATTACCTCCCAGATAAGATGTAGTTAATCATAATAGGGGACATTATCTCCACAAAGAGACTAGTAGTCACTAGTGAAGTCCCCCAGGGTTCTGTGCTGGAGTTTGTCCTATTTGGCATCTACATTTCTGAAGTAAAAGTCAATACAAAGGGTTCTGACAAAGTTTGCAGATGACTTTAAGCTAGGAGCACTCACTGAATCCCCAAATGACATAGCCACCATGCAGGAAGGTTTTTGTCAAATAAATAATTGGTGCCAAAATCATGGTCCGAAACTAAATGCCATAAAATGCATTATATCCTTTGGGAAGTCATCAACCCTACAGAACTGCCACATTGATAATACACCACTAACATTCATCCCAGTCTGGGATTTAGCAACTTTTTTGGGTAGTCACCTACCTTTTGACCAACATGCATCTATTGCTGTAAGAAAGTCCTTCTATATTACACAGCGTATAAACAAAGGAATTGTGTCTAGATATAGAGATGTCATTGCAGGCCTTTACTCAGCCCTCATCAGGCCAGTCACTGAATGCAATGCCCCCTTAGGTATGTACCTGTCCAGACACCTGCAATAACTTGAATGCCCACAGAGATATAGCTAAAAAGATACAAGGCCTAAACAACATTTCCTACATGGACTGATGTAAGGTCCTGTTACTATATTTCGTATCCTTCAGCCTTCTAAGAGGTGACCTGTATCTGGCATGCAAGCCATCCTCTGAACCATTACTGATGGATTCATGGCCCATCATCAAATCAAATGGTGTCAGAAATACTTGGTCAGTGGATCTAAACCTCTTCAGCAACATCAAGAGGGACTGGTATATTTTACAGAGGATACCACTGCTTTGGAACTTATTCTCCATCCACATAAAACAAATTTCATCCCTTACCTTTTTAAAGTGCTACTTAGATGTATGGCTGGAAAACAGTTTATTTATCCCAGGACTGCCCCCTGTAATACTAATGGAAAGATGCAGCTCTTAAATTCTTTATCCCATGCATGGGTTCCCACAAATTATCTATTGTATGATCTCAGTTATTCTCATTAAGGGCAATCTACAGTTATCAACCATGGGATGGATAAAACCAGTGTATAACTAAATTGGATAGATTATTTCAAACACAAAAGGGAAAACTGGCTGGCCATAAAATGGCTTGCATGGGCAACAAGCATAGTACTTGCCTATGAACCTATAATAAGATGTATGTTCTTTTATTTTAATCTGTTTTACTATTTGTTTATACTTTTAGCTAATTGTATTAGAAGATTAAACTGAAAATTACCATAAAAAAGAGAAAGGATTGGAAAGAAAGCAGAGAAGAAAAGAGAAAGCTCCACCTTAGAACTCAGAAAACATTTTTTTAATTGTATTTTTGTTTCTGAGCTATTTTAATGCCTCAAAATCCCTCCAAGTGCTTGTACAATTTTAATGTGTTTCTCTCAAAATGGCAGAAGAATGGGCTTGTCTTGGTAATGTAATCATATTTTCTTGCTCTCCTTCTTTCTTCCCAGAACACATTTCAAGTCCTCTTTATATGACTTGTGTCAGACATAAGGAAGTGGTGCTGTTTTCTCATGCCATTAAAATATAATGGCAAGAATGTGAAGCACTGTCATCTAAACACACCTTCTGTAAAAGAGCTGCTTCTCTGTTTAACTGTGACTGAGCCTCATTTATCTGTCTGCCAGAGGTTGTTCTATGCTCTAAATAGCTGTTAGCTACTTGCAGCAAAAGAAAGCAGATAAGAGGGGTCTTTTGTAGTCCTAACAAACTTGAGAAACCCTTCCCATACTCTCATGCTGAGGTATGAAAAGTCACACTGCAGTAAATAATCCTTGCCATACATTTACAAGTGAAAAGTAGTAGTACTCTTAACTTAGAATGTCTGCTACTTCCCAGTGCATTCAGTGGGAGAATTTTTCTATCTCATGAATGATGCAGACTTAAAACGTGCTTTACTAGTTCCTCAATTATTTCTGCTATGTTCCCCCTCCTTTTTTCTATTTCATATTTATTTATACTTTGGTAACCAAGAAAGTGAACTGGTCCCAGGACCCTTTTCAGCCACAACATAAGCTACACTAGCATAGATGATAATTATTAAGTGCACTTGTCAATACAAATAAAATAATACTAACAGAAAGATATTGACCAAGATTGCTTGTGGAACACAGCCAATGTATGACTAGAATGTAACCTTGTAGAATGTATGACTAGAATGTAAACCTTTTCTAACTCTCTAAAAGCAATAAATTGGAATAGTCTAAAAACACTATCTCTAGATAATGTGGTAGCCCACTTCAACTCAACCTTCTTAAACCTTCTAGACTACCATGCTCCCTTAAGAACAAAAAGAATAAAAATTAAAACTGCCCCTTGGCTTACCAAAAATACATTAGCAACCATGCGACACAGAGATAGTGTGGGCATACTACCAGAAAAATAGGACCCCCCTCATCCATAACGAATACAAAACACTTCGAAATAAAGTAAAAAAGCTCATCATCACTCATCGACAACATTACGTCTCCATACTCCAAAACAATAATAAAACAAACCCACAGAAATTCTGGAAAGAAATCTCCACTCTTCTTAATCCTAACAAACCAGATACCCCCACCCCAGACCCTAATGCTCCCAACATAGACTTGGCTACCCAATTTAACTCTTTTTTTCATTGATTCTATTTCCAAACTAACCTCATCTTTCTCTAACATCACTACACTCTCCCATTCTCCCCCATCCTCCTCTACTAGCACTCTACCCTCCACTGCTACTCCCCCCATTCTTATCTACTAATTCTCTACCATCCTCCTCTTATTCTACTCTCAGTTCCTCCTCATCTCCATCACCCCCAAATACCCCCTCTTCCCACTCCCCACTTTTCTCATTAAAACCTATACCCACATCTACCATGAAAAAAACTCCTTCAAAACCTGAAGCCATGCTCTAATGCTCCTGACAACATTCCTTCACACTTTCTTAACATAGCTGCCGAAGCGATTGCCTACCCCATAATCATTCTAATCAACCGCTCTATCCAAGAAAGCATAGTACCCCAAATCTGGAAAAAGGCCTTTATCATACCTTTACATAAAGGAGGCAACAATAACAATGTTACTAATTTCCGTCCCATTGCTATCCTGTCTCCCATCTCTAAACTCCTAGAAAAGTGTATCCAACTTCAACTCCTACCACATGTCTTAGACAATCCACCTACTAACTCCCACTCAACATGGTTTCAGACCAGGCCACAGCACTATGACAGCCCTCCTCTCCTTCCTTGAAACTGTAAACAAAGCCCGGGACTCTGGTCATATTGTTTCTACCCTACTACTTGACCTCTCTAAGGCATTTGACACCATCTCTCACAACCTCCTTTTAACTAAACTCTCTAAGCGTAACCTATCTCCTTCCTCTCTGAACTGGTTCTCCAGCTACTTATCCAATAGATATCAAGCAGTAAAATGGAAAAACACCACCTCCTCATTCCTTAATACTCCAGCTGGAGTCCCCAAGGTTCCATACTGGGTCCCCTCCTCTTTAATATATTTATAAATGACTTCCGCAACTCTATCCCTTTCTCAAATATCATCCAATATGCAGACGATTCAACTATTATCTGTTCTGCCACATCTATCCCTACACTCCTAAGGCTTACTCAAGATGCTTACTCAATCACTGAACAATGGATGAATAAAAATCACCTAGCACTCAATGCCTCTAAAACCAAATTAATGGTATTCACTCCCTCTAAAGTCACCTCTTTCGACACAAACACATTCTCTATTACTAGTCATAATAATACAACTCTGGAACTGGTATCAGAGACCAAGTTACTTGGGCTCCAAATTGATAGTCAGCTCAAATTCAACTCCCACTTACAACTAAACATCAAAAAAACCCATCAAAAACTAGGTATGCTCTATTGACAAAATCATTATCTTACACATGCCACAAAAATCACTCTCTCTACATCTTTTCTTATCCCCTCCCTTATCTCTGGAGCTCCACTCCTTACTAATCTACAATCCTCCCTGAAAACACAACTGTCCTCCTGCTACAACAAAATCACTAAGTTCGCTACCAGCCATAAGTCCTCCACTCACCACTGTTCCTCTCTCCACAAACTGAAATGGCTAGAACTACCCAATCATCTCACCTATACTCAACTTACTCTTGCACACAAGCTCATTTTCAACCCCTCCCTCTGTCCTTCCCTTTCCTCTGCCTTTAAAATGCACCTACCTGACAGAGTACTAAGGTCTAACAACCAAAATCTATTAGAAGTGTACTCGTCCCCCAGGCAAACATCTTCTATCCTATGGTCTAGCACATCTCTGGAACTCTCTACCTCCATCCATTCGTACCACTTCTAATCACTTTATTTTCAAAAAAATCACTTCACTCACATCTAATATCCCAGTGGGAATGCTCCTGCTCCCACCCCACATAACTTATGCTGCCAATTTCCATCTTCTTTTCTTTCCCCTCTTTACACAAGCAACTTCTTTTACCATCTCCCCCAACTCTTACATCCCTGTAATTACTAAGCTGTTTGCAAAGTATGCGTTAGGTTGCACCTCTTAAGTGTAAGCTTCCTAATATGTATTGGCTCCTTAGTATTTATTTTGTAATGATCCTTTACTAGTCTGTATCATCTGTAATCTTCATCACTAGTCTGTATCATCTGTAATCTTCATCACTAGTCTGTACTGTTTGTAATGCTCGCTCTAGTCTATAACACTTGTAAAATTATAATCTATAAACTATTGTAACCTTGATTGTTTTGGAGCTAAAACCTATTGTAACCTTGATTGTTTTGGAGCTTTTCTCCCCAGGACTCCATTTAAAACGGGTTCATATTGGCCCAATGGACTATCCTGGTAAACCAACTGCAAACAAATAAATAAATAATAAATGTATACATTAATAATGCTTAACTATACTATGTTTATTATAATTAACTCATATGCACACATATTGCGTGCGCACACACACATACACACATAAACATATATATATATAGTGTGTGTATGTATATAAAGTATATGTGTATAAAGTATATGTGTACAAAAGCGTGTGTATGTATGCATTTAAACACAACTAAGTACTTCTGATTTCCTTTTCTTAGTGTTTTTAATGCAAGGGCACATAGTAAATTTATGTTAAAGTAAATTCAGTTGTATATTATGGTTAATCTCTGACAATGCAAGGAATGACTCAATGTCTTATATGCAAGGAAATAAAAGTTTTAAAAACTACAAGCAGGTTTCTGGTACAATCTCAATGCTGGAACCATACTGTAGGGAGAAAAGAAAGCTAGCAATTGAGTTGAACTGTATGAGAGGATGGAGTTTTCCTTTAAAGAGAAATATACATATACGTGAATCTGCTTCAGAATGAATAAGGACGCTCTAATTTATGTATAATTAAACTATTTAAGTAATCACAATATAAAGTAGAGTAACAAGTCTAATATCAGCAATGCCATGATTTGTAGAAAAAATACTTTGTTCATTTTGTTTTATTATATTCAAGAACAAATGACACTGACAAAAATATGCATCATGCAACCAGAATGGAAAGAGGGAAGAAAGTAATAAACAGAAACAAAATAATGAGTATATTTGAACTAGGAGTAAACAAAGGATATGCATCAAATAATTACGTAAGGTGATTACCATTCTTCTTAAAGTTTAACAGAGCTCTTATAGTATATGCAGCAACATGTGGCAGCTCTTAATGATATGTCTGAATGTTTCAAAACTAAAGTGACATCATGTATACTGTGCTGGAGTAAAGAAAGCACTGTTGTGTATATTGAAAGTAATAGTATTTCTTTAAGAAATGCAGCTTTCTTTTACTTGATACAGTCAGTACAGGAATTGTTATTGAGAATTATTTCATTAAATTTACATATAAAAGGAGGACCAGTTAATTGAAGCATTCTCTAGAGTCTCCTTGCTCCTTTATCTGTTTAAAACTTTCATTTAGTGGCTCACTGCTGTTTTTCTGCTGTGGTAAACATTTTTGTAGTGTTTTCTGTCTAAAATAGTGTAGCTAATTGCTATAGTATAGTTTTCCCACCCTCCCTTCCTGTTGGTGTCTTTTTCATAGACTTGGTGGCTTTGTAGTTGCCCACCACTACTGTAAATTAGATCTGGGACACTCCTCCCAGTCTAAAGTCATTAGCTCATTCTACCTAATAGTGAGAGAACATTTGAGAAGGCCAACCCACTTAGTTTCTTAACCTTGAATTATCTTCTGTTCTTCCTTTCTCCCTTTCTACTATATATAATAAAACACACTTTGCTAGAATCTACCATTGCTTAGAATCTCCTTGTGTTCCGGCTGTGTGCTTCTCAAACACTCTGGACATATAGAGCTGATAAATATATTGTTGGCACTTTTTAACTGTTCAGAGTTCTGCACTGTGTTACATTTTGCTTGACTGAATTATTTTTCTATTTGCTGGCATTGTTTTCTGATACTCTGCCTCCATTTTGATTTTTCCTAACTGATTGCTTTCTGCACTTTAGTCATTTTTTTAATTTAATTGCATTTATTTAAACTGTATTTGCTTTAATATTGCTACACACTGAAATGTGCTAACTTGCACTGCATTTGAATTGTTTTTACTGCTGTTTAAGCTGCTTTTTTATTAAAAAAAAAAAAAAAACCTTTCCTGGAACTAGTCTAGTCCAGATACAGATTTGCTGTATCTAGGACTGTCTGTAAGCTTCTGAGACTCCCCCAAGCCTTTCTGTGTTGGAGGGATGCCTTCTAGCTTATCAGTGGGAGTGGTAAGCACTAGGTAGCCTATTTATTACAAAAGGAGTGGTTTTTGGCTCAGAAATTGTAGTTTATTGGCCATTTCGGCAGTTTTTCCATCCCTTTTAACTTTCTGGTTCAAAAGCCCATGTTTGCATGGGTTTCTGTTTGTTTAAGCTCTGTTCAGCAGCTTCAAATGGAGGTAAACTATTACTGGTGCCAGTAAGTCTGCTGTTAAGTTTTTACCTTAGATATTGCTAGTTATTTCTCTCTTGCCCTTCAAATAGCCTAATCACTTTGCACTACAACAGGTTTTTGTATTATTATAGCACACCTAAATGCCATCAGTTCTAGTCGTTTTTCATGGAAACAGATCCCGTACTTAGTAGTTATGACCACCCCTCCTACCATGATTAAAGGACAGTTCCCTATGCTTTCTCCTATTAAACTGGTGCACTTGGGCATTCTGAGGCAGTGTAGCAATTGCCTCATGAACACAGACAACTCTCTTCTCTCACCTCCCAACATGCAGACTTGTGAGAGATGCACTTATATCACCGAATTGGAAGCTATGCACTCTCCAGCCAAGACCGGACTAGCTGGTCAAGATGAGAAGGCCAACACCTACACTGCACCACACCACATAGAGCACATAGCCCTCCAGAACACCCACTATCACAGCTCTCACACAAAAACACAAACCACACACCCACCTTCATTAAGGATCTCAATAAAAATTTACACAAACAGCAGAGACCTCCAAGACAGAAATACACTCAACCACCCCAACACAGCACAAACCACAGGACACACAGCTCACCTCCACAGTGTGCCCCTTAACCTAAGCCCCTAAGGCTAAACACCTTGCCCAATACACTAATCATAGTTGACTCAATAGTGAGGCACACAGATGTCCCACTCAGTAGATTGAATAAGGAGAATGTAACAATCAGCTATCAGGTGCCAGAATCTGACAGATAACACATGCACTCAGGTCACTCCACAACAAGTACAAGTATGACTCTCTCATTGTCATGTGGGTGTGAATGACCTGAGATGCACCTGCCTGGACTGCATGAAAGGAGACATGGTGGAGCTCTTGACTTATGTTGCCCAGGCAGGTATGACACTAGCTCTGAGCAGTATCCTACCATCACTCAGAATTATACCTCAGTACAAACAAAAATGATTGACTTAAGCAAGTGGCAAAGTTTCTAGTGTCAATCTAAGGGGATTCGGTATCTGTCTGCTTGGGATGACATGATTGACAGACCTCAATGCTTTGCCAGAGATGACCTGCATCTATCACCCCTGGGTTTTCAGGTACTAGCTAAGGCTCTTGCCACCCCTATAGTGCCTTTTTTGTTGGTGTTCCAAAGACCAAATTACCACCATAACAGCTATAAATAAATCTGAGGGTCATGCTCAGTGCTAGAAGTCTAAATTTCAAGATGCACTCGATCAAAGCAATCCTCAAAATGGAGGACATTGACATTTGTGCTGTAACGTAGATCTGGTTTAAAGCAGCAGAAACACCCCTGTACTAGCAGGCTATAACTCATTCCCCACCTTTCTACCACAAATCATGGACCCAAGCTCCAAAGGTGATGGTGTCTCCATATTCATAAAGGATATGCACACCTCCAGACTAGTAGCCCAGCATAACGTATCTGAGATACTTCAGGTACAGCTAACATTGGGTAAGATAGTGATCCAGGTCATAGCCTGCTATAGTTCCCCAACTATGTTCCTTGACTCTCACTCCACGTTCCTAAGCACCCTGGAATCTATCAAGGTCCAACCCAACACTCATACCAGGGGATTTCAGCTACCCCTCCATCAACTGGGAAAACTACTCAAGCACCAATACACTTGCCCACTGCTTCCTGGAATTCATCAGTTTCAATGCCCTGGACTAGCTCATTCTGACCCCCACTAGAGGGAGCAACATCCTTGACCTGGTTATTACTAACATGGGTGGTTGTTGCTTTACACCAATAGTCAATTCCTCCGTGGTCAGACATGACCATAAACTAATCACCATGGAAATCCACATTTCACCCCCCCCCCCTCAAAGGTAACCACCTTGAAAAACTTCTCCAAAGCTGACTTTGGACTCCTAAAAACAGAGGTGGCTAACTTCAGGGCACCCTTAACAATGGAAAATAGCTGCCTGACTGCCGAATCATACACCAGTTCACTGTACGATCATGTACATAAATGCATGGAACTAGCCATACCCAACAGAACCAAGATGCTCTCCTCCAAAAAAAGGAAGACAATCTGGTGGTCCCCAGCCATTAATAAACTCTAAAACAGAAGTAGGAAACTGTTTCAAAAAAAGGTGAAGTCCCAATACTGGAAAAACTCCCTTATTAGGATCAACAAAAAGTTGAGATCCCTCATCAAATTCTCTAATGCCAGCTATAAAGGCAGAATCACAGCAGACACTAAAAACAATCACAAATCCTTCTATAATTATATTAAGAACCTCAACAACAATACCCATATTTGCTCTGACATACTGCACAATGGTACCTCCTATACTGAGCCAACAAATGTTGCCAACTTACTGGCTGACAGATTCATTGCCAACTTTACCCCTCTCCCTCCCCCAAAGGGTCAATCACAATACTGGAAAAATGCCAGGCACCCAGCATTACTACAGCACAGGTTAAAGCCGTATTGTCCAAGGCCAAGAATGCAGCTTCTATGTGACCTGATAATATCCCTGGCTGTGTTCTACATGAACTACAAAGCGAACTTGCACTACATCTGTGTGCCCTGTTCAGTCACAGCCTCACCTCAGGCTTTTTCCCTACTGAATGATGCATTGCTACAGTCATCCCTCTCCATAAAGGGTGAGTGACTACAGACCCTGGGAATTATTGCCCCATTAGCCTAACAAGTCTGATACGTAAAGCTATGGAGTGCATCATCATGGACCTGATTAACAAAGATATAGGAAATCTCCAAACTCTGGACCCCATGCAGTTTGGCTTTGTGAAAAGATCATTATGCCTGCTCAACCTAGTTGACTTCTTTGAATCAGTTATCAGGGCTATGGATGAAGGTAAGGAAGTGAATAAAGCCTACCTCGATCTGGCCAAGGCCTTTGATACCATTTCTCACTTGGGAATTATTGATAAACTCACCAAACTAGGCAGCAACCCCTATATCACTAGGTGGGTTGCAAATTGGCTCACAGAGAGAACACAAAAAGTAGCTAACTCCAAGTCAGACTGTCAGCCAGTCATGAGTGGAGTCCCACAAGGATTGGTCCAGGGTCCTCTTCTGTTCAGCATCTACTTCTCAGAAGTCCAGGCCAACACAAAGTTCTGAGATGACTCCAAGCTGGGAGCCATTATTAACTCCCCAAGTGATGCACACATCCTACAAAAAGGCCTCACTGAGACCAATGACTGCTGTCGAAACTATGACCTTAAGCTTAACGCCAAAAAATGCATTGTCATCTTCTTTGGTAAAAACTCAGTTTCCACTAATTTGCCACATCGATGGGATCCCACTGAAGGTGTTACAAAAGATCTGGGGATGCTAGTTGACTGCAACATCTCCTTCGACTACCAAATTGCCAATGTGGTCAGAAAGTCCTTCAATGTGGCACATCTCATTACCAAGGGTTTTGCATCCAGTAGGAAAGAGGTCATCGTCTCTCTCTCTCTCTCTCTCTCTACTCGTCCTTCATTAGACAAATCATTGAGTATAATGCCCCATTTGGCATGTACCTCATTAGACACCTGCAACAGTTGGTGAGGTCACAGAAGTACCTCTCGAAGAGGATCCTAGGCATTAAAAACGTGTCCTACATGGACAGACTCAAAAGTCTCCAGCTATTCTGTCTCATATCACTTTCATTGAGGCAATCTCTGCTTGACTTACAAAGCCATGTCTGATCTAGCTCTGTTAGAAATGCTACATCTAAAGAAATCCCAGTCTCTCTGCACCACATGCTCCAGAGAACTCAACCTCATTACCAAAATCAACAGAATATGCTGGAGTGACAGGTTCCTCACCCAGAGACTGCCCGTGCTCTGGAATAGACTTCCCATACATGTCAAGCAGAGCACCTCGCTCTCCCTCTTCAAGAGAACTCTTGATGAGTGGATGGATAATAGAAAGTTTCCCCAGGGGATCACTCCAGTGGGTCTACTTGATAGAGGCACTGGGAATAAACATCGGGCAGCACGGCACTTCTGTGGACTAGGCTTGGAAAGGCACCAGGGCTATTAGCCTAATACACACCTATGAACTTCTCAATCCAAAGGGAAGTAGACACCTAGAGCAGTGGTTTTGCAGTAATGGAAAAAGACATTCCAAATCCTACAGAAGAATCCTGGATATGTTTCAATGGGAATACATTTTGCATGAAAGGCTTTTTTTCTGTGTTTTTCTAACCAAAGTAATCCTTTATGTAGTTGCTATTGATTCACCCACATATATACAAGACACACCTTCACCACTGTTTTTTTTTCCTCTTCCATTAACTAAACCTTCTTAATTTCATGGACTGGTGATGTCAGCATTATTTTATATCACAGCTGTTGATACAGCAGGCATATTTGACTCTCTTTTTCTTTGCAAAAATAATCCTGAGTTCTTTGCCTTTCATTGAGTGAATGGTTATAATGTGAGCAATTTTGTTAACCCTGGATGGAGAAAACAGCAGTTATTATATACCTATATATAATCTCCACGCAGCTGCTGTGGTGTTTGATGCTGAAATTTTAGTTCTGCCTTGGGGGGGTGGAGCACTCCCTCTATTGAGAAGAGGAGGTCAGATCTTCCTTACAGAAGTGAGAGTCAGACTGACAGGATTGTGGCCTGTCTGGTAAAGACAGGAGGTGCTGTGGAGAAATGCACAGATAGGGGACTGTGTAACAGGAGGAGTGTTGAAGATATTGGCCTCTGTATTACAGTGAAGTGATACTGGAGATATAAACGGGCTGGATACATCTAAGGTCAGTGTGAGGGGGGAGCAGATAGCAGAGTCTGACTGAAAAGTAAATGTGATCACTGGTTCAACTAAGTTTCAAAAAGAAACATATGACATATCAAGCAATGGCAGAATGATAAATATTGCTTAAATAGTTTAGCATGGAGTGTTGAAAAACTTGACAGATCATGTTTTGTTAACACTGGTGTGATGAGACAGACGAAAGTATTGTCTTTTCTGAGAAAATTGGTCAGTATTCTGGCGTGCACTGAGAAAAAATGTTACACTGCATGTTTTATACTGTTGGGTGAGGCAGTTCTATAGAATGCACACTTTAAAATGCACTGCATGTTTTATACTATTGGGTCAGGCAGTTCTGTGGAATGCACACTGTAAACTGCACTGCATGTTTTATACTATTGAGTCAAGCCATTCTGTAAAATACACACTGTAAACTGCACTGCATGTTTTATACTATTGGGTCAGGCAGTTCTGTAGAATGCACACTGTAAAATGCACTGCATATTTTAACTACATTCAAAATATAAAGCCTAAACAAAGTGTGAGGTGCTACTAATAGTAATGGTATGGTATTCCTGAAAATGGTCAGAAGTAGTAATGGAGCTGGTTTAGTGATGTGATATTTCTCAAAATTGTCAGAAGTACCAGTGATGCTTGTTTGTTGGCTTTCCATTTGTGAAACATATTAAACGTATTGCTATAAAAAGTAAACACCAGAGAATTTCTGTATTGTGCTGGTTGCTCTTTGCATTACTGCTAGTGAAGTTTGAAGCCTGTAAATGGATGATGTGCTGGAAAGAAAAACCTACGTGACTGTACTTTTGCAGTCAAAGAAATGTCTTGACCATTTTTGAATGTGTACACAAGTGGAATCTTTATGGTTTGCTGAAACATATTCGAAGTCTGATTATAATGTCCTTTGTCACTGAGTATCCCTATGCCCACCAATAAAACATTCAACAACTCTCATGCCTCTGCAAACAGCTTTATTACAATATGTCAAATACTTCAATATCCACCATCTTTAACACCGAATAACATGCATCATATATTAGCATAACATAACACAACTAGGCAGCTTGATAGGCTACTCATCTTCCTCTAAAACACTTTAATGATAACTTCAAATGCACATCTTTATGGAAACTAGGCTGCATATTAGACTGTGAATCACAGACATATTAGCAGTATCGCACTACTCACTGGCACAGTGTCCCTCAACTACACAGCATAACACTGCTCACCTGAAACATTGAGTGTCATCAGGAAGCCAAAATGGAGTAGAAAGTAGGGGCCTACACATGGAACAACTACTAGAGGCCCATGTACTGCCCACCTGGCTGCTCACCGTCTTTTCCCTGTCACATCTAACCACTATCTCCCAAACAAATCCTGCACAAACAATGACCGCTGTACATTGAACATGTTTAAACCAGTATCACTAAGATGTACACCATTGCTATGGAAACAGGCTGGATCCCTGTTCCCAAAATCCCAGTGTTCCATTACCATAAATTCTAATGCACCACTTCCCCTAGAAACCCTATAGATAAGAAACCTCCTAGTCACTTCCATTGTTTTAAGCTTATCAGCACCTGTCCAGACCAACCTGGGAATTGTGGCCAACCAAACAGCCTTAGTCCCCTGGAACTTCTTCACAGTTTACAAGTCCCATAACAAACAGGTAAGCAACCTCCTTTTAGGTACACTATGAACATCATTACCACCAAGATGTATAACAACCTTGACAGTTTCTCCAAATTGATGTATTACCTCTTCCAGCACTGGTAACCATTACCACTGCATACCTTGAAAACTGTCCACTGGACTTGCCATTGCAATAGATCAATGCCTACATTCATAACACTAGGGCACATGTCTGCTCTTTGTAACATGCTGTGAGCACATACTATTTATACTTGTTAGGTAAAGTCCTTTTTCTAATCAGGTACCAATTTTTCAGTCATCAGTGGTCCAGTAAAAAACAGTCCATAAAATATAACTAATTCATAAAACACACAAAAATACTAAATTCAACCACAAAGCACAAATGCAGATGATTACAAATTAATTGTAGATGTACAAAAACAAATATTCATTGTCCATTGTACTTATTTTGTAACAAACTTAAAATAAAACTTTATGCCGTCATGACAGCTTTCACATTCAGAAATCCAAAGAACATCACTACAGCAAAGAATTTCAAAACTCTAACACTTAAATGAGTTTCAAACAATGATTATGAAAGAATAAAAATAAAAAAATGGATAGATGGAAGATGTGGGCTGCAGGGTATAATTCATGAAATATCTGGTACTGCGGAGCATGGGAATGTGGTCTGTGAGTCATGGCTGTCTACTCATCATAAAACTAATGTCCAAAACCACAGAACCACAGATTTTGTCTTGTTGATTATCACTTGGTTGATATTAAAACCATCACAGTTTATTTCTTTTTGTTGTTTGTTTGGCACCCAGTATATTTCAGACTAACAGACGGTGCCCGTTCGATTCTGAGTTAGAGCATCTTCTGTGTGTCAACATGCGTGAATGGGCATTCCTTCGTTGAAGGTTGTGTGTTAGGCCCGGCAAGCCAGCACTTAAAAATCTACTGCCAATCATTAGTGGACCTGAGTTCTGCTGTGGCGACCCCTAACCGGGAAAAGCTGAAAGAAACAAACATAAGAGAATGCAGCATGGGGGATTAATATACTCCTCTTTCTCCCCTTGTTATTACACACTCTCAATTAGTATAAGGTGAGATATAATTTTTATTTTATTTATTTTATTTATTTTACATTTGCTAACCGGGAGAGTCCAACTGGATACATGTCCATTTTCAGCGGAGGCCCGGGGAGAAAAGCTCCAGGTACATAACAGACATATGAACATTGTTAATGCAAAAAAGGAAGATAGTTGAGTTCTAAATACAATATAAAGACACATCACATCTTGGGAAAAAAATAACAGCAGCATATAAAAAAAAAAACATAGGTCAGTTGCAAAGGCGAGGTGCCTTGTTAAAAAGCGGTTAAGGATAGTGACGTAAGAGAAGGGTAAATGATAGTGGTTAATCAGATTTGGAACAGGGACATTGACAGAGAGTATTGAGATGGGGTTTAAGCTTTTTTTTGAATTGGAGTGAAGGTTCTGAGGTGAGCATGGTCGGTAGGGAGTTCCACATTTTAGCTACAAAGTTTGAGAATAGAGAATCCCCAGCAGAATTATTGGCTTTGGTAGTTTGAGCTAAGATCTTATTGGAGGAGCGTAAAGATTGCAGGTTAATATAGGGGTGAATGATGTTTTTCAGAGCTGGTGTTTTCTCTGGGTGATACAGTATCTGGTGAGCCGTTTTGAGTTGGTTGAAATGGAGTTGGCTGGAAAACTCTAACCACCCTAGTTGCTTCAAGTTAGTGCAGTGGTGCATTCTAAAGGTGGAATTTGTGGCAAATCTAGCTATGTGATTGTAACAAGAAGCAAGTTTGTTAAGGGTTGTCTTGTTTAGGTTTGTAAAAAGGGGGGAGGCATAGAAAAGAGTTGATAGTAGGTGTGTGCTGGCAATTGTAATTTTACCGTGAGGAGTGAGAAAGTGTTTTACTTTATAGAGAGAGCCAAGCTTTTTATTGACGGTTTTGATGGTTAGATTGAAATGGGTGTCAAATTTAAGGGAGTTATCAATTGTAACACCTAATAGCTTTATGTGAGCTTCTGGTGATATAGTGATTCCATTGGAGGATGTAATAGAGAAGGTGGGGGTAAGAGTCTTGTTAGTGGGTGAGAAAGTAAGTAGATGTTCTTCATTCCACATTGCTGCAGTCCTAACTATTGGGGTAGTCCGCTGTCCAGTCGGCCCGAATACCAAAGTATATGGCTGACGTCGGTCATTTGCCGCATGGTCCGATGCAGAAGCAATTTTGCGAGTGCAGGTTGGCGTTCTGAAAGTTTCTGAAGCCAGAGTTTCAGACCGAATCAAAGTTGGCTAAGTACCCGTTGGGGAATATTTTGGTTTTCTTGCCTCAGTATTTAACCGGATGTCAGAAAAGTGAATAACTGTATTTCTTGGAAACAGATACCTCATAGGGATTACCATACTTTGTGTATACCTTGTTTAGGGCCTGAGCACGGCGTTGTTTGTGCTAGATTTAACCTATTAAGAGAAGGTTAGACTGTGCCAGGTTAGTGTTTGGGAAGCGTTGTAATTATAAAATGCCGTCGGATGCTCCGAGGACAAAACAGCAAAGCCTAGAGTGGAAGAACCGACAGTCCCAGGTTCTTTAGAGGGCTCAGTGGAGCCGAGGTTTTGCCAGGTGTTTGTCTCAGGAGAGACTTTACTGTTACAGGATGTCTCCTCTCAGGAAGTAGGCCAGGCTGAGGGGCTTCTCAGGTGGCTGTTCTTCCCTCTCTTCCTAAGGTGGTCAGAGCCTCCCTTCTGTTTCCAAGGCTGCTTTGAGGGGCAGGCGTGGGGTTTCTCCTAGTGCTTCAGGGTCTTTGCCTAAGAAACATATGCTTAAAATGGCAGAGGATTTGATTACTATGATAAGGGTTCTATGCCCCTGATAAGAGGCCTAGGGTGGAACCTGAGTTTGAGAGTTTTGAGCATTGCAGGCTCCTGAGTCTTAGACTTGCAGGAGTACCCTCCTTATTCTGATTCTGATGTGGATGATTCTACTCCTTCAGCTTCCTCCTGAGGATTTTTCATTTTCAGAGACTCTGCATTCCATGAGGGAGCATTTTAAATGGGAAGGTCAAGATTTCTCTGATTCCAGGAAAAGGCTTAGGGAATTCTTGTTTACCCCAGCATAGGCCTTTAGCTATACCTCCTGTTTTGAATGTGGTGGAAGATGTTTTTGCAGAGGCTTCCCTGAATCCTGATTCTTTGCCTCCTGCCCCAGTTAAACCGGATAGGTATTATAGGTGCCTGAAGCTCATAAGTATCTTTTTAAGAGTCCTAGGGCAGACCCGGAAACTGTTTCTCAGGGGCCTAAGGGTGTGAAGGCCTCAGTTGTTAAAAATCCTGTCCCTCCTGATAAAGAGGCAAGGGCTTTGGATAGATGGGGAAAGAAAGTGTATACTTCTTCCACTTTAGCCATGAGGGCGTTGAATTGTCAGTTTCACATGTTAAAATATCAGAATTATCTTCTTTCACAGTTGAAATCTAAGGTGGATGCAAGAGTTGCAGGATTTAGTTCATGTGTCTGAACAGGTGGGTAAACATTCCTTGCAATGTGGTTTTGATGCTGTGCAGGCCTCCTCCAGGGTGGCTGCCACTGGTTCTGTTCTTCTTTAGCTGAGCATGTTAAGACTTTTGGATGCTCCCTTGCAGTCTGATGTGTTGTTTGGTTCGCCCTGTAGAAGCAGTTTTAAAAATGGAGGACAGACAATGGCTAAGTCTATACAAATTTTTGATTTTTGCAGGTCCAAGTTCCAGTTCAGTAGAAATTGGCCTGCTAAGGGATGGACTTCATCCTGCTTATGATTCACAGTCTAGGTAGGTCTCTAGACGTGGGTAGGGCAGGAGCTCAAGCGGGGTTTTTAGGCTCCCAGGAGGGTTCTGCTCCCAGACTTCTGGTGAGTGCTTAAGCAGACCCAATGACCTGCCTTTTCAGCTGCCAGTTCATTCTCGCCTGGCAGCACCGTTGGGAGGAAGGCTGTCTCTTTTCAAAGAAAATTGGGATTTAATTACCCAAGACAGATGGGTTCTGGATATCATTCACCACGGTTACAGGTTTTATTTCCATACCTTGCCTCCTTTCAAAGGCATGCCAGACATTCCTCCTCTACAAAGACAAGAGGCTCACAAGCACATTTCTCAGTTACTCCAAATAGGGGCCATTCAGCCGGTTCCTGTGCCAGAAAGGGGCCTAGGATTTTATTCTCGCCTGTTCCTAGTACCGAAGAAGGGAACACGTGGAGACCAATTTTGGATTTATCTATCCTCAACACTTATCTGGACATTCCCAAGTTCAAAATGTTGACGTTACAACAGCTTTTACCTCTGCTGGGCAAAGATCACTGGATGGTAACTTTAGATCTCAAGGAAGCTTACCTTCATGTGCCTATAAGACTAAGTTGCAGAAAGTATCTGCGAAATTCTCATTATCAGTTCTCTGCATTGCCCTTTGGCTTATCTACAGAGTATTCACAAAGGTTCTGGCTCCAGTGATAGCTTACTTCAGGCTAAAAGGAATTCAAATCTATCCTTACTTGGACGATTGCCTGATTCTGGCTCAAGAAAAGGAAGACCTTCTACAGCATTTGGAATATGTCATAGCAGTGCTAAGGTGCCTAGGGTATTCTGTGAATGAAATAAAGTCCAGTCTAGTACCCTCTCAAGACATGTGCTTTCTGGGTGTGAGACTGAATACAGCAGCCCAGATGGCCTTTTTAACCCCGGACAAACAAAAGAATCTTTCCAGTTATTTCCATCAACTATCTCTTCAGTCCGGGCTGACTGCAAGGACAGTCCTTCAAGCCTTAGGGTTCATGGCATCTTGTATTCTGGTGCTTCCCAATGCCAAACTGCATATGAGGAAGCTACAATGGTATCTCAAAAATGTATGGACACAGCACTGCCAGGATTTGGACACTGTCATTCAAATAATACCTTGCATTCAAAAAATTGTGGTGGGCTCAGGAATGTCACTAAACAAGGGATCTGTGACCCGGCCAGAGGCGAGTCAAATTCTAACGACAGATGCCTCAGACATTGCTTGGGAGCTCATCTAAATGGAAAGTGGATACAAGACAAGTGGCCTGCCAGACTACAGCATCTACATATCAACATGAAGGAGATGTTAGCAGTCCAGTTTGCATTAATGGCTTTCAAGGAGTTACTTCTTCCAGGGCAGGTGTTGATTCTAACAGACAACACAACTGTCATGTGGTACATCAACAAACAAGGGGAACACATTCTTACCCATTGTGCAGGCAAGCAATGATTTTATGGGAGACTGCGCTCAGCTTGCAACTAACTCTTCAGGCAAGGTTTCTGCCGGAGCACAGAACTCCTTAGCAGATGTGTTAAGCAGACAAATCTTGGATCCCCACGAAACTGGATCTTCATGTATTTCAAAGTTGACAGTGTCCTGGGAACTCCAGACATAGATCTGTTCCACTAAATCACCAGCTGCCAAAGTTTTGCACAAAGAGGTTTCATCACACAGCTTGGAAAGTGGATGCTCTTTCTTTCAGTTGGAAAAATCTTCATGTGTTTTCCACCTCTGCCTCTTCTTCCAAAGGTGCTTCTAAAGAAGGACAAGACAAGCCAAGGATGATTTTAATAGCTCCAGATTGGCCTCGCAGCACTGGTACCCATTACTGAGGAGTCTGGTAAAGAAGCCTCCATGGCCTTTACCCTTGATTCCACATCTGTTGTCTCAGGAGGCGTCTGCTCAATGTCAAGCTTCACTCTCTTCATCTAACAGCCTGGCATATAATGTTTTGAAAGACAGCAGGTCTCAACTTCCTCAACAAGTTTTAAATGTGATTATGGAAGCCAGAAGACCTAGTACAAGGAAAGTGTACGCAGAAAAATGGAAGAGATTTTTATTTTGGACTGCAGCAAAGAATTTGGAGATTTCAGAGCCTAATTTGAGTGTGGCTCTTCAATATCTTACTGAGTTATTGGACAAGGTTTGTCTTTCTCTTCCATTAAGATTCATGCTGCAGCAATTTCAGCTCACTATGATTGTGACCCACCATTGTTTTCACATCCTTTGTTCAAATTTCTTAGAGGGGCAAAGAATATAAGACTCCTGCTTGGGATCTCAATTTTGTGTTGGAGAAACTTACTTTTGAGCCTGCAGCTACTGCTGAACTGAAATACTTGTCATGGAAGACTGCTTTTTGTTGGCCATTACTTCTGCAAGAAGGGTTTCTGAGTTACAGTTTTCATAAGGATAGGGTATCATTACGTACTAATCCTTCCTTTATGCCTAAAGTGGTTTCTAGTTTGGCTTTAAACCAAACTATTCATTTGCCTACGTTTTATGCAGATCCCCGAAATAAAGGGGAAAAGATTTTGCATACTTTAGATGTACACAGGCAATTGCGTTATTATTTGAGCAGGACTAAGGATTTTAGGCAGTCTCAGCAGTTGTTTGTTTCTTTTGCTTTGAGTTCTCAGGGCAAGCCTGTGTCAAAACAAACTATTTCTAGATGGATTGGGTGTTGCATTACATTTTGTTATTCCCATCATGGCAAGGAGATTCCAGCTGGGATTAGGCCTCATTCCACTAGGGCTACTGCCACTTCAACAGCATTTCTGAGGGGTGGCAACTAAGGATATTTTGGAGGCAGCTACTTGGAGTTCAGTGCATACTTTCTCTAAGCATTATCACCTTCCTCTCTACTCTAAGTCTAGGGCTGGTTTTGCCACAGCTATTTTGCAGGGCATGTTGTCAGTTCCTGCTTCCTTATGATTTGCCAGCCTCCCTTACCTCTGCTTTGGGATTCTACCCAATAGTTAGGACTGCAGCAATGTGGAATGAAGAACATAGTACAGTTTTGTACCTACCATAAATGTAGATGTTCGAGGATCCACATTGCTGCAGTCTGTGTTTAGGGGTGGTTGTGTAGATGAGGTTATATTCTGCTAATTTTGTATATTTTGTATATATATATATATATATATTTTGGTGCAGGTATGTTGGGAGTTTTTGGTTTTTGGCCTTATCTTTTCAGGGTCTTCTGACATCTGGGGCAAGAAAAGGTCATCAGTCTAATGCCTGACCGACGCCAGCCATATACTTTGGTATTCGGGCCGACTGGACAGCGGACTACCCCAATAGTTAGGACTGCAGCAATGTGGATCCTCGAACATCTACATTTATGGTAGGTACAAAACTGTACTTTTTGTTTTGTTGGGGTTGAGAACTAGTTGACGACTTGAGAACCATTTTTCTATTAGGTTGAAGGTGTCTTGGGTTGAAGCAGTGAGGTCTGCCAGGTTGGAGGCAGTGCTGATGATAGTCGAATCATCTGCATATTGAATGCATGTGGCATGGGGGGTGATTGTGGGCAGGTCATTAACAAAGATGGTGAAGAGAAGAGGGCCAAGAATAGATCCTTGGGGAACTCCAAGTGTAACAGGTAGGTATGTGGATAATTTGTCCTGCCATAGAACAGCCTATTGGACAGGTAGGATTGGAAACATTTCAGCGTAGAATTGCTGAGTGATAGTTTTTTAATGTATGGAGGAGTTGAATGTGGTTCACCATATCAAAGGCCTTGGAGAGGTCTAAGAAACGAGCAGATGATAGTTTATTATTGTTTCTGAAGTTATTGATGGTATTAGAAAAGGATAGTAGGGCTGATGTGGTACTGTGATTTGGCCTGAAGCCATGTTGGGAGTTGGCTAGAATTTTATTTTTAGTGAGGTGTTCCATCAGTTGTTTGTGGACACACTTTTCCATAATTTTGGCCAGGGGTGAGAGTATAGCTATAGGTCTGTAGTTGGTTAGCTCTAGTGAGCTACCACCTTTATGGAGAGGAATAATGTTGGACATTTTCCATATGGAGGGGATGAAGGCTTCTGACAAGGTACGGTTTATGATTATGGAGACGGGATAGGAAATGGCCTCAGCTGCTTTTTGCAGAAACTCAGCTGGGAGAAGGTCAGCTGCTAGCTTAGTGGGTTTTAGTTTTTTAAGAAGAGATGTTATAGAGGATATGGGTACTGGATCGAAGGTAAATAGATGATCTGATGTAGTTGTAGTATTCTGCTGGCATGGGTAGTGGAGTGGGCTGGTTGTTTGTTTGAATTGTGTGGCCAGTGATTGTATAGTTTCTGTGAAGAAACTATTGAATGTGCTAGCAATGTTTACAGGGCACTGTTGTTTAAAAGTTGTTGGAGTGGGGGTGGTTGCCTGGCCTGGGTGCAGGAGCTTGTTTAAGCCTGTCCAGAATTTTTGTGGATTATTAAGGTGTTTGTGTTGGAGGTGGAGGAAGAAGTTTTTTTTATCATTTAAGATCATTCTTTTAGTTTAATTTCTAAGTTGCCGGAAGGTTTGGTGGGAGTGTGGGTCTTTAGAGGTACGCCATGTGACCCACATCTTGTTTCTAGATAGGATTTTGGATTTTGTTTCCTTAGAGAGCCATGGTGCGGTTTTGGTTTTAGTTCTAATGGACCGTATTGGAGCATGGGAATCTAGAATCTTGAGGAAGGTGGTGTTGAAGTAGATAACTGCCTCTTCAAGAGGAAGAGACTTGAGTATTGTCCAGTTGTGGGCTTTAAGTTCAGTTTGAAAAATGGAGGCGTTGAATTTATTATTGTTCCTGATTTTTTTATGGTTGTAAGAAGGGGTGATTTTCTTGAATTTGATAACATAGGTGAGTAAGTGATCACTCATGTCCTCTGGGTGAGTACCTGCTGAGTACTGGTCAGGATCTTTATTAGTAAGGATCCAGTCCAGGATGCTGTCTTTGTTTTGAGGTTTACCTAGTCTGGTAGGAGTGGATATGAGCTGAGAAAAGCCATGTAGATTTATGCTGCTAGATGGGGAGCTAGATGAGAAGGAATTCCAGTCGATGTTGAAGTCACCTAACACTATGGATTCCTGGGCGTCAGTTTGAGTTAACCAGTGGAGAAAGTCCTCTAAGGTTTTGTTATTATTGTTGCCTGGGGGGGATGTAAATACATGCTATATTTATGCTTTTATGTTTGTTTGGTTGAAGTTTTACAAGTAGAATTTCGGCATTGTTTGTTAGGAGGGGTTGTGGAGAGGCAAGGGAGATTTGTAATGTATTTTTGTAGAGTATGGCTACACCGCCACCTTTACGAGTTATTCGGTCTGCTCTTAGTATATCATACCCTGGTGGGATTATCTGTGTGTCTTTCGTACTTGGTTTAAGCCAGGTTTCTGTGAGACATAGTAGGTCTGGGGAACAAGTAGCTAAAAGGGCATGTAGGTTGTGAATCTTATTGTTTACACTTCTGATGTTTAGATGACAGGTCAGAAGAGAGTTAAAGGGTCTAGAGTTTAGATTGAGAAGTGGAGGGAAGGATAGGGTGGAATTAGAATTGAGTGGAGGGGAAGGGCCACGGTTGGGGTGGATATCACCATCTGTGGCTAGTCTGTGATTCAGAGTGGTAATGAATTTGAGGGCTTTGAGTAGAAGTTTGTAGTAATGTTTATCATTTGGCCTAATATTGGTAGGTTTGATAATTACATTGCGTTCGAGTTCTAACAAGGAGGGTGAGTAGGGAGTTGAGTCATGGCCTCTGTTGTTAATTATGGGGGAGGGGTTGGTTTGGTAGCCTGGGTGGTGGAAGCCTATGTAAGACCAGGTTTCATATAGGGTAGCTAGGTAAGGGACAAGTAGGAGGGGAAAAAGTGTTAGTATGATAAGCTTCCTGGGTGGTGTCATATTCCGTTTGATCTTAGAGGGCGGTAGTGAGGTACAGGAAGTTAGTGGACACTAGGGGGAGTGGTTTGAGGTTATAAAAGTACGAGTACAGGGGGGCAGGTGGAAATAGGGGGAAGGGCTGGGAGCGGAGCGAGTGCTCACAGAGGGGGATTTACACTAAGCCACTAGAGCCCAGGTTTCAAGATGTAACTCCTGATATAAGCACTGAGCTACTACTTACAGGGCACAGTATGCAAAATACTAACTAATACAGATGCTGTATTAATTTGGAATGGGGAAGGTGACTTTACATACACTTGATGACACAGGACCTCCTCATTTACCTAAATGTATACATGGATTCATAAAGTCAGACATTGAAGTGAAGACTGCAATATGCAGTGATTGTCAGAAAGCAGACAGTATGGAATAGCTTCTAGACTCCTCAAGAAAGAATTTGTTTTGCAGATATTTACCACTCTGGAGCCAAGTGTATACATTTAATTAATTAATTTTTATTTATACATGTCTGCATGCATTTGTTGACCAGTGTGCAGTACTTATGCAAGTGGATCATTTTCAAGTTCACCCCAATGTTTATACCTGTATAGAAACAAACAAAGGGATGCAATGTAACACAAGAAATTGTTTAAAAGTTAGGTGCATTAACAAAAAAAACAGTAATACAATTAAATATGAAAAAACAGCCCTAGGATTAAGCAATGCAAGATAGGCAATAGGTTGCAACATTTCCTGCATTAGGAGTACATAGAAAAGTAAAGACATTTGTAATGCATGATGAATGCATTACTACACTATGAACTCTAGTAAAGCAGAACTGCTTTTCTATTACATAACAAATCTTCAACAAAATTATGAAAACTTGCAGTAGCACACTATTTTACTTTGAGATATGTACATTAGGAAGATAAAAGTAGTAGGGGAAGGGCCTCTAGATGTACTAGGTGAGAACTGAATGTGTTGATTTGGTGAGGTTGTGAGGGAGAGAAAACTGGAAGATATGTATGGGAACGTTTTAGGGGAATAAATTGTGTCTAATAAATAGAGGAGGGATGCAGTACATTTGCTAGAGCTATATTTTTGGAGTAGCTTAGCATTAATAGCAGGAAGGCCAGATCATGGGTGGGATCATTGACAATGTTGTTTTCACGTCTGTGCATGCGTGCATAGTTGAAGAAGCACATGTCATGTTGTATCTGTAGTACAACAGGATGTGCAACTTTTGTACATTCAATATTCTAATGGCGGGAGTAATGAGGGCTAGTGGAACTCCAAAAGATGACAATAGTAAGTTTGGAGGTAGTATTGTTCAAATGTGTTGTAGAAGACAGGAAACTATGGTGTTGACTAAAAAGTAATGAGAGGCAAGTGAGTCAGCAGAGTTAGTAACTTACAGTGAGGGTGTACTAGTGTTCCCAGGATATTATACTTTGTTCTGAGATGAACAGAATTGTATTGAATTTTGTAATGCTAGAATTTTAAGTTATCTAGTTTGATGTGGCATTTTCTGAGATTTCTAAAGTGATTTCAATGCTGAAATGCACAATGTGTTTCATCCTTTCTTTGAAGGCTTTGCTACTGTGAAGAATGGATTTATTTCCTTTGTTAGCCATGGTGCAGGGTTTGATTTGACCCTTTTATTATGTACGTGAGAAAAAAAAAATTGAAATTATTCAGGAAGATCCCATTGGGAGAAGGCAGAATGTAATGGAATCTTTTTTATTATGTCCTGGTTATATTGAGTTTGTACTGATAAAGGTTTCCTGGTTGAATTTTGTATTTGGTAATAGGTTCATAGGTTCATAGGTTTATACTAGGCTATCTGCCCTAAGGCATTTATAAGCCTAGCCCAAAGTTATGTGGCTTACGCCACCCCTTATGTTAGAAATAATGTGCCCATTAGTTTGTTGTGCCTCTGTCCAGCAGTGACACAGAGATGATTCCCGGGGTAAACCTACGATCTCCCATCCACCGGTCAAGATTTCTCTTGAACAGAGCCAGCGAGGTGCTCTGCCTCACATGGACCGGGATTTTATTCCACAGCATGGGGAGTCTCTGGGTGATAAATCTATCCCTCCAGCACGTCCTATTTATATCCATGCTAAGGTTTAAGTCACTTGCTCTAGTGGTTCTGGTGGATTTGGATTTTTTGAGGTGGAGCATGTCCATTAATTCCGGGTTGGTCATGGCCTTGTATGTCAGGCACAGGTCACCTCTGAACAGACGGTATGCAACTGAATAGAGTTGGAGTTTCTTCAGTCTGGCAGTATATGACAGGTTTTGGAGTCCCTTTATCCTTTTGGTGAGGAACTTTTGGGGTCTCTCCAATTGCTGAAGGTGTCGGGTGAGATGCATCCCGAATGGGGCATTGTACTCGATCATTGGTCTGATAAGTGAAGAGTACAGGGAACAATGACCTCACTTGATCTGGATGTGAATCCCTTCATGATCAGATGGGCAATGTAGAAGGTCTTTCGAACCACTTTAGCAATGTGAGTGTCAAACGAGAGGCCACTGTCAACCTGGGTACCCAGGTCCCTGATAACCTCTTCTGTGCTTAGTGGGTTGCCACCTATATGGTAGCTTGGGGTTACCTTGTTTTTCCCGAAGGGTATGACTATACACTTTTTTGCGTTTAACTTTGGGCCATGGCTCTGGCACCAGCTATCAGTTTCCATGAGACCCCTCTGAAGGATGTCTGTGTCCGATGTACTATCCACTATGGCACCCAGTTTGCAGTCATCCGCAAACTTTGTCAGCCATAGTCCTCATATGTTTGCCTGTACTTCTGAGAAGTAGATGCCGAACAATAGGGGGCCAAGGACTGAGCCCTGTGGGAGACCACTTGTAACCGGCTTGGAGTCTGACATGGCTCCAGCAACTCTAACCCTGTGGGTTCTGTCCTTCAGCCAGTTTGCAACCCATCTTGTGACATATGGGTTTACATTTAAGCTGGTAGGTTTCTCTATGATACCCGAGTGGGGTATTGTGTCGAAAGCTTTTGCAAGGTCAAGGTAGGCTGTATGGACTGCCTTTCCCTCATCAATGGCCTTGGTAACTGTTTCGAAGAAGTCGACCAGGTTCAAAAGGCAAGATCTGCCCTTGACAAAGCCAAACTGGGTTGGGTCCAAGGTCTGCAAGTCCCCAATGTCCTTATTTATGAGTTCCATTATGATCCTCTCCATAGCTTTGCAGACCAGGCTTGTTAAGCATATGGGGCGGTAATTACCAGGGTCCGTAGAGGCACCACCTTTGTGGAGTGGGACCACAGTTGCCGTACGCCACTCCTTGGGCACATATCCTGTGGTAAGGCTAAGATTAAACAGCTGCCTTATGTGCGGGTTTAGTTCTTCATTGAGTTCATGTAGCACACAGCTGGGGACACCATCCGGTCCCATTGATGCTGTGTTTTTAGCTTTAGAGAGAGCAGCTTTCACCTGCACATTTGAAATGTCTGGGAGGCTACACTCTGTTGGGATAGTTATCTCTCCTTTGGGGGAGAGGGGGTGAAGTTTGCGCAGAACCTGTCTGCCAGTATGTTGGCAATGTCTGTGGGCTCAGTGATTTTTGTATCATTTTGGACTAATTCTGAGCATATCTGGGAGTTTCCACCCAGGTTTCTGACATAGCTGAAGAAGGCCTTATGATTGTCTTTTGAATCTATGGCAATTTTTTGACAAAGTTGGCTTTTGATAATTTTATAAGGGATCGTAGTTTCTTGTTAGTACGGACCAAAGATGCCTACCCTATTTGGGATTTTGCTCTATCATGTAATAGCTTTCTCCTCTTATTGTAAAGTTTGTTTATGGCTGGGGTCCACCAGACTGGACGTTTGCCCTTGGTGGAAAGAGTCTTGGTTTTATTTGGGATTGCCTGATCCATGCAGTCCTGAAGGTGTTCATAGAAGGCATTTGTAAGGGCTTCCACAGCTTGGATTGTGGTTTCCATTGGCTCGGGGGCCTTGAAGGATACCACACCTGTCTTGAGTAGTGTGAAGTTTGCTTTAGAGAAGTTCTTCACTGTGGTCTTTTTTGTTTGAGATGGGGGCGGGATGTGGATTTCTAGTGAGATTAGTTTATGATCTGATCTCACCAAAGAGGGATATACTTCCGGTGTGGAGCATTTTGTCCCCATGTTTGTGATGATGAGATCTAGTATATTTTCTCCTCTTGTGGGGATGGTGATTAGTTGTTCCATGGCATTTGAATTTATGAACTCCAGGAACCTTTGGGCTAGAAAGTTGGGGCTTGAGTAATGTTCCCAGTCTATATTCGGGTAGTTGAAGTCACCCAATATGATGGTGTTTGGTGACACATTTATACCCTCCAGTGTCTTCAGGAAGGCTTTGTGGGTTTCCTGAGTTTGAGAGAGTGGCCTGTAGCATGCTACAAATTGTAGAGCAGTTTTGCCTATGGTTAATTGCACCTGGATGGTTTCTGATGCTTCGTGCATAGCCACCAACCTGGAGGTGTGGGTATCCTTGATGAATATGGATACACCCCCTCCTTTTGTGGTATGGTCCATGTTTTGGGGCCGGAACACATGATATGAGGTAAAACCTGATAGTGCCGGGGTGCTGTCAGGAGCCTTGAACCTGGTTTCAGTCACAGCACAGACATCGAAGTTCTCCATACTGAGAAGGGCCTTGAGTGCGTGCATTTTGAGATTTAGACTTCTGGCATTGAGCAACATTACCCTTAGTTTCTTCCCGTTTTTGTTTTCTAGGATGGTAGGTTTAGAATTTGAGGCTTGCCTAAAAAGGCACTATGGGGTGGCAAGAGCCTTAGCCAATATCTGGAATCCCAGGGTGACAGGTGCAAGCCATCCCTTGCGAAGCAGCGTGGCTTGTCAAGCATGTCATCCCAAGCAGACAGACACTGGATCCCCTTTGAATGACACCAGAAATTAAGCCAATTGTTAAAGCTGATCATCTTGTCACTATATTGTGGCATCATTCGTGGTGAAGGAAGGATACTGCTCAGGGTCAGGGTCATACCTGCCTGGGCTACATAATCAGAGAGCTCCTCTATGTCTCTTTTCATGTAGTCCAGGGAGGTACATCTCAGGTCGTTCACACCAGCATGGACAATGACTGTGTCATACTTGTACTTGCCGTGGAGTGACCTGAGTGCTTGTGTTATGTGGTGGATTCTAGCGCCCGATAGGCAGCTTACCGTGACCTTCTCCTTGTTCAGCCTGGTGAGTGGGACGTCAGTGTGTCTGACTATGGAGTCACCTATGACAATTATGTTTGGTGTTGTATTTGGCCTTAAGGGCAGTGACTGCTTTGCACACTGATTTTGTTTTTTATGTGTTGTTTGTGTGGTTTCTTGAGTTTGCAGTTGCTTGGGTGTCTGCTTTGGAGGCCTTTGCTGTTTAGGTAAATTTTTACTAAGAGCCTCCGAGTATGTCTTAGTGTGTTTATGTGTTTGATTCAGTGGTGTGGTTGAGTTATGTGAGACTTGTATTGTGGTGTGTGTAGTTGCCTTCTCCTCCTGTCTGGTCTTGCCAGTCCTGAGTTGAGAGAGCTCAGCCTCCAGTTTGGCTAAATAGCTGCATCTCTCGCAAGTGTTAGTGTTATGTGGGAGGAGGAGAGGGTTGTCCGTGTACATGAGGCAATTGTAACATTGCCTCAGAATTCCCAGATTCACCAACTGGGCAGGAGAGGACGCCAGCATCTGACCCTTCGACATGCTAGAAAGAATTATGAGTTGGTATGAGACAGAAAAGTAGAGGGCTTAGCAGGGAAGTGGGCACTCCTCGGGGGGGTTTGCAAGTGAGGGATTTGTATAATATAGGAGTGCTTGGCCTGCAAAGAAAATGCTTATAAGACAAGGGATATGTTTTTAAGACAAGTGCTGAGCTTTTTGAGAAGAAAAAGCAATTAGGAACAAGTGCTGCGCTTTTTAGTGAAGGTGTAAACTGTTTAGGTTCCTAACAGAACAGTTCTAAGGGAAAAATTGAAGAACAGACTTTATGGAGCCAGAAAAAGTTTAACCTTGTTAAACCGGCGCTGCCTGATGCCGCTCTAGTGGCAACTCCGCGCTAAAGCACGTTAAGGCGTGCTTGATAGCAGGGGCTGGAAAGAAGCAGGAATAGACCCAAAACAGACAATAAAACTACAGCTTCAAGTCAGTAACCACTCCTACGGGGGGCAGGGAAGCTGCTCAATGTTATTCACTGCCACTGATCAACAGAGAGACTTTCCTTTAGCCCAAGCAAAAATGGCTTCACAAAACTTACAAACAGTTCAGGAAACAGCAAGCCTGTAACTGAACTTTTTTAAATCTCAGAAAAGTGGGGAAAAAGCAAGATTTTTTTGTTTGTTTTTTCAGAGATAGCAGAGGTTCACAGGTAATATCAAGTTATAACAGTGCAGTAAATGACCCCACACAAGAGTGCTAGGTCAAGGACAGAAAATATGCAAGTTTTGAGAAAAAAACGATTTAAAATTAAGTGCAAACAGGAAATTCAGTAAACAACTTTTGGTTGTGCTCTAAATACAGCTACTAATGCAGAAATCAAGTTTAACAAGCCAGAAAATGCTCAAACTAGGCAGCTAAGCAGAAAAACTTAGCAAATAAACAGAGAAAAAATACTTAAAATCTCAAAAGTGGCTCCCTTCTTCTCTCAGCGTTTTCTCCTCTTGGTGGGTGCTTCACCAACAGCCAACAAGCCTGAATAGTTTGTGTGGATTTGTTACAGTAGCTGCATAGGTAGGAAGGGTCTATATTATATATTCGAAGCTTCAAAATTTTGAACCTCATATGTTCAGCAACATATGAGAGAAACTTGAAACCTAAAATATATTAAACAAAAAAAAAAATAATAAAATAAAACATAATGCTGTGAGCCGGGGGGGAAATCCCCCTTGTACCCTCCACACCCACCCTACTTAAATATACCAACTCCGAGACCGCACTTCAGTGCAGACAAGGGACATTTTTCTATTCTGCGTGTACAGAGCTGTTGCCTTTCACCTTTGAACTTTTCAAAGTTCAATCATATGGTGTCGACCATATGACATTTGAACTTTGAAAAGTTCGGCAATTTAATAGGGACCTGGTAGGAAGGCAGTCACTTATTCCAAGAGGCAAACATCTAGCTGTTTGTAATTTGCCTGGCTTGTGACTAAAGATCCAATCTAAGGCTGAGGACCTGTTAATGTTTTTGTTGACTCTAGTGGAGGAGGTGATTAGTTGAGTAAAGCCATTTAAGTTAATTGATCCAGTGGGAGTGGCACCTTTGATGAGCTGACAGTCTGTTACAAGGTTGCATAATGTAATAGTTTTATGAATAATATGGTAAGATATCTAGAGGAGGAAGTTTTCTGTAGTGGAGATGTTATTGCCTGATAAATGTGCATCTTACCCATATGTATTCTGTCTTTTTGTTATTGAGTTTGACAATGGATTTAAGGAGTTCACCATTACTAAATTTAGGTATCTCAAAGTGCAGTGAGGTTATATTGAGAGAGTTTTGATAAATGATGATACTAGCATCTGCCCTTTTATCTTTTCTGTCAATCCTGAGTGCATTAAAGTTTGGAAGTGTGATGCACTTTCAGCTATTTCTTTTCCTAACCAGATTTTTGGAGCTACCACCATATCAGGGCAAATATCTTAAATGTTAGTGCACATACTTCCAGAGGTTCATATTCAGGAAGAGGAAAACATTGGATTAAGTGGATAAGTGGGAAATGTTTGTAGAAGCCAGTACTATAGAACTGGTTGTACGGTTGATGTGGTGTGGCACAGGGCCAGGATTTGGGTAAATGTCCCCACTGTTTTTCTGGTTGGAGGTTTTTTTTTTATTTATTTTGGATGAAACTTTAAAGAAATTTACTTTTCATTCTGGATATTATTAGAATTTGTTTAATTGAGTTTGTCTTACAATATCAGTAAATAAATAAAGAGGTCAAAGTAAGTTGCTTGGTAGAGTTATGGTGATATGTTAGGAGATAGATGTGGTAAGTGTTGCCAGAGTATGTTTAAGCTGAGTGAAGGTGGAGGCAGTGAAGTATAAAAGTAGAGAGGTGGGTGGAGATTAGGGGTAGGATAAGGATTAGGAGAGCGCCTTGGTGTGTAGTAAGGGAAAATTTATGATAGACCCATCACTGAGCAGATGTTTAAATCTGTAAGAGAAGTTGGACAATAAATGAGCAGTGGCTGTTAGGTAAATGGGAGTCTTTTCACTTTAAAGGAAATAACTTTAAACCGTAGGGCTGCATCAGGGCTAATAATGGAAATGGTTAGGGAATATGGTTGCAAAGAGTAATCAACATTGGTATCAGCCCTAAATCCACCAGTTGGTTCAAAGCCACCCTATCTAACAGATCGTTTAGCATATAGATAGTGTCACTTTCATGTTGGTATACGTCTAAATGAGTTTTCATGGGTTCTTTTTAAGTAGCTTTATTCTATATTAACACATCACTGTAAAGGCTTCTTGACTATGACTAAGTAACTTGTATACAAACTAATTATTGTGATCATACATGCTCACTCACTGCCTGCTTCTACAAAATGGCAGTAGGGATTGCATGTGTCTGGAATTTATATGTGTACGCACAACCTCGCATACTTAAAGCTATAACACACACACACATTACACTCTGATCTACATCCTCCCTCTTTGAGAAATAGATTATGCAATTTGTCATGAGATTATTTAGCATGCAGAAGTCACAGATAATCTAAAGAAATGCATTATATAATACTAAGTACACAGAAATATACACTCAAGTTCATGTTGCTGTGTATTTCACACTATGCTTAGAAACTCATCCATATCATGTGACATAAAATTGGGAATCAGATTTAACAATTGGAACAGTATCTGCAAAATGGTTGACCTGATGAATGTTCAAATTACTCCCTGGAACAGAATCAGACTTTTAAACACATTATGGCCTGGAAACAATATCTGATTCATTCTTTGGTTTAGAGTGTGCATCACAGATCCAATGTTGTGATTGCAATGATGATGGTTCTGGTACAGGAAGATGCTGTCTGTGATTCCTGCTATACTCCACACCCTCAGAACTTACTAAATAGGATCTCAGCTCAGTACAGATGCCTGTAATATGTCCCATTTGTGCAAAACCTTTTGTTGTTTGGATTCGTACCATCTCTCCTTCCCTCAACAAATGATGTAATCTGCTTAATTTTTCATAACTAGATGTCTAGATATTACGCTTCTTAAACAACTGAGCCTTGATGGTTTTATTGTTCTTAGCAATAGGCTTCAACAAACTGGATGAAATATGTAGCATAGTTCTAGTTTGTCTGGAAAGTAGTCTTTGAGCAGGTGAGCCAAGAATATTATCACAAGGAATATTTCTGAGATTAAGTAAATTCAAGAATACATCGGTATTCACACTTGGAATTTTCAAGAAATTGCTTTGCACTCTATACAGCTCATTTAGCTAGACCATTGGACTGTGGATATTCAGGACTGCTAGTGACATGTGCACAGTCCTATTCTCTTTCAAATTTCTGAAACAACTGGCTAGTAAATGGGGTACCATTGTCAAAATAAAGTTTGTGTGGACTACCATGAACTGAGAAATGACATTCCAACTAAATGATAATAGCTGTTGCGGTTAAGTTTGGTAGCAGACCAATTTCAAACCAATTAGAGTAAGAGTCTACCAAAACCAGATAGTGTTGATTGTTCCACTCAAAGATATTGGTAGAAGTAAAGTAGACAAAAGTAATTCAGGAATTGGATTTGGCTAAAGTGGTTATCTTTGCATAAGTGTTGTGGTACTATTACATACTGAACAAGAAGAGAGAACATTATCAATGTCTTTTAATCAGTAAGGCCAAAATACTAGTTATTTTGCTCTTATCTTAGTAATGAACCTAGGTAACCATGATGCAAAATATGAACATATCCTTGCTGTAAGGAAGCAGGAACAATTTTCGGACCTTTGTAAAGAATACCATCTTCCATCAGCAATTCATCTCTGTAAGGAAAATATGATTGCACTTCAGATGAAAACGAAAGTTCCACTCTGGAGCCGATATACTACAACCCAAAAAAGTTTATTGTTGAAAATTCACAAAGTCCACAAAAGAGAAAGATATCCACAGACAAACAGTCAAGCGCTTTCATCAAATGACTTCTTCAGAACAAAACATCATGGTTTCATTTCCTTTTATACCCATTGATAATTAATTCAGTTAAACAGTAATTAACATTTAAAATGGCAATGTTCTAAAATGACAATGTTTTAAAATGTGTGTAATAAGGAACACATTAATGCATAGGTTTAAAGGCTGTGCAAAATATACAAAAATCCAAGTATCTGTTTGTAGAAATAAATAGCCAAACAAATATATATATATAAAACCAATAGTGGAAAAAAGAATAAAAACACCATTTCATAGTTTTGTAGCCCTGTACTTTAATTCAGGTTTAATACTAATACATTCGTTAATGCCTGGAACCTCTGTAGCATTAAGCTTGAATTGCCACCTGGCTTCTGCTCTTAATAATTTATTGGTCCAGTCCCCCCGCCCTCTAAAATCCCTATTAACCACTTCTAAAATGCCGAATTTAAAGGAGTGAGAAGGGTTTGTAATAGTGTGTTTATATAATGTGTTTTTTTTCATCTTTTTTTATAATACTATAACAATGTTCGTAAATCCTTTGATTTAACCTCCTTTCTGTCTTTCCAATGTAGAAATATCCACAATCTTTACATCTGGCCAAATAAACAACACCTGTTGTTGTGCACGAACCTGGAGAAAAGGTCACTTCAATTTCATAGGGACCCAATTTAACCATAGGAACTTCAATAATATAACTACAATAATCACATGCCCCACATCTAGTTGTCCCTTTCTTTTTATTATTCTTTACTGGGTGTCTATTTTCCGATATCCATTTCAAATTACTGTTGACCCTGTAAGTAAACAAAGGTTTGACACCAATAACTGCCCATAAATCTTTGTTATCCTTAAACATAGCCCAGTTGTTTTTAATAATATTTTTAACACAACCTGAGGTTTCACCATAGGTTAGTAGCATAGCCTAGGAAAAGTTCTTTCCTTCATGTTGATTTTTATTTTTATTTATTATTTCTTCAGTTGCCCCTAATAGGGGTTTATATCTGAGGTCCCATTCACTAATAACTTGGTCCCTTATACGGGTTAAAAAAATCAAGTGGATAACCCCTAACAAGGAACATGTCCAAAACTTGTTTCATCTTCCACAAAGCTATATTTAGAACACATTCTGACCAGCCTAACCATCTGGCCCTTCATAATATTTCTTTTCGTAAACAAGGGGTGGTTACTAGTGAATTCCAGGTAGCCGTTGGAAAAAGTAGGTTTCCTAAAAACCCGACATTGAAAACTTTAGTATAAGGGTCCTTAATTAACTTCACGTCTAAAAAAATTGATTTGTTTATCATTACTAGTGCCAATAAACTTAAAATATTCACAGGATCCATTGATATACTCAAGAAATTTGTCATATGAACCCTCATTTTTCCATAAAATAAATAAATCATCTAAAAATCTTAAGTAAAGACACCAGTCACCTTTATAACTAGAGTTAAAAATATAGTAATTTTCACTGGTACATGACAAGATTAGCAAAAATAGGGGCACACCTATTACCCATTGCTATTCTTTTTACTTGTCTATAAGCTTCCCCTCCAAAAGTAAAAAAAAAATATTTTTCAAAACAATCTCCATCAATTCCAAAATAAAATTAATCATATTTCCACTTAGGTTGGTTTTGGTCTTGAAAAAATCCCAAACCTATATCATGTGGAATGGACGTAAAAAGGTCAACTACGTCCACCGTGGAAAAACAAACCTCATTACTAAATAACCCATTTTTTATCTTTCTTAAAAAGTCCCATGAATCAATTAAAATATGATTTCCTGGAGCCAGTGCTTTTCTGACCATCCGGTCAATAAAAATGCCAAGGGGATATGTGATACTATTGTGTCCAGAAATAATAAGTCTATATGGGGGATCAATTACACTCTTATGTGTTTTCGGAATACCAAAAGCTATAGGTATAGTGGGATGTTCAACATGGAGAAAGTTATATATTTCTTCGTTAATAACCCCTTGGTATAATGAATCCTCCAGTATAAGTTTAACATTCCTGTAAGAAAGATGGATTTCATTTCTGGACACACATTCATATTTAGATGTATCGTTAAGCATACAAGTAATGTTATTGCTGTAGTCTTCTGAGTTAACAATAACCATAACCCCAACCTTGTCTGGTTTCATAAACCTTGTATTATTTTCACTTCTTAATTCATTTAGTAACCTTTTTTCTGCACTAGAAAGATTGTGAATCCTATGTTTATGAGTCTGCAAAGACTGGTAAATTTCCTGGGAACAAACATTCTCAAAGGAGCTTAAAATAGGGACCAATGGAGGATTAGAACAACTTCTCTTTCTAATTCCAGGTTTATATCTCCCTTCTCCACTTCTTTATCTTTGTTTAAAAATTTCAAGTTTAGTTTCCTTACAAAAATCTTTAGTTCTGTTAATGTTTTACTTACATCTTCCTTAATTGAGGGGACAAATTTCATCCCTTTCATTAATAAATGAAATAAATCCTTACAAACATGTAAACCTGTATTATTGTAAATTTTAAAACCCTTATATAGGTAAACAATACTGTCTTGGCTTGTAGTGATTTCTTTATTAATAATGTCCCTCTCTTTCGTATAGTTTAATCGTAGCTGTTTTTCCTCCTGTAGGATTGGTTCCTGAATTTGGGTCTTGTCCCCTCTTCCCCCCTGGGGCCTAAAAAATCATTGTCCAATCTAGGGTGGTTTCTATTAAAAATTCTTTCAGACCTCCTAAGGGGTGGGAAGTCAGTGTCATAGGATTTGTCATTATTATTTGTTCTACTAGTAGTGACCATAAATAGCTTGACCATAAATATAATCCTGAAACTTGTAACATGCTTAAAACTATTGCCAAAAGCTCTTTTTTGATTTGTGCATAATGCATCTCAGTCTGAGTTAATGTTCTAGATGCATAGGCTACTGGTCTGCCCTCTTAAAGAACAACTGTGCCAAGACCGAATTTTGAAGCATTACAGGAAAGGGCAACTGGTTTGTTGACATCATAGTACCTTAACATAGGTGGGGTTGCAATTTTCTGCTTAAGGTCATCAAATATCTTCTAATGATGATCTAACCATAACAATACAACTTTTTTGTATGTTAGCTCTCTCAAAGGTGCTGTCAACTCACTGAAGTCTGGGATAAATGTGCCTAAATAGTTGACCATGCCCAGAAAACACTGTAAACTTTGCACATTGTCTGATGCTGACATCTCTAGAATTGCTGTTTGTTTGGTAGGGTCAGGACTTAAGCCTGTACTTCTGAACAAATGTCCTGTGTAGGCTATTTCTGTACATATTTACTTCCCGTGCTCTGTCAAGAACTTTCTTAAGGTTTCTGTCAAGCTCTGCTTTGCTACTGCCTCCAGCTAATAGATCATCTGCTATTATGGCAGAAGGATATCATGAAAAAAATTGTTCCATTGTACACTGAAAGACTTCACTTACAGAGTTTCTTCCAAATGGCATCCTTAGAAATCTGTATCTGCCAGAGTACCAAAAGTAGTTAGAAATGAGGATTTGCGATCAAGCATCACTTGCCAAAATGAACTCTCTGCATCCATAACAGAAAAGACTGTGGCATTCTGTAGTAGAGCTGCAACTTCCTCTACTTGTGCTCATTCGGTGATATGGTATTTTTAATGCTTTGTTCAAATATCTGGGATCAATGCATATTCTGATTTCATCTGAGCCTTTCTTATGAGCAGCTACCATGGACAACACCCATTCAGTTGGATCTGTGAATGGACAAATCACACCTTGCTGCACCATCTTATCCAACTGAGCTTTGACTTTATTTTGCATTGCTATTGAAACTCTCTCTGCTGTTCTGACTACTGGAGTGACCTTTGGGTCTAACTTCATGCAGTACTCAGCTGGAAGTTTACCCAATTTGCCTTCGAAAACATTAGCGTACTCTGAGAAAATGGCTTCAGAAATACCTGAACTTGGAAAAGAGGGATTCATTTGCAAACTGTCTTTGAGACCTAGTAAAGATTGCACTGGTTGTTGGACTATGCAGAATAATAGGGTATAATGGTTCTCAGCCAAATAACAGGCAAGTATTACCGAACCTTCAATTGAATTTCCTCACCTCCATACGCAACAAGCTCACACTGCTGGTTACATTGAGGTGTTCCTTAGTTCTCACTTTTGCAAATGTGTCTGCTGATATAACATTACACTTTGATATGATGTCTACTTTGAGCTCTGGATTTTCCATTGATATGAACTGTACAAAACACTTCACTCCTTGTTAATAAATTTACTGCATCAGGTCTTTCTCCAAGTACTGATACATCATCCACATAGCTGACTGTTTTGGCTCTACTTGATTGATTTGCTTTTTTGTGTGATCTTTCTTTACAACTGAGTGAGGCTTACTTGATTTGCAAAACTTCTGGAAAAGGTTCCATTTTTTACACTTTTGGCATTGCTGACCAAATGTTGAACACTTCTCCCTTTTGGATTCATGATTTGCACCACATTTGTGACAGTTAGCAGTAAAGCTAGACTTTGGTTTTGCACTGAGCTGGTGGTGGAGCTTACACTTTCTGGAAAGGTTGGAACCTTCTTTGGAAACCTTGTGGCTACCTCTTTCTTTGACTTATTTCTGTTTGCCATGTGTTACATACTATCTACGTTTGCTCTGGAGCTCATCAAAACCATGATTTATCACTCATAAGCATACTAGTATGTCTTTCTGTCACCTCATGGATCTGACAAATCTCTTGCTTTACTTAATGTCAAATCACTGTCGCAAAGTAAAATCTTTCTCACTGCAGCACTATTAATACCACATACAAGTCTCTCCTTTATTTGCACATCTTTCAAATCACTAAACCATCCCATTTTAGCTTTGTTTTTCAAGTCAGTTATATAAGCTGCAAATGTTTCCCCTGGTTTCTGATCTCTTGTGTAAAACAAATGCGTGTCTAATGTAATGTTCATCTGGGGTTACACATCTCTCTGAACTTGTGCTTCAAACACTCAGGGTCTTCGTTCCTTGATTCATCTTCCACAACAATATGGTGGTCTGCATCTTCACCTTCATACACTGCTGGTGCATATACAAATGAACATTCTCTTTCTGTGGCTTCAGATCCTGCTAGATTTAGCAAAATGAATGCCCTGGCACATGCATCTTTATCTGCATAAGCTGCTTGTATTGAAAATATAGTACTCTTGTTCAAATATTCTCCAGTTCTGTGCAATATTCTGATCAAATACAAGTGTCTGAGGTTTTTGAAATCCATCTGCCATATTAACACATACCAGCAAAATGTCTTGTAAATATGTACGAATACACACACACACACGTGCACAAGTAATTGGCAGAGACACAATTTGTTCAATGTTTTTCTACTTTGTACTTGTAAGTTCTCTCTCTGAGCTTATCGGAATTATATGAATGAACATCCTTGTAATTTCAACTAAGTGGACTTTGCAAAATAAATTCTCGGGCTTATCGATGCTTTATTGCACTTTGCAAAATAGCTTTTTTAGATTTCTCACTGCTTTACTGTACTTTACAAAATAACTTTTGATTTATCAATGCTTTTATGAAATTTTTCAGAATAACTTTTCACACTTTTTGATACTTTACAGAGCTTTGCGGGACAATTTCTTGGACTTTTGTGATGCTTTTTGAAATCTTCGATTGATAAAAGTGGAAGTGCTGAAATCATTTAATTTCGGAATTGGTAAAGACAAAAATGCTAAAGAAGTCGCTTGGAACTTTATCGATGAAGGCAGGCATGCTCCAGTCATACACTATAATTTGTCTAAGTCATCACTTTAAGAAAGATTCGAGAACTTTACGATACAACTGAGCAATTCATGAGCACTGTAATACTCTTGTAATCTTTTGTAAGAAACACCTTTTTTATCAATGCAAGAAATATATGAAGCAACAGTACAATGTGAATAAATTACATTCTGTTGCCCAAATTCAATATCTTTTGAAGTATCTGCACTTTGCAAACAACCACATGCAGTGCACTGAAATGTCCCCAAAATGGTGGTACCTTAATAGTCAACTCCTTACAGTACAAGAAGCACTTTGTAATGGTGATACTTTGCGGATAGATGCACCCAGCACAAGAACCTTTCTTTGAATAACTGCTCTGACTCAAATTTACAAGATAGTGAACTCTTTGAAATATGTGCACAGTAATAAGGACACACTTTCAGCACTTTTACATGCTCTGAGGTACTTTGAGTAACTTTAATTGCCCCTAGATACAATACATAGTTGTAGTTATGCCCAAGCACAAGCAGTTGCCTTGCTTTATTTTTTGCTTACTCTGCTCTTTTTTTCTTTTCTTTTCTTATTATATTCTTGTTAAAGCCCTTTTTTATGCCCAATGTGCTTCCCACATGCTTGTTTTACTCTAAACATGCCCGATTTTGCCTTAAACACACTCAATCTGCCATAAACATACTTGTTTTGTACTTGACGTCAATTGCCTTGTCAAATACTTTTATCTTAAACATTTTATTTAGTTAACAAACATTTTGTACTTTCCTCTTGCCTGATAATGCAGTTGTGCCCTAGTAATGCCCTTTCTTGCCTCTTTGAATCGAGTAATTTGTATTATTTTTCATTCCCTTTATTTCTAGTTGTGATTGTACTGTTTTCTCCCGGTTTTACCTTCACTGTCATCTTTACATCGCATGGCTCCAAATGTTGTTCTCTTTTCCATCCCAGTTCTGACACCATGTCACTTTCATGTTGGTACATGAATAAATGAGTCTTCATGGGTTTTTTTAAGTATCTTTATTCTATATAAACACATCACTATAAAGGCTTATTGACTATGACTAAGTAACTTATATACAAGCTAACTACTGCGATCATACATGCTCACTCACTGGCTGATCTACAAAATGGCACCAGGGATTGCATGTGTCTGAAATTTTATGCATGCATGCACAACCTTGCGTGCTTCTTAGACACAGCAAACATGTTACACACTGATCTACAATTAGGGTTTAATCTTTTTGATATTGCTTACATTCAGTTATATGTCTCCATTCTTTTCCCAGTCTTCAGTAATAAATTCTACCCTTGATTTAGGCTAACTTCCACTACATGTACATGCTTACAATATGGTTATTTATAAGTTTGATGCCTCTCAAAAATACATTGAAATATAACTCCAAAAAGACCTACTTCAACTGTACAATTGGTTCACATAAAAATATATTGTTACTGTCCTGATAAAATCAGTTCTATGCTGTTTGTCACACAGAAAGACTAGCCAAGTTTCCCCTATATTTTGACATCTTAGACTGTGATATTAATTCCATTGAATATACCATTTCCTTTAGATATCCGTGTATATGGCAAAACTGATCCCTTATTTTCTAACAACACTTTGAAAAATTAGAAATAAAGATCAACCATCTGGGCCAACAATATCTCTCAGTTCCACTGTACCCCTGACAGAGCAGCTGAGAGGATAGTGACAGACAAAAACAATATAATTTCACAGATAGCGAGGACAAGATCAGTATTAACAGTGACAAGATAGAAAAACACAGATTATATTTTAATGTCAAAGGACCTGAAGACTGAAGTCAGCTGAGCTGTGCAAGTGATGAGACCAGAAATCTCATTCTCATTTCAGATATTCCAAAGGAATGTCAGTGTTGCAATATCTTGAAATTTTGTAGTGAGTCTCTCTAAAATAGACATATATAATTTGTTACAGAAATTTGTACCATTCAAAGAGAGCCAGGAGCGAGAAAATACACCAGAACTGCAGATGGAGCTAAGAGAAGTGGCAATAGTAAAATGCTGTCATGTGAATAAAATAAGCGGATGCCAGTGAAGATGATACAAGAGATCAGAAATCATTTTCACTAGCCACTTACCCATGGGTTAAGAACATATAAAAAAATTTACTCTGACAGAAAAGTGTAAACAAAAATTATTTGCAAGTGGGAAATTCTATGAAGATTGTTATGATGCTGTAACACAGGCAAAAACAATGTCTAAATGCTTGCAAAGTAAGTTTTTTTTTTTTATAAAAGGCACATTTAGTTTGGGGAGGTACATAATGTACAGATGTAAGAGTTGAATGTCAAGTATAAAATAGGCAAGGAACAACACATGATATTTAATGTAACAAACAGTTTATTTGAAGAGAGTCATCAGAGGGAGAACTAGACATTACCTAATTAATGACACATTACCAAAGAAAAAATACAAAATTTCAAATACGTCATTATAACTGACTTAAAAAAAACAAGTTACTAAAATAAATTACATTAAGAAGCTAGCCTGTGCAAAAAATACATACATACATATATATCAGTAAGTAAGAAAATGATTAAGTTAGATCCAAGGCTATAAACTCAAAGATGATGAGATAACTCCTTTTCATCTTGGTAGGCGCATTCTTGCACGCATATATGAACAGCATATGTGAATAAAGAAGTACAAAATAAAAGTAAGAGATGCATTGGATAGGGATGTTGCCTCAAACAGCATAAGGTATACAGAGTTTTGTCATCTGTAATTCACATCATAGCAATCTAAAGCAGGTGATGTTAACTAAAAAACATCAACGCTATCTTGGGTGTGAAAATCATCTTTGTGCATGGAATGAAGGACAGTTTTATAGAAATATAACAGTCATATATCATATGTGTGTAGACTGTTACTCCACGATAAATGAAACAAACCATAAAATAAACAACTGCAAGTAAGACAAGCACATTTATTAGTTTAGTTAGGTTATGATTATTCATGATGATATTCATATATTATATATATATGTACAAAATCACACAAAATGTCACAATATACATATTAGTAATCTAAGAATATAACTAAATGCCATTAGTATATACTATATACTATACTGAACACTGAACTGGACTCCATAATCCATAAATTGGATAACAAGCAAAAGAAAGCTATATGGGGAATGAGAAACTCTACATTGTGAAAGAAACTATTGTAGGGGGTTATTTTTACACCCTTTATCCATTTTTTCCCATAAAAAAGATAAAGAAAAGTATGTACTTTACAGTCCAAAGTTAAATAGCTAATGTATACAACTAAAAGAAATGCTGAAAATAGATTCACAATGTTAACAAAGATTATTTAGAAAACTGTGAGTGGAAATAATCAATAGATTCAAAAAATAGCAATAGCAAAGCTAAAAAAAGAATACAATAAATAATATTATTAAAAAGCTGAAATATTGCTAGTGTAATTCACAAGGAAACTAGTGTAATTCAAAAGAAAAATGAAAGAAATTTTATGAGAAGAAAAGCAACTTTATAATCAATATTCAATTGATAGTGTCCGTGGAACTGCAAGAGAGAAGTGATGCATAATCCATGAGATAAAGATTGTAAAGGTGTACCAAGAGACTCAAAGAGTCATTCAAAGAGTCATCTCCGTAATTCTGTGAAGAAGAGGTAATAATCCAAACCTAATTGTCCACATTGAATACAAATAATAAGACAGGATTCTGATGAAAGAAACTATAGATGCATGTTTCTTACATAGACCAAAAATTCCCTGTCTACCGCCTTCTATCTTACACATTAACCAAATCACTAACCACTGCCTTCTATCATAAAATATATACACACACAATGAAGCCACTCAGTAAATTAGCTTGCATCTAAATTTATTTCATACCTTAATAAAAAAATAAATAAAAAATCCTAAGTGTCATAAATAATAAAAAAGACACTAAATTCAAATTATTCAACTTCTCTACTTTATAATTAACTTCATCCATATTTTTACTTTCTTTATCCATATTTTTTATTTACATTCTTTTATAATTTTTTGTTATTTGGCCGAGGTTGATGTCTGTTTGATCAGCAGTAGTTCTATATATATCATCATATTGATCTATATATATATATATATATATATATATATATATATATATATATATATATATATATATATATATATATATATATCCAAAAAATATTTTACTAGTCATGCTACAAAAAATATAGTCATCATGAAAAAAATATTAGCTACCATACTAATATTGGCTAATATTATTGCACTTTAATTTATCATATCATATTATAAACTTTACTCAAACATTAACTACAATATTACTCAAGCTATTATTTACTTACTTGAGTGTTTATAAACTTGAGTATAATATAAACTTGCCCTTCAATGTATAATGCTCTAACTGTGACCTAATGCTATAAATATTTCAATGATGTTATGTACTATATGACACAATTTATAAAAATATTAATAAGCATTAAATAAGCACATGAATATTATTTAAAATGAAAAAAATTAGTACTAAATTGTTTTTTGTACCATAATTATAATACATATTTCTCTCTATGAAAATATGATATTTATAGTAGTTATGCATGCCTAAATTTCATAATATATATATTATCAAGTATATGCACACCTCCCTGACTTCAATTCCACATACTGAGTCTATCTCAGACACCCTCCCTTTCCCATCAACTGAATCAAAACCAAAAGAACAGAGATCCATGAACACAATTTTTAAACTATATCTATTAAAATGATAAGAAGACCTTAGAGAAATTTCAAGAAATTCACAAAGGATAAATATTCTATCCCTTAACTATACTGATTTCCTTCACCTTCTCAAAAAATGCTTCTATCCACATTAAAAGCTTAAGGTCAAACAATCTTCAAAAAAAAAAAATCTACTACCTGTGCAAAAAAATCCTCTAAAAAAATCAAATAACAAGAGTCCAAAACAAAAAACCACACAACTCATCAGTCCTAAATGTGCTAGAAAATGAGATAAAACTTAGACCTTCCTCATTTGCCAAATATAAGAAAAAACTAGAGAAACTATTTTATTTCATTTTCAGAGATAAAAACTTAGAGAATGCTCATTTGCCAACATTTCAGGTTTGATCTGAAAGTAGCACCATCACTGTCTAGCATTGCTATCAGAGATTTCATATTTGCATTCTCAAGTCATCACCCATGCATTTCTGCAATTACCATGAACATTTACTGCATCTCATACACCATGAGATAGCTATTGTGATATATCTTGGTAAACATAATTAATGGCAAACATGACAAGCATACATTATATTTTTCCTTTTCAATGGCATAAACCTGACCACTGGCAAATAGTACACACTCAAAGGTTGTACTCGGAAATATTTTTAACTATTGTAAGTCTCTATTTTTTACTGCTCAACCCACAACCACTGGGAGTTAAAGGTTTAAGTTATTAAAAAAAATTGTGAAGGGAGTTTAATTTAGTTACGATCTTGTTTATAGTACAAAAGGATTTGATACTGTTTTGTTTTTCTTTACCATGGTAAAGCATTAATCAGAAATGATGAATTGCAGGCTCAGCCTAGGTTATATAAGTAGTAACATAATAATATATAAAATGGAGGGAATAATATAAATAATAAATAATAAGTCAGCATATATAAAAAATAAAATATAAAGGTATATAATGGAGAATAAGACAAATATATATTTGGGGAAGTTTTAAAAATGGAAATTATAACAAAATATAAAAATAGGAAAGAAAGAGAAAAATAGCAAGAAAAGGTGGAGAATGAGACAGAGAGATTATCATAATTGTCAAGATTTGACAAGTTGGAGAAGTCACTGATTAGATGTAGGTTGTTTATTATGTAATTAGGGAGACATTGGCTTTGCAGATAGTCAGATCTCAGTAATGAACCTCCTAGTGCAGCAGGCTGGAAATCACCTCTCCTAGGAGAGAGTTGTGACAAGGAATCCAGAGGGTAGAGCTACTTTTTCCCAGCCTCACAGCCAGCAAAGGTCCAAAGCTCCACCCAGCCCCTGATCACAGAATCCCCTTAGTCCCAATCTTCCAAGTGAAAACAGCCTCTAGTAGCTAAAAAGCCAAACCTCTCTCCCCAGCCATGTTCATGTCGTCACTGTTGCTTCAGGTTCATTTGGTTAGGATCCCTTTGTTGTTGGCTTGGGCACTTAGTACTGATGACTGTTCCCCTTCCCTTGGGTTCCCTCGGCCTTTTCCCATGCTATCGACAGGCGTCAGTCCGCCCCTGGTTTCCCTCTGCCATCAGGCGTCCCACCGCTCAGTCCCAGTGCTCGATTCGGGTCCGGCGCCAGGACGTTGATCTGCCAGCCTGACAGTTCATGGTCCAGGAGTACAAAGCTGACAGCCGACGCTGCTTTCTTCAGTAAACTTTGTCCAGTGATTCTTCCACTATCCGCTGAAAAGTTAATAATTGTTTTTCGTCTTCAGGATCCTCTATCAGAAGAGTTTTCTTTCTTCTAAGCTGTGTTCTTGCTAAACCTACCACTCTTTTCTTGCTCCACTCCTTTTGTGCTAGATTCAATCAGCATACAATGTAGCTTGGTGATTTTTTTTCTTTTACTTACTTCTGCTTGGCGCTTTAACTTTGAAATATTTTGTGTTTATGGTCCGGCTGCGACAATTTGTTGTAAGATGATAAAGACAAGGTTTTTTAGTTCAAGTATGATTTTGCTTTTCGCAACTAAGGAGGCAGCTTGCCGGAAATCCCATTGGAGTTGGCAAGGGGACTTCAGAAGGGACCAACGAGTCGGGCATTTCAGAACATTGAGGCCGACTGCAGCTCTCATGAGGCTTCGCCGGCGGCCGCCGTCAGGGAGGCGCTTTTCGCCGGGTCGCCAGGCTATGACTTTTCAGAACAGACGGCCGAAGAGAGCCTATAGGGAGCCACTCTCGGCAAAGACACGGCTCGCTGGGTTACCTCTCCAGAAATACTAAAACACAGTGGCAAGAGCCACTGTGACCCCAGTCCTTCTAAAGGCGTTTTCAGGGCTACAACAAAGGCAAAGGTATGAAGACAAAGGCAACAACTCCTCTAGGCCAAGCTCTTCAACAGGATGCTCCCTCTGAACTGGCTCCCCAAGTCCTGGAAACAGTTGGTTTCTTCTGAATTAGAGATTCCTGATTCCCCTGCAGGCAAAAGGCCAAGGCAGGATGTTTATTATGATTCCTCTGATCTTCCCCTCTTTCTGATTCTTTTTCTGTCTCCTCTTCTTCTTCCTTCTTCTTATGCTCACTAAGATTTCTGGGAATATGAGGAAGATTTCCTTCTCCCTGAAGAGTTTTCTTTTTCAGGGATTCCCCACTTGGACTAACTTATTTGGAAACTCCTAAACCCCTGTGTTGGAATCCATGGATTTTTCGAGGGCTGGGAGGATCTTTCTCTTCTCTCCTGCTCCCCTGCTGGATGATTTCTATTACATGTTGTTTCCCTGACATTTCATCGGTGTAAAACCCCTCCATTCCCTGGAAACCTCCTCTCCTGCTGACCTCTCTTAAGCTTTTTATTACAGAATCCAGTTGATTCCCACTGCTCTTTATGAGAACAATTTCATAAAATTAAGGATTCTGCTGCTTCTGATTCATTCAGGGCCAAAAGCACCAATCCATTATGTCCTGATTTCAACAAATTCTCATTCTGTCTTAAAATAAAAGCTACCTTTAATTTACTTTTGTGCAGTTTTGCTTTGCTTATGACTTGTCATATGTGTTTGGTCCATGAATTAAGCATAGTATCTGATGTGGAGCAAACTAAAAAGCTTATCTGTTTACACTGGCTGCTTGATTTGAGACATTGCATGTCTGCATGCATGGCTAAATGCAGGGTTTGTACTGAACAGTAAATGCCTTGAACATTGGATTTGAGGCTTCAGCATAATCTTTGCCAGTTTGGGCCGTATTGCTACAGTCATTAGAAAATTTACCTGAACAAGCAGAATAAAAATATTGATGTTAGCGAAAGCTGAAATCCCAGCCAATTAGAATGTTCAGGTGGCCTTTAAAAATGCAAAGGAAAAGGTGGGGGATTGGCAAACAGTGGACGATTTCTTACCTGCCAGAGAGGGTTATTATGTTCTTTCCTGATTAGCCACCAAAACTTCCCACTGCTTCCACCAGCTCGGAGGAGAGGACGTTAAACACAGGGGATAGGAAGCACAAGGTGTTTATATACCAAAACAGCAAGGAAGTCCCACCCAAGTAAAGGAGAGGACAGAAGCACCATCAAAAGGAAGGAGGAAAACACCAAAAGGGAAGGTGGAAAGGACGCACAAATTTTTAAGGGTTACTAAATTCAGTTTCCTACCCTAAGGCTGGGGATTTTGGATGGATTTTTAAGAGGTTCAAAATATATTTTTCACAAGGAGCCAAGGCCAAACAGATGGCCAGACCCGTCAAAATGCCAAAGGGACAGAACCCTTAAACCAGGTGGAAGCTCTTTTGGCTGGGAATGCTTTCTAGTCCCAAAACTCTAAGACTTGCATTGGTTTTGCACTCATATCACCAATGGGTCTTGAACAAAAAAGGATGAATTCCATTCTTCATCTTTCCCAAAGGGCAGCACTTCTCAAGAGATCCCAAAATTGCATGGATGTCTTCTTTGGATTTGAGGAGGCATGTTCTGTATTCACATGTTACCTTGGTAACTGAGAAGTAAATTCAGGTTCAAGGCTTATCAGATCCTTAAGGCATTCTCGACTTGTCTACTTTTTCAGGCTGCATCGATTGTGCACTACTCAACCCTCTGCCAGTAGGCTGGATCGCAGAACTCACCTCTGGTCTCAGGCCAATCTGAAAGACCATTGTTCTACTCAGGCAGACAGCAAGAATTAAAACTCACCCTTATCTGCAGCATGCACTACCACCAAGAACAGCCTAATTCTCTACTCACATATCTAAAATTTTTTGACACCGGCACAACAGTTCTTACTTTTCTGGGTGCACAAGGAAACTACACCCCAGACATGCAGAACAGTACATCCGAAACACAATTACAGCTGGCTTCAACACCAGTAAACATGGCAAAACACTTATGGTCTCAGCATTGCCACAGTTTAGACATACTGATCTCCGTCCTTCCTTGCCTTCAAAAGGAATTTCTTTGGTGGTCCAGGGCATGTGCTTTAAACAAAGGGAAACCCTTCCATCTGCCTCCTGCCACTCAGATTCTAACCACGGATGCCTCAGATTATGCTTGGGGAGCCCATTGTCAGGGCAATTGTTTACAGGGCCTTTGGACAAAGGATCAGAAGCACCTGCATATCAATTTAAAGGAAATGTTAGCCGTTCAGAAAGCTCTATTGGCCTTCAGGAATCTTCTACAACCAGGACAACTGCTAATACGGACAGACAACACCACAGTTATGTGGTACATAAACAAGTAAGGGGGATCTCATTCCTACCCCCTTTGCAGACAAGCCATGGATCTATGGAATACAGCTCTAGCTTGCAATCTGGATCTTCAAGCTCAGTTTCTACCAGGGAAACAAAATTTCCTGGCAGACAGTCTGAGCAGAAACCTTTCGGATCCACACGAGTGGATGCTGGACACCAAAATATTCAGGATGATAACAGCAGTCTGGGGATGTCCTCACATAGACCTCTTTGCATCCCATCTCAATCATCAACTACAGAATTTTTGCACCAGGACTTTCCACAGAGAAGCTTGTAAAGTGGACACCCTGTCATTCAGTTGGAGGAACCTCTCGGGATATGCCTTTCCGCCTTTTCCTCTTCTTCCACGGGTTTTATTGAAGATAAAACAGGACAAGCCCAAGATGATAATCTTGCTGGCTCCAAATTGGCCTCTGCAGTTTTGGTATCCAACTCTAAAAAACCTATGCCTGGAGCCCCCTTGGGTTTTACCCCAGTCTCCGAACCTTCTGTCCCAACATCAGGGTCAGGTTATACACTCTCATGTCAGAACTCTCAGCCTGGCGGCCTGGTTAATCCAGGGCCTTTGATTTCTTCTTTACTGCCCAAGCAGGTTATGGATGTCATTTTAGAAGCCAGACGTCCTAGCACTAGAAAATCTTATGCAGGAAAATGGAAAAGATTTTGTTCCTGGATGCAGGCTCAGGATTCTGATCCTCTTCTTCCTAACATTACTTTAATTTTACTTTACTTGACAGATCTCTTACATAAGGGTCTCTCTTTCTCTTCCATTAAGATACATGCCTCTGCTATTTCTGCTCATTATAATACAGATCCTCCAATCTTTTCCCACCAGCTCATGAGACAGTTTCTCAGAGGAGCTAAGAACTTGAGACCACCTAGATCTCCTCCCATTCCTGCTTGGGATCTCAACTATGTTTTGGAAAAACTAACTTTGCCTCCTTTTGAGCCTGCTGCTTCTTCTGACATCAAGTTTTATCTTGGAAGACAGCTATCCTGTTAGCCCTTACCTCTGCCAGGAGAGTTTCAGAGCTTCAAGCTCTTATGGCTGTGGAACCTTATATTATTTTTATCAAGATAGCGTATCTTTGAGGACTAATCCTACCTTCATGCCTAAGGTGGTTTCCAAAGTGGCTTTAAATCAAACTATCCACTTGCCAACCTTTTTTCCCACTCCTCAAAATAAAGGGGAAAGGATCTTACATTCCTTGGATGTACACAGACAACTACGGTTTTACCTGAACAGAACCAAGGACATCAGAAAATCAGAACAATTGTTTGTCTCTTATGCTTCAAGTTCCCTAGGTAAAGCCATTTCAAAACAGACCATTTCTAAATGGATTGCTCATGGAATCAGATTTTGTTATTCTCACCATGGAAAGCAAATCCCAGGGAGTATACGGACTCATTCCACCAGAGCTGCTGCCACTTCTGCGGCCTTCCTCAGGGGAGTTCCTACCAAGGACATTTTGGAAGCTGCAACTTGGAGTTCAGTGCATACTTTTCTAAGCACTACAATCTACCTCTCTACTCTAAGTCTAGGGCAGGCTTTGCCTCTGCAGTCTTGCATGGCCTTTTAGCCACCCCTTCCTCTTTATGAACACCTCCCTTTCTTTCAGCTTTGGGATTCTACCTTACAGTCATGACTGCAACAGTGAAACACGATGAACATAGTACAGTTGTGTACACCTACCATAAATGTAGATGTTCGAGTGTCTTCACTGTTGCAGTCAGGGTTTCCCTCCCTCCTGTCCCCTCTTATTTTTACTTTTATGTATTTCCTTTTTTCACCATTCTTCTGAAGTATTTGCAAAGGTTATGGGACCTTTTTCATCTGGGACTCCTGACATTTGGGGCAAGAAAAAGTGGAGAAGATGGCGTCGGCTGTCAGCTTTGTACTCCTGGCTCTCTGACGTCAGGGACCGTGGATGAACAGCCGACGCCGGACCCAGACTTTGGGATTCTGGCCAACCGAGGGCTGCCTGCCAGCAGGGGAGAACCCTACAGTCATGACTGCAACAGTGAAGACACTCGAACATCTACATTTATGGTAGGTGTACACAACTGTACTTTGTGTGAGCAAGGAATCATCTCACTCCAGCTAAAAGCAAAGAAAACTCTAATCAGCAATCATCCAAAAATAGACAGCAACCCCAGGTTTAACAACAGGAGCCTTGTTGCCACTTGTGTAGTGTAGGTGCCAGCTTTTGTGACTACTGTTATGCCTTGTTAAAATTTGTTACAGTCAGCTAGAGTGCATACCCCAGGGGCAACAGCTGCAAATCTTCTTCCTCTTAGCTCAACCCCACCCCTTTCATCCATTTCACTGTTGATAATTTGTTTTATGTTAAGGTATTTAGCCCCTCTCAATAGTCATAGCCTTCACTCCCTCCTCCTCAATACTTATTCTTCACTAAACACCAAACAGAGGTGCAAAGTCTCCAGCTGCTTTTATCTTTAGCTACACTGTGTGAAGCAAACAATGAGCAAAGGGGAATACATACAATAAAAAAAGAAAATAAATCTGCAGACAGACTAGTGAGCAGCAATGCGCTCTACCTGTGCTGTACCTGTACACACATTAGTTTTCGTGGAGAAACCTTCCAGTCCCTTGACAACAAAGGTGTATGTGTTTACCTTATTATTTCTCCTGATTGCTCAGGTACAACACACCAAAGGTTTTAAAACCTTAAATCTACTGCCATTCATTAGTGGACCGGAGTTCTGCTGTGGCGACACCTAACTGGGAAAAGCCGAAGAGACAAACATTTTTGCTGGTATAGTTTATATTTGGATATTAGAAGCTTATGTTTTTGTTTGCTCCTAGTTTCACTAAACCTGATTCAGAGTTTCTCTAAATGATAGTGCTGAGGTAGAAATACTCTTTCTTTTTTAAGTGCCGAATGATATGTATGGTAAACTGGTGAAACTGCTAAATTGTTGCAATATTGTCTGGTAATAGTATATTCCAACTAGTTACACTGCTGCTACTGTATATTCTGTTTCTGTAAGTTAAACATACATTGTAAAGTGCAGAATGATATTCATGATAAACTGGTGAAACTGCTACATTGCTGCAATATTGTCTGGTAATAGGATATTCTAACTAATTATACTGACTGCTGCTGAATAAGACTGGTTGCAGAATCTGAATATATTTCTTTTGTTGACTTTTAATAGGCTACGTTCACTTGCTCTGCTCTCTGTACACTATTTATGATGGCTGAGCTTATTTTGATTTCCTTATTTTATTGCTTTTAGTCTTACATTATTTCCTTTTGTCCTCTTTGCAACTTTTAGAGCCACTGAGCACCTGATTGCTTTGTGTCCCTCCTCCCACTTGTGTGAGCAAGGAATCCTCTCACTCCAGCTAAAAGCAAAGAAAACTCTAACCAGCAATCATCCAAAAATAGACTGCAACCCCAGGTTTAACTCCAGGAACCTTGTTGTTGCCACTTGTGTAGTGTAGGTGCCAGCTTTTCTGGCTACTGTTATACCTTGTTAAAATTTGTTACTGTCAGCTAGAGTGCATACCCCAAGGGCAACAGCTGCAAACCTTCTTCCTCTTAGCCCACCCCCACCCTCAATTTCACTGTTGATAATTTGTTTTATGTTAAGGTATTGATTGTTTCTTACTGTTGCTATGGGTGCACCCTCACTCCATTCGCCCTCGCTACACTTGGGCTCACTTTGCCAACCTCCCACTCCCATTCCCACCCACTCCCCATATCATTTCCTTTATACTTAACCTCCTTCCCAAACACTCCTTCCTGTTCCTCACAAACACTCTAGCCTACTTCCTGCCTCCAACATAGAATCCCTACCTCCTCCACCACCTCTCTATACACACCACCCTATAACCATTAAGTATTACCTATAATTAATATTTTTAACTGCAGTAAATACACATGTGAATGTAGTACAAATTGACAATATACAATTCCCATTCACCTTATCCATAGTGAAGAACACCATTACAGATAAAATAGCAAATATCCCCCCATATTTATGAACTCACTATCTCTGCTACCCTCTCTTAACTAGAGGATACCAATTACTGCAGCTAAATGATAGCTCTTGCACTGGCCATACACTCCATCTCTTTTCTGTAGCTGTATGCCCAGCATTACCTGATGCTTATATAGGTCCTAAGTCCCTAACATCACTTCAATGTGTAGCTACAGACAACTCCCAATAGCAAGTCTTACAACTCTCATCCACCTATCACTTCAAATCTCTTACCCCTCTTAACAACAAAATCCCACATACACCTAATACTGCACCTTTAATACAACACCATGTCACTCATTCATAGATAGTACCCTTGCATGTAACACATTCTTACTGAAACTAGATAACATGGGTTACACACATCCAACCCAACTACGAAAAACATCATTCTACCCATTAATAATATTCACCTACTCCTACTTTCCATCCTGTCCTCCTACCACACTCAGCTTCATAACCGCACCCCATCCCCTTGGCAAACTGGTTCCACAGCCAACACCACCAAACTAAAAAACTTCCCTGTATCACCATGTGACCTTACCTCCCCCTACCCTTCCCTTACTCGTGCATTAAACTAAAAATCAAAACTAACCCCCTCTCTTCTCAAAGACAAACTAAAATAATTCACAAATTGACCAAACTTTATCTACACCTACTCCAAACACTCACTTGCAGTGGTGATATACATCCCAATCCATGACCCAAAACATAATCAGCCAAATCCCCTACACCACAGACCTACCTCAGGTCTCCTCTTCTTAAACATTTATGTAAGAAATATACTTAACAACATTCATGACCTTCATGCCCTACTAGCGCTATACAAACCAGATATTGATGTGTTAACTGAAACGTGGCTCAAACCACAACATCACAATAATGACAGTACTGCCCCAGGTTACAACATTATCTGAAGAGACAGATCAAAAAAAGGGCTGAGGTGTTGCAATATTATTCCAAAATCATCTTACCTTAGAACAACTAGATTACAGTACCCATGAATTCAAAGATGTAGAGCTAATCCTTGCCAAATTAAAATTAAATTACAACAAACATATAATTATTACAGATGGCTATATACCACCAGGCAATAACATCACTGTAATAGAAAGCCTGCTTAATTGGACCTGCAACTCCCTTCCACATGAAACCATACTATTAGGAGACTTCAGTATTGACTGGCTTCAATGCTACAGCCATAGCCCATCTGCCTTCATAAACCTCTACAGGTTTACCCAAACTATAACCATCCCCACTCAAACTGACAAAACTTCCAAATGCCAGTCAATCTTAGACTAGATCCTGGTATCTGACCCCGCTCTTGCACAGCAATCTGGTTGTCTTCCAGATACCCTAAGTGACCATCATCCAACCTACCTAATTAGGAACAGATCCCAAACCATCAACCAACCTATTCTCAGAGTAGCTAGAAACAAAAAAAACTTTATAGCTACTGATCTCATCAGTACTCTAAAAAGATGTAACTGGACCCCCTAAAACATCTATCTCTAGACGATGCCGTTGAGTATTTTAACGCAACCTTCATAAAAATCTTAAACCATCATGCACCCCCTAGAACCATTAGAATAAAAACTAGCTATGCCCCATGGCTAAGAAAAGATACTAAAACAATAATGAAAGAAAGGGACAAGGCCTGGATTCAATATTAGAAAAACAAAACCACTACTTTGAGACAAAACTATGAAGAGCTCCATAACAAAAACTAGACAAATCCAGCTACTATACAAGCATGCAAGAAAAATATGCTCACACCCACAAAAATTCTGGGCCACAATAAATGGTATACTGCATCCAGGAAAGTCCACAACTCCAACACCTGTGCTTCCAAATAACCATGAAAACATTCCTACTCAGTTTAACAAATTATTTACCGAAACAGTCCAGACCCTTACCAATGCCCAAAATAGTACTAGCAGCCCCACACCAATAGCTACCCCAACCCACCTCAATATACAAAACAATAGCCCCAGTTTTCACCTCCACTCAGTATCCACAAAATCAATATCTAAAGTCCTTGGTAAACTTAAACCAACCACTCTAGCAGCTGATAAGCTGCCAGCAGACTTCCTTTGGATCTCAGCTAAAGCTATAGCCTATCCTGTCTCTATTCTCATAAACAGATCTCACTCAGAATGCAAAGTCCTCACCTCATGGAAAACATCATATGTAATTCCACTGCACAAAGGAGGCAACTCTTTAGAGCTCACCAACTATTGCCCAATAGCAATCCTATCACCTTTATCCAAAATATTAGAAAGAGTTGTTCATACTCAACTAATACAGTACCTAAAGAATAATAACCAACTCTCCTTATCCCAACAAGGCTTTAGACCTTCCCATAGCACCACAGCAACACTACTATCATTCACCAACATAGTTCACCACCACAGAAACAAGGGTCTATTTGTTTCTTCCATATTCTTAGACCTATCAAAAGCCTTTGACATGGTTAACCACAGTCTCCTTCTTGATACCCTATCCACCCTAAATATAAGTCCCTCCTCTATATCATGGTTCAACAGCAACTTATCTGCCCATCAGCAAACAGTCCTATGGCAGGACCAATTGTCCCCCCTGTTACCAGTAACCATAGGCATCCCTCAAAGATCCTAACTTGGCCCATTGCTGTTCTCTCTATTTACATATCAGATGTCTTCATCCTCTCCCACTGCCTCAATAGTACAATATGCAGATGATACCACCCTCATATGTGCTGCCCCTACCGTTAGTGAACTGCAAACCCTTACACAAAATAACTTCACCCTAGCTAAAAATTGGTTCACTAACATTAAACTTCTTCTTAATCCCCCAAAAAACAAACTAATACTGTTCAGCCCTAACAGAGCACCTCCCTTAAATAATAATTTCACCATTAACTCCAAAGAAAACATTCAAATCAGTCCAACCACATGCATTAAAAACTGCTAGTCATAGAAATACACAATAACTTGAGGTTTGACATCCACATAGCACAAAACATTAAGAAAGTTAATAAAAAAACTTGGTGGTCTCTACAGGAACAAACCGTTTTTGACAAAATGCACCAAAGTAACCATTGCAAGGATTTCTCTTCTATCCAGCCTCCTCTATGCCTCTCCCATCTTGACCAGTCTCTGCCAAACAGATCTAAATAAAATGGAATCTTGCTACAACAAGATTGCCAAGTTTACTACCGAAGCCTCATACAGATGCCACCACTGTCTACCCCTTAAGCAACTCAACTGGCTTGAGTTGCCTCATATACTTCTACTCAATCAACTCTCTATAGCACACAAAACTCTACTACCTTCCTGAGAATAGCCCCAGCACTTCAGCACCTAATTCAGCCCCACATTCTCTCTAGAGCCTCAAGATCTAGTAACCAGAACCTCATAACTGTCATCAAACATAAAAACGAAGCTGGCAAGTCCCTCTATGCCAACACCATTGCCAAAACCTGGAACACACTACCAAGCCAAATAACTTCTGCCACCTCTTTTAGTCAATTCAAAAACCTCCTGAAAACCCACTGTCTAAGTAACTGGTTATGCTCATGCCACTCGCCAGGCTAATCCATACCAAGAGAATTTGTCAGGGTACAGCTATGTATAAACAGTTTCTCCCTTGAAAGCTTCTAAACCCGTGTACATTTACCTTACAAAACTTATAACTGCAAAAGAAAAAAAAAATGTACCTCTGATTGTTTACTGTTAATCACTAGCATGATGCCCATTTGTGAGTATACATGCTATGTGTATGTTTGTTAATCACTAGCATGCTGTCCTGATGTGTATATATGCCATATGTATGTGTGTTCTTCTTCTTTTTACTCTCATGTAATGTATTGTAATGTGGAGCTTTTCTCCCCGGGCCTCTGCTGAAAATGGACCTGTGTCCAGTCAGACTTGCCCGGTAAACAAATGTAAAATAAAATAAATAAATAAAAATTGATTGCAGCCAACACTGCGGGAGATGCAGAGTTATGCGATATACCCTGTATTCAAACAATTACATTTATTGAATTGAAATTTGATTCATGTAATTGAATTGAGGTCTAAACCTGAGTAGTCAGTACATTTAACTAGGGCAACAGGGAGTGACTGCCAATGTTTTGGGGCAAGAACTTAGAAGCTATGATTAGTAGAATGTAGCTTGAGAAATTTGTTTGAGGAGATGGGACACCCCTGTCTAGGCCTTGTGGTTATAGGTCTGAAGTGAGAGAAGATAGGGCAAGCTTCATGAAGTACTTGGAAAAGAAGGGAGCCAATAAGAAAATGGTCTCTGTTTTATGCTAGTGGCCACTTAGCCTTAGATATTAGTGAGACAATGATGCTCACTCTGAGGGGAGTTTGATATAAAGTGATAGATTTTGAGAGGGTTTGAAGGGTGACCTCAAATGTGTGATAAATTTCTATTTTTCTAATAGTGAAATCAAATATGCAATGAGAGAAGGTTCCTACTTTCGTGTTTAGAGCGTTTATAAATTGCTCCATCCATTTCCATGAAAGGTAAAGTAAACTATTTACTTCAGGACACAGGTCTTTTTCTGATTTACATTTTTTTGCCCAACAATAAAGCAGTTTTGTGTTAGGAGAGTAAAAAAGGACTGCACCAATGCTATTCATCTACCACATACAAATTTAATTCTTCCATAGGTAAATGACGTAATTCAGACAGCTTGTGTTTTTAAATAACCTTCTCCAGTGTGTGATGGTGTTATTTCTATATGAGGTTAGGCAACCCATTTTCTGTTTTTATACCATAAATGTTTAAAACTGAATATTTATGCAAATGTTTTAAAGTGTGTAGTGTCAGAAGTCATCAATGTTGTTAAAATTTAAATGTCAGTCATACACTCTTGGGCTGAAAGCATAAATACTGTGGGTCAGATTCCATAAGAACTTCTCTGTCTAAGTCTGCCCTGATTCCAAACAACTTGCTCTAAGTGTAAGTAACTTACTTCAGGCCTAGCTATAAACAAGCTTACACTAAGTAAAAGATTCCAAAAGACTTGCTCTCATTGCTAAGTGATCACTTACACTAAGAGCAAGTCGTTTGGAATCATTCCCTGCATTTTCTACACCCTTACCTATTTTGTAAGATAACTAATTTTGCACAGTGTGATTCAAAACTGCATTTATCAATGATTATCCATACATTTTGTACGTGCATTTTTGGCTGCTCTGCCCAGGTTTGTATGACACACAAAAAAATTTCCAAAATTAATGAAATAGATGTGGTTAATCTTTACCTAAATATGAAACAGGATTGGTAAGCCTCAGAAACAAAAAACACACATACTATACAGTATAAATACACACACACACACACACACACACACACACACACACACACACACACACACAGAGAGTAAAAAATGTCAACATTGCTTGAGATGAGATACATGCACATATGATAGACCTATGTGTGCCTATATTAAATAATGTTTTGGTTCCTGTTGACTCTAGTCCAGCCATAAAGTTTATCTATCCTATTACCAAACAAAATAATGGTTTGTATTGCAGCATAATCCAGATTGGCAGTATTAGATTAATATATTAAAATTGCTCAGTGTCACAGCATATACTGATGGATACAAATGGATTTACAAAAGCAAAACCAGATTTTTCTTCTAAATATATGAAAAGCTTTAATATCAAATTTATTTTGTCCAGGACTCTGTGGAGAGCTATGTAGGTGTTTGTCACATTGAAAGATTTTACTGAAAATACAATATGTACTGAACCATACTGTCTGCTTTCCTTGAATTATATTCCTGCTGTGATTAGTTGCAACTATGAAAGATTTAAACACATATCATTTCTTGACATGAATTATGTAATGTTCTGGTAATCTTTGTGATTCCTGTATATACTGTCACAAAATTCAATCACTCAAAATCAAATATGACTGCACACCTTGTTTCTTTTTTCCATTATATTTAGGTTTGCATCTGCCATGAGTGTTTTACCTTTGTTTCAGTTATTCATGCTCTGGAGGTTGTCATTAAATATTTCATGGGAGCAGAACTAATACAAATTCATTCTGCTAGGTATGTGCTAATGCATTTTTAAATAATTCGTTCTGATCAGTTTTATTTATCATCCATACCCATCTCTCAGAAATGAATGATTATTCCTGTACTTTTTTTAAATTATAGTAGCCACACTGCTTATTGATCCAGATGATGAGATGTGACCTTGTCATTGTGGAGCTTGGTTTCTAAAGCTTCCATTAAAAGTATTAATAAATATGTTATGGTAATGATGAAGATACGAGAGGCAGGCCATTTGTAAATAAACAAAACATGCATTTTATTTCACTTCTTTATGCTAAAAAAATGCAAAAAAAAAATTACTGTCAACTCATAAATCAAGCAGAGCTGCACCATTTTTTCTCAAGTCTGCAGCTGAGATCATGTTTCTTATTTGTGAAAAGGAGAGCAGCTGTGTATCACCATACAAAAACCAGGCTGTAGACTTTACTATTTAAAGCTGCACATCCTTATAGATGTTGTAAGACACCTTCCCAGCTAATGAGATTTGACCAACATAGAACTGTGTTAAATTTTGTTTTTTGAGTTAATGAATAGTTATTCAAAGCTATATTTTTTAGTTTTTATTTGAAGATGCATTTTTCAAGGGACAAATGGACATCATGTCTAACACTGTACCTTAGTAATGGCATTCATTCTGCTTGTGTTCTCCATAAGTATATGTGCTTGTGTACAATTAAAAAAACAAAAATAAAAAAAAGTTACAAGCTAAGATTAACTCTTCTAGTTTGGAGAAAAGATTGCAGGTTATTTTGTTGACTGTAATTGGTGTTATTTATTTACTTTGTGGGGAGATATCTGACATAGTGTGGAAAAGAACTTGTCATTTATTTATTTTTCTTCATTAAGTGGTACTCAGACTGGTATGACTGTGCTAAGAGATAGCATCCTCTTATTCTGAATTAACCTCGTAGCTGGCTCACATCAGAATCTAAATAGACCAAAGTATTTTAAACATAATGCAGTGCAGTACAATACAGTTGTTCCTGAAACCCACCATTTATATTTCCAAATGGAAAGGGATAGCTAGTATTAATGTAGATAGCACACGGGTATTCTCATTCTGAAAGCATCCTATAGAAAATCACTAATAATCATTTACCAATAATATAGAATGGTTCACAGGTAGTTATTAGGTACGTAGTACAGGAGATCTTTGATAGGGCTACGCTATAGTCCTGTTTGCCCCAACTACTGTCTAATTAAATTACTTGCTCAAGGTAAAAAAAAAAATAAAAAATCAGTACATCAAAGTTGAGGGAATCGAACTCTGTACCACAGGGAGTAGCTTTGTTAACAGCTCATAGCATTAACTGTGATTACTACCGGATTTAGAATTGAGCAGCAATGTATATAAAAGTGCAAAACAATTTATTCTCTGCACAAACAAATTCATAGCCAGCCAGCATGCCAGATGCTTTCAATGGAGGGCTTATGTCCTACAAAGCAGGTTCATAACTGAAGATACAACAAAATGGCATCTAGTGGGTGAGTAGCATTTCAAATGTATGCACGTGAAAATCATATACAACAGTGAAGTAGATATTCTTGTGATGTATGCTTTTGATTTTTTAAGTAGCAGTTATATTTTCCTTTGACCATTAGTAATACTACCATTATGATGTCCTCAATTACTTACTGTTGGAGCATATTATGAAGCATGTAGATTGAGCAGAAATATTACTGAAAATATGTTTAGGTTGTGCAAGTCCTGATTCCAGTGTCAGCATACAACTAACTATATTACAGGTCATGGTTGCATTGGTGATTGAATAGTATTAGTTTGAATATTTAAGACTGTGGTTCATTTCACCAGAATGTGTTGTATTGTATGGTTTGGAAAAGATTTTCCCCATTTCATCCTTATGTTGCAAGTATGGCGTTGGTTTATATAATTTAAGAGGGTAGGGAGGCCTCTAGGGTTTTCTGACCAGCATAAAAAAAAAAAAGATTTTTTGAAGGTTTTTAAATGTTATTTTGGCTCACCATTTTTGATATTGAGGTTTGATAAACTGAGTGAAAAAATGATATGCAATCTATTGTAGGTAAACAGCATATATCCAGAGCTTGGGATTCAATGCAGAGCATATAGGAGATTACTGATGGCCACTATATGTGCAGCATTGCAGAATATGATAGTAGTGGTAGCCTTCAAGAATAGATTGTAAGAGGCCTACTAGAAGAACCCCAGCCAAAGTAACAGACATGTAACATCTAACCCAGTGGCAGTGAGGCAGCAGAGGAGGAGGAACACACAGTCTCTAGAGAATAAGAGCAGCATGTCTACCATCAAAGAAAACCCCCTCTCTACACTGAAAAAAGTAACAAAAGTATGCTCTCATGAAGCCTACCTTAAAAAAATCACCAGACGAGACGTACTCGGTTTCATCAGCGCACCTCGACACATCTAAAGATGATTAGCAGTTTTGGAATCTGGTTAACCGCATCACTGCCTGCCCTGCTTAATGTAACCAAATTAAATATGGAACAGTTAACAGTAAAAAAGGAGCATTCTTAACAATTTTGAAGAGCTTCCCGCTATTCCCTATGCTCACCTAAATCTACAAATTGTCAACCAGAATCCCCTCAGTACACCCCCACTCCAATTCAAGACTATCAAAACCAAAAAACATTCAAATTATGCAGACCGTATCCTGACAGAAGCTCCCACTAGAGCAATGACTTTATTGTGGTTCATCTTTATGTACAGAGAGTACAGTATTCCCTTATTCACAATGGTTTACTATCATTTTTGCGAACGACAATCGGACGGCAGTTATTACACCAAATGTCAGATTGTCGTCCACAAAATACAGAATGAATTGCAGCATCAAACACACTTATTCAAATGCAATACTGCATTTGGCGTTAAGTGTTCGACAAACTGTACAGAGATCGCAAAGTACAGTGGGATTTGGAAATTCATCCAATCCCCACTGTTGTACAATCCCGGAATTGGAATATATTATCGGGGTGTGGGGGGTGCAGCACAGTGATATGTTGTATAGGAGTTTCATGTATATCAGCTCCTGTACAGATAGGAGGAGTCACAGTCAAACCAATTCCTAACATTACAAAACAGAAACTGCAAAGGATTTTAGGGCAATATCCATTTCTCCTTCCCTTGGAAAGATCTTGGAAAAAATTGTCTCTGTTAGGTTATTTCAAAAAGTAAGTACATGGGTCCTGGTCATATTAAAGTGCTGTAATGTACATCTACTTTCTGACTGACAATATGTAAAATATTCATGGAAGACTTGATAACTTAACTTGACATTGGTTTCACCTAAGCCTTCATCTCAGGGCTATATTAAGATAGGGTGTTGATGGAGATGAGACTCCAGGCACATGTTCCGAAATGGTCACCTGCATATCTTCTTTCTTTTCCCTTTTTTCTTTTTAAGGTAAAATGGATTTTTATTAGTGTTTATTTTTTTTTTAACTGACCCTTTGTGATTTTGTAATGTAGTGCCGCTTAGAGCAACAAAATAAGTGTTTTGTTATTTAAAATCTTACATCCTGCTGCAGGATTGTTAATTACCTCTAAATCATTTCTTTTTGATTATCTGAGCTTACGGTGACATCAAAATCTCTTGGGAAATTTAGCAGAGTGTAAGCATCATTTCCTATCAAATGCATCAGATGTGTTCCTCTGTTCAAATTAGCACAGTTTGCGTGCCTCTTATTTTATTTCTTTGCAAAATAAACTATTTTTTGGACTGATGTCCAGTGGTCTTGCTCTGTTGAACCTCCAAGAGAGGAGTAAAATGTAAATGCATTGAGATATACCAGATGTGTGTATTTCAAAAAATTGCAGATTGGTATTAAAGCAATTATTAAAGGTGATTATTATATGTGGTATGCGCATGTTCCTGGCAGCAATATGCATATCCCAAACTTGCTGTACCTTCGCAGAAGGTCCCAGATTTTGCCCTATATTTTTCCATGTTCCTTATGAAATTCTTCATTTTCTGGTAAATTTGTTAGGATTACAGTCTGTCAGTAATGACAGATATTAGAGTTTCATATTTCTTGCTCAGAAAATGCATGCTGACACAAAACCAATTCTTCCATTATTTTAAGCAAATTAGAGTAATTAAAATTTACCCTGATTTTTGGGGCTCTATCACCTATTTTTTCACAACATTTTGAGAAAAGAAGTTGAGAGGTATGGCATCAGTTTGAAAGATATTAGTAATATGCAAATGACACCAACTGGGCAAGTCAAAAAGTAAAACGTCCTTGTATCTGAAGTAGAGAATTAAAACTTAAAGATGTATTTTATAGTCTTCCTTGTTTTGTTTGCTTTCATCTCAGTGTTCCTACTTTGGTTCTGGCCATCTTGTTTATCAAGAAAGGTTTTCCCAGCCCCATTTAGAAAGGGAAACCTAGAGGCACAACTACATAGCCTTCAGCATCTTGTTTATTGATTTAGTTAGTTATTTATTGACCGGGAAGGTCCACTGGGTCAGACACCCATTTTCACTGGAGGCCTAGGGAGAAAAGCTTCATTTAAAGTAAACATATAACAGATAAATTTACATTATTTAAGAGTATGATTTTTATACAATTTCAGTAGTAATAAGCAACAATAAGTAAAAATATATAGTCAGGTTAAGTGTAGGCATTGGATATTCACTTAGTGGCAATCTGTTCATCTTTATATTCTGATAGGAGAGAGGTTAAAAACAGTCATTTATATTAATATATACATCATTGTAGAAATACAGACTAATGAAAGCTGGCAAAAGGTTGTCAGTTAAGAATAAAGTCCATTGAAACAACAGAGGCCTAGAATTAGTTCTAAGGTGAAATTTGATTTGGTCACATAGGCAAGTTTGATTTTCAACAAAGTGGTGTTTTAATATATATTTGAAGGTTTTTAAACAATCAGGGTTGATATTAGAAATACTCAGAGAGGAATAATAAAAATCAGGGGCAGATTTTAAATTTGAAACTACTACTCTATAACTAAAATTAAAAAAAATAAGATGATGTGCGGCAGTATGCATGTTCTAATGAAAAATAAATTTGTATCCACAAAGTATAGCATAACTTATTGATTCTTACTTTTACTCTTTGTCATAACAATCAAGGATTTTATAAGGATCCTTTTGATCAAACTCGAGATGAATCAAGGGAAACATGATAATTAAAAGTTTAGAATGATGTGCAAAAGTGATCAGCACATAGATCTAAGCAACATATTCTTGAAGATCAGACCAGGTTTTTGGATGTAGTATGTGTGAAAAATGTGCCATTGTAAATTGCTTAATTGCAACAGCAATGCGTTTGGCTTGTGTATATGTGCTGGGTTAGTCCATAGAAACATGATATGCTCCATTAATTACTATTTTGTGAGAACAGATGTATTATTATAGAACTGCCACAGACCAAGTACTGTCATATTTGAAACTGTTATTTTAAACATTTTTATTCCTCAAAATCACAAGGGATGTATGTTGTTCATTTGAGGAGTCTTGACTTGTCAAACATGTAGAAATATGGAGGCATTGTTTTCACAGAAATGTGTTCATTTAATGTAAATGGATATTATTTGTTGTCCTATAGAATACGTCTGAGTAGCATGAATTAACCAGTGTAAGTATTTTGCAACCTTGTCACTGTCTAGCAGTACTGTCAACATGTTGCAACAGATTTTGCCATCATTTTATTCTATCCCACACATTATTTTTTCATCTGATCTATTCTGTCCTTATTCTGCACAATTTCCATATGTGGAAACATAGACCTTGATCAGTGTTAGTAAGAACTTCTTAGCACCACCCCATAGACAAAATGGAATCTTTTATGGCATGTAAGTACCATGTCCCCATAACCACCTGGTGTGTGTTTTTATTGAATAAGCTACTTTCTTACTAAGTGAATTCATATTTAATTCATCAGCAGGCATCCACAGAAATCCCATTAAAATGACTCTAACAATCTGCCCTCAGATTCCTGTATTGTTAGGATTCTCTTCCTCTGTCAAGTTTTCTGCAATTCTTTTAACTAAAATCAACTGTATATAGTTTACCTAAAGTTTACTGAAATTATGTTTTAAACAATTTTTGTTTGTGTTATAGGTCAGATAGACTTGGCTGTTTGCTGGTTACCTAGATCCTCATGTTTACTTTGCACTCTTATTTTGTTACTCTCTGCTTTACAGCTTCAGGAATGTCAGACAATGGTTCTGGTGTATCAACACTCTCTCCTAGTTAGCAGATTTTAACAAATAAGTATGTTCCTTTTCCCCAAAAAACAAATTTTCACCCTACCCTTATTTTTGTCATTATACCCGTTTCATGCATTCTTAAGTATAGTTATTATTTATGGCCCCATGGACAGTGAAGAAATAGGACATAAGAGCAAAAGCCAAAGCATCTCCAAACTGCAGAAAAGATCAAAGAGAACAGATTATGGTGTTTTGGCCACATGCAGAAAAGCAGAAGACAGTCTGGTTAAGAAGATATGGAATAGACAGGAAGAAAGAAACAGGAAATGAGGGCATCCAGCAAAGAGATGGATGGATTGTGTGAGAGATCTGCGACAGTCAGGCATGAGTGTTGAAGAAGGTAGGAGTGCTGTATTGAATCAAGAGAGATGGAGAGAGTTAGTGACACCCCAACCTTATGTATAAAATGGGAAAAAAGGGGAATGATTATTATGGCCTCATATGTCTTCCAGGAGGTTGTTCCAATTTTTACTACTGTTTCTGTGAACTAATACATTCTTATGCCACTCTGGAGTCATCCAATTTGTATTTTCAGCTTATGATATATTATTGTCACACAGGTGTATTCAGATGGCATTTGGCAAATGTCTAGGCTTATGGGGAACTGACTTGCACTAATTGTAAGAATCTTTGATAGATTATATTATATGTAACACTGTATAACAAATATGCACAATGTGTTGTAGATTAATGCAACTGTACAAAATGGCCTTATTTAGAACACTGCTTAATTAGTACACATTGAGAACAAATGCTTCTCTTTTACAAATGTACATCACAGAGTAGCTGAATTGATCAACTGTACAAAGTCCAAGTATGCAGTGCAAATCATTTACTGAGGTGTTCAAAATGTGGTTGATGTAAAAGCTGTTCTCTGTTGACAGTGTATTTTGACAGGGTGTGATTTCGACTACTGCACTGCCATTTGTGGAATTAATAAGCCATGTAAATGATTGTTACATGTGCAATGATTCTGTTTCCTTTGTGATATGCAGTTTAGTTAAGAGAGAATAAACCCATCAGTCTGGATATTAGCAACATGGTATACTCTTAATTCTGTTATGGATATAGCAGCAGGTAATCAGGACGCACAATCATGTTGTACATTTACACTGGCAGGGGATTTACTGGGACACAGTTATCAGCCTTGCTGGCTCAAAGTGCTTGGATTTTCAATTTGGTTCTTGGCTGAGCTGACTACTCTGCGTCTGCATGTTTTCTCTGTGTATATGTGTTAGGATATTGCCCCCTCTGGGATTAGTTTATCAGCTCTGTACCCAGTAAGCAACAGGGTACTCTCCAACTCACTGCAACCCTCAGTTGGAATAACTTGATATTTGAAAAATGAATGTCTCAGTCAGTGTATATTGGTTTTCTGATGTGCAAAACATCTTCCAAGGAACGATAATGTGTACTGTTAGCATATGTTAGTAAGCACTATCAACATTCATCAGGTTTACCTGACATAACTGCATTAAAGTATTTCTGTAGGATAATGGCTGCATAAAAAAACACAAACCTTTGAGCACTTTAAACAGCAGCAGGGATGGTGTCATTTAAAGTGCACTATGCAGACACATTATTGTTTTGTAACCTAAACTACCTGTGCATTTTCAGTGTGCAAGCAAAGGTTTTAGCAACATTTGAAAGGCTGCCATTGTATAAATACTATCAGGAAATTTGTTATTCGGGAAAGGGGAGGTAGAAGTCTATATTGCATTCTGCATGAATTGCACAGAGATGATCTTTGACTGATGCTATGTTTTGTGAAGTAAACAAGTAAATAGCATAGATTTTTGCTTTTTATATTGACATTATGATGATGATGATGATTGACAATGCCCACTCTTCTTTTGGAGCACATATTTCTTATCACATTGGCTATCTTATAGCAGGAGGTCTTATGTCCAGCCATTGGTAGCAGTGGTAAATAATGGCCTGCACATGATTAGGTTACAAATTCATTCCCTGTCTGGTATTCAGATGAACACATACAACACACCACATTTGCTGGACTATCTTTGATGAGATCAAAACACTGACAAGTCACAAAAGTGTGAGAGCTCCAGCAAGACTACACACAGAGGAAATAAGGAAAGTAAGTAAGATTCCAAACATAGATATAAACAACTTTAAATAGCTTTCTATAAGAAGGCTGTCAGAATGGTTAGCTTGATACTTGTGTGTTACTTCAAGGGCACACTTTTGTGGAATGCGTATGCTAAAACATCACAAAAGATGGAACATCACATCAGAATGTCACACAGCCTTGGATGTTATGGCATTAGACATGATTACAAAGTCACAGATGCAAAAATAAAAATATATGTTAAACCCTGTTTGAGTACTAATAAGTCAATGCAGGTCAGATTTTGCTCAACAATATGAATTGTATATCCCTAGCTTACTCTTTCACAAAATTCTGTGATTGTATCTTGTAGACTGTGGTTTCTCAGTATAGAAACCTGTAGCAGTTTATTTAAGCATGCTTACATAAATTTGCCATTGTAAATCATAGGAGACTTGATAGTATGACAGCCATACACATCACTGTTTTCCTCAGGTTTACCCACCTCTGAGTACACCACTGTCTTCCAGCACAGTCTTTCATCTTACTGAACCCACTGCCTTCCAGTGAAATCTTGCCAGTAACAAATAATTGTCAACAGTGCACATGTCCGTACTCATGTACATGCACACACACAAAACCAAACCATTTTCCAGAAAAGAGGGTAAATATTAGCACAGAGAACCCCACCCCATCCTTACTGTATTGCTATCATGAATCCGTCAAGACTAGCAAAACAAGGTGAGCAGGGCCAGGATGAGACTAAGATAGCAGCACTTTTCTCCCGTTCTGCTATAACATACATTTCTGACAGGAAATTTTTTATTTCTAAACAACCCTAAACAACTGATTCAAGTGAATTATGATAAACTGTATTCTAAAGGATTATAGCAAAAATGTTCTTAAAATTCAACTATTTTCCTGTCAAAATCTGCAAGATAAAATTTCTTAACTGTGTCCTGCAGCACCATGAGTTATAAAAAGGCAGCATCTCAAAACTCTGTTCAAAAAAGAACTTCAGTCATTACTAATATTCAACAATTGTCTTTGAAAACAGAGTGGACACCAAAATAGATGACTTTAAGAAAAACTGTTCCAAACAAATGGAACAAATTAATGAAGCTCTGTAGTTACAAAAAAAACTGATTTCCTGCATTGAAGACTTCTTGAATGATGTACAAGGAAGCCTAAGTGAAGGGGAGAACAATATTGAATTCCTGTTAAAACAGAATAACTGTTTACTAGCCAAAATAGATGACCTTGAGAACAGGTCCAGTAGGAACAACATTCATATTTTTGGTCTACCAGATGGTAACAATATCGTTAATTTCTTGTCTCCCTAAAACTTTACATCTGCCTAAGGCTCTATATTTTGGTATAAAGAGAGAGGGTACAGATCTCTGATTAATCCTGCATCAAAGTCCAGTGCTTCCCTGAGGTCCATCGTGGTTAAATTTATTTCATCTCAGGATAAAGAACTAGTACGCAAAGCTGCCTGCACTAAATTACCACTTAAAGCAGAAGGAAATATTTGTTTTGATAATGACTATTTAGCAGCAGTGATGTGTAAAAGGAAACAATTCCTTCCTCTTATAATAGAACTTCAGAAAAAGCATATAAAAGTAAATTTACTGTTCCTAGCTAGGCTGAATATTTTCCTTTCTAATGGGGTTACATTTTTCAACGATCTTGACCTTGTGTTGTCATATCTACAAACTAGCAACATTTTTGAACAGAGCATACGGACTGGTCTATTATATCCTTAAAAAGGAAAATGGAGACAAATGGAAATGAGACAAATGAAAAGAAGAAATTAAGGGAAAATAAAGAGCTTTCCTTTTCCTTTTTCTTTATTCAGAAAGGAAATAAGTTGTCAAGGACTTTTTTTTTTTTTTTCTTTTAATGTAATGACAACATGCTCAACTATTACATAGGAATCAGCAAAGCAAGCAGTCTACTAATGTAAAGTAATTAAATTCCTTTTTTCTGTATTACACTTGTCTAATTTACAGATAATTAAGAATATTTTTTTTAATAACTCATGAAAAAAATATTAGTTTCCCATATATGAAGTATAAAGCATTTATACTAGTATATGATCTGAAGGGTTGCATACATTATTTCTTACTCAGGAACTAACGCATACTTTATATCTGAAATAGGAAATAGCTGCAGTATACACATAACTGAATTTAACACTGTTTAATTCATATAAACTGCACTTACCTAATAAAAGGAAACACACTATAAGTGACGTCTCAAACTTTATTGTTATAAAAAGGAAAAGACTTTCAGTATTAAATGAAAACTGCTACTTAAATGGTACACTAAAATAAATGACAGATTAACATCTTCACCTAAGCATGGAAGCAACTCAATATAATCAACTACAATAACATTAGAAAAGCTGTTTCATTAAAACTAATAGTAAAACCTAAAAGCTGCCTGTCTTCCTAATGAAAATAGATAATATGTTACTGTTCTATTTAATAAAATGATTTATGATGTGCTTCACTGGGGCAGTTGGGTGATTGCAGGTGCTATGGATGTATGTGTTGTCTAACAGTGCAGAGATTGTGAAGTTTTAACTGGCATTGAAATAGTCTCTATACATAGATGAAATGTTCAGGTTCAATATGAAAGATAGAAATTGCTGTGACTGATGGCTTGTCCTTCTGTTGTAGTTAGATACGAAGCCCCTCTCTTCATAGCTTGAGCTTTATATTTATTTAATTTAGAACACATGAAGCTTTCTCTGGTAAAAGTTAGAGTTCAGCTGGAATTCCCACCTAAACAAGTGAACAAAGCTATTCATGTTCATAGGCTCTGACAGGCAGCTTTAGAAGGTTAATTTGAATAAAAGGTGGGAACTTGTAAATATGTATAAGGTTGAATTTCACTGCAACTATAGTTTGACATGTGAACTGGCATTGAATAAGACAAATAATAATAATGTCACACATACTGTGAAATACCTGTGAATACATTTAAAAGTAAATATATTTGAAAGCAAGCATTTGAAGTTTGATATTAGTTGTCAATGACTGGCAAAACAAATATATATATATATATATATATATATATATATATATATATATATATTGTACAACATGTATATATATATATGTGTGTATATAATGTTTAGAGCTTCATTATTAGAGTCGACATACATGATATGAATCTGTTGTCAATATAATTGAAAGTCTTATAAATAAGCACAAGAAGCAATAAACTGTATACTTGACAAAAATATCATAGGAGGCTTTAATTTACAATAATAAACCACTGAATATAAACACAGAATGAAATACTGTTCAAACATTATAGAACTACTATTCATTTACTTTAATATAAACTTACAAAGAGGGAATAGAAGGGTCTGAAAGTACATCTATCTTATGGTGAGACTCACCACAAAACATTTTAAATTGTTGTACCACTGTCTTGCATATTTTATACTATTAGTTGATGAGTTTCAAAACTATGTATAGATAAGGAATGGTACTAAGAGATGTAAGCATATGTTTAACACCTTAATGAACACACAAAACTGGAGAATGTATATGTTAAATAAGTTAAGATGTGAAATAATTGTTCTATTATATGTTAATGCTTTTAAGGTTGCAGGTTCATCTTTATTTTACTGTTAATGACATATTTGATTGTAGTAGAGTAGACATTTTATTTTTATCAGAGTATTGGATGGATGTGTTTGGATGGTTAGACTATTCAAGGAAGGAGTGTTAGACTCCATGTGGGGGGAGGGTAAGAGTGAATGATAGTATATTTTTTAGCTTTTTGAGTGTCCACAATAGTAACTATTTTATGTCTAATCACACCTTCAAATGTTGATGTTCCCGTGATGATTACTAAGCAGTTCTTTACTGAGTGTTAGCCACCTCACAGCAAGACGTTATCCAGTTCAATCCTCTGCTGGGGTGCCTTCTGGGCGAAGTCTGCATGTTCTCCCTGTGGTCGCGTGGGTTTCCTCTGGGTACTCCGATTTCCTCCCACATCCCAAAGACATGCTGTAGGTGGATTGGATACACTAAATTGGCCTTAGGTGTGAGTGTGTGCATGTGTGTGCCTTCTGTGGAAGGTTGGGCACCAGGCTGGCAACTTGACACTGTAAAACTCTACTGCCAATCATAAGCAGAAGGTGATCCACTGTGGTGACCCTTAACCGGGAAAAGCCAAAAGAAGAAGACATGTATACTTTTGAGCAATAGGACAAATGACATGTATTAACTGTATTTCCATAAATGTCAGTGGATTAAATAACAGATGCAAGAGGAGTAGGTTCAACAGATATTTGAAGTTTTTTTAATTCTCAATTTATTTTTTACAGAAAACACAATTAACAGAAGGCATACACTAAATACTAAAAACTACACTATATTATCCAGTTCACAATATAATAAAAAAGTGGGGGTTGCTGTATTATGGAGATATTCACTGCCTATGGTTATAGAAAACATATCAAGATGATAAAGGTATGCTTTGCACTGTAACTATAAAGTATAATAAGAGAATATTAACTCTTGTATTGAATTGCTGGAATAGAAATTAAAACTGTTGACCAGTATCTATAACAAGTAATTAAAAATTCAAAAGGCAATATAATTCTAGCGGGAGACTTTAATTGTATATCGTCACCAAGTGGTACTAACACAATAGGTAAAAGGATAATACAGGCATCAGCAAAGACATTGTTAAAATGTACTGAACTGTTGGATCTTAGAGGCATAAATTAATTTTCTGAACCAAATTCATTATTTTTACCCATTATTCCCATAAACACACAACACAATCCAAAATTGACAGAGTTTGTCTCTAATGGCTTGACTGATGCATTGGGCAAAGTCAAAACAGTAACTTGTCTGCTTTCAGATTACAATGCAATTACCTTTGAGCTGATTTTCATATCTAATAATAATGTTAAAATGAGAAGATTACCAACATATATAACTTATTTAAAAGAATTTAAGGACTTTTTTATTAAAGAAATAGTTTCCTTTATAGAAATTAATAATATAGAAGATACTTCAGAAATGTATTTATGGGATGCACTAAAACCATATTATTTTGGTAGTCACTAATTGGTTGACAAATAAAAAAAAATGGGATATAGAATTATTACACGAAATTAATTATTACACAAAATACAAGAAAAACCTGATCAATTAAAATTAGAAAAACAGACAAAACTAATGCAGACAAGATTAATAATTGAAACTAAAATATTTTGAAATCTTAAATCATAAAACTAAAAGTAACCTTGAAGTTTAAGATGATTATCTTCTATATAAACCCAAAATATGTGCACAATTTAGCCACAAAAACAAAATTACTCAGTAAGTCCAATCACATAAAAGTCAGAAAGGAAGAAAAGAAAAGTAAAAGAAATAGAAGATGGTCTAAATGAATTCACAGATTATTATAATAGTCAATCAAAGTATATCAATAGATCCAGAAGAAACAATTAAAATATTTATCAAAAATATAAAAACTAAACTACCTGATGACCAAATTAAATTATTTGACAAACCTATGTTCATGTCTGAATGTCAAACTCAAATTTCTAAACTGAAATCTAATAAAGCACCAGGTAATTATGGGATTATAGCTGAACTTTATAAGCTGTAACACTAGAAGCACTAGACATACTACACACGGTCATTTCAATATTCAAGGAGCTAGCTAAAGTTCCTCTTTCCTGGAAATATACCCTTGTCTCTCCAATTTAAAAAATGACAAAGATCCTTCAGATTGCTCTTCTTACAGGCTGATTTCACTTTTAAATGTAGATTATAAATTGTTCATGCCAATTAATGCCAATAGATTAAAATATATTCTTCCTTCTATAATTGACGAAGATCAAACTGGCTTTATTTTAAACAGAAATACTTATGACAATAATAAAAGAATAATTGATTATGCAAATAAAACAGAACTTAACCTTAATGAGCCTTGATACTAATACTGCTTTTGATTTGGTAAATTGGAAACATCTCTTGCTGGTTTTAAAAGAATATAATTTCTCAAGTAGCTTCACACATCTTATTAATCTTTACAATGATTGTTTTTCACATGTTAAAATAGTTACTTTTACTTCTGATTCCATACAAATTTTGAAAGTAACAAAACAAGGATGTCCTCTTTCACCTCTGCTTTTTAACCTAATTAAGGAACCACTTGCTCATTTTTCAGATCAAATATAGATATAAAATATATTAACAAAAATGAGAATTTACACACTCAAATTCAACTGATGACATCCTACTGACATTAAATGACAATGCTGATTGTCTGTTTGCAGTTTCTTAGCAATGGATGTATTTCAAAGAAAGTCTGGTTTAACATTTAATGATAAAACAAAAAATCTTACCTATAAATATAAATAATAGAATGGAAAATAAATTCATTAAATATATTGTCAAAGAGAAGAAGATGAATTATTTAGGAATAATTATAACATGATATTAAATATATAATCATAATTATACTAACAGTATAAACAGTATAAAGAATATTGACAAACAGAATAAAATTTTCTTTGCGATGGAAGAGAGGATCTTACAAAAATCTTGTATAATATACAATCACTATCATTACCCACTACAAAAAGTTGTATTAAAGAATTTAACATTTCAATTTAGAGATTTCTCTTGTATCTCAATAAACCAGTAATTGCTATAAACCATCATACGAGAGATTGGGCAGCAGAAGGGATAGAGCTACCAGATCTACAAATATGTTAATTATCATCAATTATAAAAACAACTTATATATGGATTAATAACAAACAGCTAGGTAGAAAAAGTTTTTAGGAAATATTTTTTATAAACTTTAAACACAATAGCTTAATAATTATATCATACTAAATAACAGTCTACATTGGTTATTAAAGGATTACCTTATAGGAAAAAAGTCACCAAAGAAGTCACTCCTATTTCATTTCTACTATATTAAACACTTTCAAAATGTTATATATAGAAACTTGACATATAAAGCATTTATCTTCCTTATATTTCCAATAGCATATACCCAAAATAACATCTCCACTTCAAAGTTAGAAACAATGATCACATTTAATGAGCCAAAATCTGCTATACTGGTTTCAATTAATGAAAGATGAAAAGCTGCATTATGTTGATTATATTAAGAACAACTATAATTTATATAAAGACATGTGGCTAGATGTACAATCCTGCAGACAACATGTAGAAGGGGAAATTAAGTTAATGTAGCCAAGGACACGTGAACATATCCCAAAAGTAATTTAATATCAAATATACTTAATATAACAAAACACATTGGGACAGGGTCTCTTACCTAAATTATATAGAATTTTGAGGAGAAAATAGAGTTGCAATGACAATTATTGGAACAATTTTACCTAAATTAATAATAGACCTCCAAGTGAAGAAGATAAACATATTAATACTAAAATCTTCTAAACATACAACTCCATCTCTTAGATGGAATGTCTTTACTTGAAAAGTTTCGCATAAATCTTTCTTCACACCATATAAAATTAATGATGAAGCAGAAACAAGTTTGTTGGAGATGTAAACAAGAATTTAATGGATTGGCAAGACATGTTTTGACTATACTGTCTTAGTATCTTACTGGAATAAAGTTCATCTCTTTTATAGGCTTTTTTGGAGATGAATCTGTTTTATCTAAATCAATAATCCTTAACACTCATGTTGCTATACATGTTAAAGAATGAAATCAAATTTTGTGGTCTGTACTATCTATTTTGTGGTCTGTACTATCTATAGCGAGAAAATCATAAGCTGCATTGGTGCAGCGGTACTGTTGTCACCGCACAGCAAGAGGTTCTTCCGTTCGATTCTCAGCTGGAGTGCCTTCTGTGTGGATTCTGCATGTCCTCCCCATGGTCAAGTGGTGTTCGAAAGACATGCGTGAATGGGCATGCCTTCGCTGAAGGTTGGGCATCAAGCTGGCACCTTGGCACTGTAAAAATATACTGCCAATCATTAGCGGACCAGAATTCCATTCTGGCAACCCCTAACCTGGAAAAAAGTGGAAAGAAGATGACTGTAGCGAGAAAGGTTATAACTCAGAATTGGAATAAAAATGTACACTCCAAAGAATTTATAATTACTGCAACCAAAGTCTGTCATCTGGAAATCATTACAATTAAGTCAATAACAGCCAGGATTACCTCTTCTTGCAATGTATGTACAAAACCTAGAGAATTGCTTGCTTTTTGTTTAATATAATGTATATCTTGAATGACCTGATTAATGGGCAATCATGTTGATAGTTTTTTTTCTTTTTGTGTGAGATTTAGTTGAAATTGTTTCATTTATTATCTCCACAAATCTCTGACTGTAAATATTGTGATTATTTTATAAATTGAAAATCCAATAAAAACTTAAAAGACTAGCAGAACAAGAGTAAGCATTACTGTTTACCCTTAAAATAAGTCAGCCTTTAAATATTTAATGGTATGAATTATCTATGAGTAAACACTACTCAGTTAAAAGTACAAAGGGAAATTTTAATCTTTAAATGTACAGAGCAGACAGTTTATCATCTTTACTTTTTACTTGGAATAAAGAAGACGATAAAGAATAACACAAGTAAACATGCAAATATTAACTTTGCAAGCAGTACACAGCTTGCACAAGGAATTGAAAATAAACATTTAAACTCAGAGCTAATGTTTATAAAACACTGTCCATCAATTCACTGGATAAATCTTTTTATATTTTTATATACTTTCTTATATCTATATATTATGGCTTTCAAACTTATAACACATTCTCAGAACACTGACAGTTGATTAGAAAGTCAAATTTTGTTACAGATGTATGCCCTAGTTGGGAGATCCAGTCATAAAAAGCTTCAACTCTTTCTCAATCAACAGTCCAACTTTACTTGTATAAGACACAAAGTGGGTTTTCTGTGTACTTTGATTTGGCTGAAATTGTTTAAGGTCTATTATTGTTTCTATACTTATATGTGCAAGGCAGATCAAAATTAATGAAATAATATATGACACAAATAATAATGTTCTTGAAACATTAAACTTACAGCACTATACATACTTGCTGAAGTAAGGAAAAGTTTCATTTTTAAAAGTAATATATTTTCACAGTGAACAATGTATGTATATAAAATTGTATACATTTTCATTCACATTACACTTGTATTTTGAACAACTGAATTTAATTTGAGACAGTTTTAAGACCACTTTGTTCACTTATGTATTATTCTGTTAAATACAATTTGACACTTTTATATGTTTTGCATTTTTCTCATTGTTACTTTATAATTATTTTGTGTATTACATCAAGTAACTAAATTATCTTATAAATAGGTGAGACAACAGCTTGCTTAAAAATGCATTACCTTATATATATATATACTGATGAAACTTAGAAACACATTTTAATAGAAGAAGTGCTCCAATTAATTAGTTTGGAGAATTTATTTTGTATAATTAAAGCTCATGATTCAATTTTATAGTTGAGCTACTGCATGTACAGCTACAAGAGTATGAAAGGTTGCATGAGGACTTGCATTTTGGAGGAAATTATATTCACTAGTCTGGTACAGGGGAAATTGTTACTGCTTTTTGAGACAAAAGTGTTGATAGAGTTTTCAGGTTATTTTTGATTTATAGGCTTAGCAGAAATGAAGTGCATCACAACAAGTTATGGTTACCTTGTAAGCATTGGTTGGCAATCAGTGCAGAAGTTTAATGGTCATACTTTTATAAGCCAGCATGTTCCAGCAAAGTAGGGTTTAAGTCCAACATCCTTTATCTGCCTGCTTTATAAGTCTAAGCAAGTCAATTAACCAGACATTGTTACAGGACTGGGGCCATAATGGTTCTGTGTGGATATGTCCACCAACCCAAATTATAAGCAATTTTACTTTATAATTCTAATTTAATTTTGTGAGAAAAATGTAGTGAGTGGTATTCTTTACAATAGCATCATCAGAGTTTAAAAATATCTCAGGAATACCTAAAATGAGTTGCACTTTACTGATTTTTATATACTGAGAAGCACAACATGAAATGCTAATGAGAACAAAATGTTTAATTTTATTTTGTTTTCTTTTATTTATCCTTTGTTGACTGGGCTCATCCCATTAGGTTAGTGGCCTTTTTTTCATTGGAGATCCAAGGTGGTATTAATGCGATTAGAAGAAACCTGGCCAGGGAACCTGGGAACTTGACATACTCTTTGGAGGACTCTTTGTGAGATGATCACTAGGTGGGATCAGAGGGCTGATACTTGTGATCACCAAATCTAAGATGGAGGCTGTGAGTGGGGATGGGCTGGTTTAGGAGAAAGAAACTGTAATTCAGAAGGAAGAAGATGCTTTGGTGGTGAATATCAAGGCATCGGGATCTGGATGTCTCTTCTTTATAAAAATGATGGAAGCAGAAACAGAATTGCAGGGCATGCAGTTGGGTGTGCTAGTGGATAAAATATTTTGCAATGTGGAGAGACAGAAATGATGATTCTGTAAATGATGGTATGGATTCAAATGGGGCATGTCAGCCCAGTGGAGTAACTGGTTTTAAGACTGTGCAGGAGCAGCCTAAGGTCAACTGGTGCCCTAGGCAAAAGGACTCCATGGCACCCCCCACACCACCCAGGTGCCCCCATCCTGGTCTACCTACACCAAATAAATACTGAAAAGTGCCCCTGCTAGAGCGGTGCCCTAGGAGGCCACCTAGTGGGCCTATGCCTAAGGCCAGCTATGAGAGTGTGCACTGTTTTAGGCTGCAGGAAGTTGGAATAGAGAGCAGGAGATAGAAAGAGACTGCGGAAGTCTTTCAGGAATGAAAATTTATACAGCAGAGCATGTGGCCAAGATGGCTAACTGAGAACAGCTACTGGTGAAAGCTCTGTTACTAAAAAAATGTATCTGACAGACAATATAATAAAAGTATTACATTTGGAGATGCTTGTTAGCTAATTCTTTTGACTAATAGACAAAAGATTTATAGCTTCAAGTTCTTCAAAAGCTGTATTTTTTTCTGTCAGAATTTCAACTGCTTGGTTAAGAGAGAAAATACTTAAACTTGAGTCATTCAAGCAATGGTGCTCAGGACATACAGTACAGCCACTTATATCTAGTATATAGCTTGTATTATTTAAAATAGAGAAACTGGATACCAAACAAAAAGCTTCATAGAAGAGACCAGAAAAAGACATAACATTTAGAAATGCTTATGAAGCAACAAAGTGCACAAATCAGTAGACTGAAGAAGCTTTAAATGATCATGTAAGTAGAATAACTAAAGGTGAATCTCAGACTGAATTTCTTTTAAAATAAAATAAATAGCTCATAGAAAAAGTTGATGGTTTAGAAAATAGACTAAGCTGAAATAACATAAGAATTTATGGTATACCTGAGAAATATGAAGGAGATACTTTAATAAACTTCTTATCAATCAGGCTACATAAAACATTAATTCTACCTGAAACATTATCTTTTTTGGAACTGAATGTTCACATAGATCCGTGACAACACCTTCACTTCAAAGAAGGGAAAACTAACCACCACATTCACTTGTTAAGTTTGTGTCTAGCTTAGAAAAAGATCAAATATTAAAAATAGCATGGTTCAGCCCGCCTATTAAAGTAGGTGAACACACAGTCAGATTTGACTTCCAGTAAATGAGTAAAAAAAAAAATTGTTTACCACTGATTAAGGAAATTGAAAAGAACAATATTAAAACCACTTTGGTGTTTCTGCAAAGACCAAATGATTTCTTTCTGAAGAAATCAAAACATTTAACACACTGGAGGAGCATCTACTTTCATTAACATAAATAAAATCCTTAACACTGAAGAAATGGAGTGAAAGAGTGTATCCCTCAAGAGACGTGGTGAGCTGAATTCCTAGAAAACTGCTTCAAAAGCTTAAAAGCAAGTCACTTTTATTCTTTGATTGCAAGACTTCTATTTTCTGAAACAGTAGATTTGTCCTTTAAGTAAAAGGTTTGTACTGCTATTAACTCTCACTTTGCATACTGATAGAAAGAAGTAAAGTTAGATGTTTGTTAATTTTTAGAAAATCTTAAAAGAACTAAAAAATGAAAAACATACACAAGAAATTAGCTGTTGTGCACTATGAGTTGTTGTTTTCATATCCTGTAATCAAATTCTGATGGGATGTGAAGCTTAGGTCAGAACCATTCCCAATGGCTAAAAATGCATTCAAACTAAACAAGTAGGAATTATTTTATGTATTATCACAATATCTTTTAATACTAGAATTAATAAGAGCAAACATCTTATGAGTAATATGCAATTGCACAAGGAATGAAATATCCAACATGTGGGATTAATAAAAGAGCAGTATCATAAAATTACTTATATATACACATATTATAATCTTTAATAGAGAGCTTTTAATAGCTTTTTGATGGGGTATTTAAAAATGTAAGATATGTAGAATAAGGTAGAATATTAGTCTGCAAACAGGACAGAAAAATATATTCAAATAGCAAACTGCTGATTAGAAAGATTACCAATACCTGCATATGGCAGAAATAGGAATGTACATGGTCTATATAAAAATAATAAAGTGAAATTTTAGTATAAAATCAATTCCTAAATTGTCAGTTTAAAGATAAAAATAAACACATTGGGAATGAAAAGAATTAAAATAGTTAAGAATAAAAATCTATCCAGACTTCAGTAAGGTTATTAATCATTTTTTGAAAAAAAAATAAGGAAGTGTTACTTATTAAAACTAGAATGCTTTTTTTTACTTTTGGGGATAGGTTAGTACTTAATTCATATCCAAAATTATATATATATATATATATATATATATATATATATATATATATATATATATATATATATATGTATTCTGTAGCATTAATACCTTTTTAGACTTTGAGGTTGAGAAAACCCTGAAATGTTGCTATTGAAGTACCAAGACTCTTAATTATATAGGGTTACCTTTGTAATTCATTGTATTCCTGTCATTGTATAACAATGTGATGCTGAATTTCTTACTTTCTCTGTATATATTGTAAATATCTTAAATTAATAAAACATTTCCTATTTAAAAAAAAAAAAAACTTATGCAGCAGCAGGTTCAAAGGAAAGGCTGGAGAAAAACAAAAGATGTACAGGTGCAGCAGAGATGGATTAAAGATGCTTAGAGCTGCAGGAAAAGGCCTGTTGTAAAGGTGAAAACAAAGTATGAACAGCAAATAAACAGGAAATATGTTTAGATAATGCTGTTATGCCTTTAGGATTCAGTTTGTCTGAAATTTGGGCATTAATACATATAGGTACTGAAACTTTTTGCAAAATAACTTTTGAGATGTGCACGAGCAGAAAAATTTGCTAATGAATGGGAAAGAAGAAACAATATCTCCTTTAAGGGCTATGACAATCAGAATTTAAATGTGCAGAAAACTGTTATCATTTAGATTGAATGAGTTAGATGAAAATTAATTAAAATCTTTTGTCTAAGCCTATGTCAGAATGCACATGATATTAAAAAATGTAAATGAAAGAAAAGTACAGACTTGGGAATGGGAAGTTTATGAAACTGTAAAAACAAATAAACAAGTTGCAACATGTGCGCAATGTAAGACTAGTAAATGGGGAAAAAAGGGAAGTGGTAATTATCAGGAGCAGCCAGAAGTTTTTTTTTTTCTTGTGGGGATGAATCACATTTAATCCAGCATTATATAAAAATAAGTTGTGGGCAGTGTGGGGAGTTTGTACAATCCAGAAAAAAACTGTAAACCATACTGTAGGAAATGGGGAAGTGAAGAACATTTTAAATTTTATTGTCCACTATTTACTAAGGAATTTCAAATTGAGGAAAATGAGGGTGAAAAACAAGTTTTTACACAAGAAAGAATGTACAAAAATGATGAAAGGATGGAGGGTGGGGGTTGAGGAACTAAAAGGTAAAAATGTAGAAAAAGCTGCACTAGATGAAGTCTGCAAACTAATAAATGAAAATGAAACACATATAGGGTTGGAAAATGGATTTGGGGTGTGAGAAACAGAGGAAGAAGAACAGGTAAATATGAAGCAGAAAGATAAAAAGGTGGAAGGTTCTACTGGGGGAAGGGTGAGGAAGAGAAAAAGGAGACAGAAATATGAACTTAAAAAAGAAAAAGGAAACATGTTTAAATAAGTATAGCATCATTGAATGTGAATAGCATGAAAGGCGATGTTAGAAGAATGATGATGACTGGTGTGGAAAAAATAGATAAACACATTTGTTCCTAGATATATGATGTACAAATAAATGGCAAAGGTGGAACTTGAGATGATGTGGAAAAGAAATGTGGTGCGAACTATATGGAGTGAAATATGATCAGATATTGCAGTATCACTAAAAATGAAGAGATTAAAATATTAGCGATGCAGAGAATGTTTTAGTGTGTGATGTAAAAAGGGGCAGAAGCTGTTTAGAATAATTGTATGTATACAAATGTAAAGGAAGAAAAAAAGCTTTTTGAGGAAATTCATAATTATATAATAGTAAATATGTTTACTATGGTGGTGGGAGACTTCAGTTGTAATTTAAGAATGGAGAAAGGGAAAATATGTAAATGCTGAGGGAAGTTGTAAATGATAGGAAAGGAAGAAAATGTACTTTTGATGGTGTTACTTAAAATACAGAATAATTATAATTTATTTACAGATATGAAAGAAATAAAAGATGGAGATAGAGAAGCAAAGCATTCAGATCATATGTCAGTATGGAAAATAATAGGAAAGGGAGAAAATATAAAAGAAGAAAACTGACAGGAAAAATACATGAATAGAATGTCTTAAAAAAGTGTGGGCATCAGGGAAGACCATATGACAGTGGGGCCTTTTCATGGAAGTTTAACAATGTGGTGGATGGTGTATAAAGAAAAGTTTAAAAATACACTTAAGATTGACAAAGAAATGCAAAGGAAGAAAGAAAAGATGGCATATAATAAAGAAATTTGTGAAAAAACAGTAGTGAGAGGCAGGGGATGCTTTAAAGAAAAAAAGTAATTGTACAAATAAAGAAAAATGGAAAGAATATGTAAACAAAAGTATTATTTGAATGGGAACAAGTTGTTTGCTCATTATTGGGTAAGAAAGTGAGATATAATGAGAGGAAATGATTATACTGAAGGATGAAAAAAGAATTTAGACAAGTTTAAATTTTGGATATATTTGATATGCATGCACAGAATACACACACACACACACACACACACACACACACACACACACATATATATATATATATATATGTATGTATACATACACATACACACACAAAAACATGTATATGTATGAGCATATATAAATTGTAACATGTAAGGGCAAAGTATAGATGGGAAAAAGGCACTGGATGGCTAGCTTACCACACTAGGCAGACTAGATAGATAAGGTTTTCCTATTGCCATTGTGTGAATGAAAGAGTGTTGCAAATAGCCAAATGAAACCTGACCAAAATAAAGGTGGATGCAATTGCACACAATGGATTTAATCATAAGTTGAAAACTACTAACAGACACTATTGTGGATTTTTTTATAGTTTTCATAGAACATTACAACAAAAATCATCATTTATCTGTAAGCTGCTAGGTGACCAAAGCAGGAGGTCAATCCAGCATAGAAATAGAATTATCATCTAAAAGTATTTAGGACAAGTTCATGCAGGTCTGCTTACTACAGAGGAACTGAAAGTTGTCTTACCAAACAAGAAATGGGTTTATTAATGTTTCCAACTCAAAGAATTAAGTAAAGGAAACAAATACTAGAAGTCAAAGAATAAAAGAAAGAAGAACTAGTTCTTTAAAATTCATGCATACCTTTCATCATTTATAACACTGCAATTGACAGTGTTTGTTATAATATGTGTTTTATTTCCTCACAGTTTTTTTAGTCTATGCTTTACATATTCATATTTGCTATCACTTAAGCAGGACACATTTACTGTTAATCTGGATACTATTTATTGTGCACAGCCCTGTTATAAACTCATATCTCTATTCAGTGTAAAACTATATTATCATAGAGCTGCTTAAAGGTTTGCTTCTTTGTATATCAAAAATGATGTACTAAAGTTTACAGTATGGTGAACACAATGGTGGTAATGCATATATAACCGTATTCAAGCCTTGGTTAGTTATAGATGACACATGACATTCATTGACATAGTTACAATATTCATTTTTAAGACTGGGTTTGTATCATTGACATCTTCCTATTAAATCCTGATCATCTGCAAAGTTTGTAATTCCTCATCATAATTTGTATATGCCCACTTGGGAAACTGGTTCACCAAAATACATAAACCAGTACCAGTGCCATGGAAGAGTGAATTAAATAAAATGAAAATTTGAATCAATCTATAATGTTTTTGAGCTGTCCACTAGGTAGAAGGGGGAAAGTAAGCTGAAACACATTTGAACTTATCTGTATAACGCCTTGCTTGTTAAGAAGTTGGCAAGTCCTGCTTTGCAGAGCAGGGTCCCAAGTAGTCCATCAGATGAGACTGCAGTGTTCAGCATACCTTGGCATCTTCAAAAAACCTGCTTTAATAATCATTAAAAATTTATAGTGGTTGCATCTAAACTCCCAAATTATAAAAGTGTTTATAAAAACAATTAACCCAGTAATAGCCAGTCCCAAAAATTGTCATCACAATGATATTTTAACCAATATGAACCAATTTCTGATCTTCTGATTTGGAGATTTGGAGAGTGTGTGTGTGTGTGTGTGTGTGTGTGTGTGTGTGTGTGTGTGTGTGTGTGTGTGTGTGTTTTCTTACGGAAGACTAGATGTACCTTTGGGAAATGGTAAGAGTTCATACTACTCATAGGATTTATTTATTTATTAATTACAGCATACATGATGAGGGTGTGGAGTGGGTAGCTTTAGCAGGAAGTCAGATACATTAATGTGGCCATTACTTTATTTGCTTTTGATGGTCACACATCACAAGTGATCACCAGAACTTGCCTATATGAGGTCACAGTCTGTGGATGTAAGCAAAACACAGTTAGATGATTATATGATTAACGTTAACTGATTATAACCATATGATTGTACTTGTTAGAGATGTGAAGCCTGTACATATGTTTAAAAGTAACGATCCAAAATACATTACTGTGGTAATTTCTTCTATTACTTAGATCAAATTAATATCAAATCGGTACAGAGGAAATTACTGTCTTTTCTGGATATGAGAAGGTTGTTTCTGTGAAAGCTAAGGGCTGTTAAATAATCACTTAGGAATGGTCATTGATAAGTTTTGTATAGGGGCACATTATGTGTTTATTACCAGCTAAATGAAATTTATTACAAGGTCCCAGTTTCTTTTTATTTCTTTACAATCACACAAACATTCTTGTGTTATTGTTATGAATTGTCAAAGTGGTGGGCATTTACACAATCAAGTGAAACTGACATGCCAATGGCAGTGTGAATCCACTCTGCCACAGGCCCCATGAGGAGCTCAGTGTCCTTCCAACCTAACACCACTCTTAAGTATTCAACTGCGGTACCACCTTTATCATTCTTATAAGAAAAGCGCAGTCCTGGTCTGAACTGTCTGCAAACAGCTAAAGTTAATTTTGAGTATGTGTCTACCTGTTTGAGCCAATATTCATTATCCCTTGGAGAGCACTCTGCTTTGGCTTGTAAGCACCCCCCCCCCCACACACACACACTCATCTTCCATTTTCTCTATTATTCCCTTCTGTTAGCAAATAGTATCCATAACTGATAAATACTGTGTGTTTGTTAATTTAAACTGAGACCACAGTAGCCTACTGATACAAGATTATCCTGTTTTTCCACCTGAGAAATGGTTAAGAAATGACTTACAGTTTCAGAGCAGTCCTTGGCCACTTCTGATTGTTTATTAAACATGATCTTGTCTTTGTTTTGGCTCATTAGCAGTAGAACAAAATAACTGCCTGCTCACACCCTTGTTCTCTCCCTCCCCCCTCCCTGTTTATTACCTTAAGCCTATCCTAAAGTTAATAAATTTTATCTGTGGCAGGCACCATTTTTAAAACTGCAACCACTCTTTGACCACCTCATGCTTGGCTCTGCCATAAAACTTATTAAAACTGCCTGAACTGGGGAACAGCTAACTGATAGTTTATGGAAATACAGGGTACCAACCCGAGTCTCCACATTCACTATCATATGTTCTTTTATCACTTTACTCTATTAATGGATTGTTTCCAGCCCCCTCATAAGAGCAACTGACAGGGTCTCTACCCACTCCACTCCCCACCCAGCCCCCTATTCCCTCCCGCCCCCAGTGGTCCTACCTTTATTACACTCAAGAATCCCTCCCATTTTTCCAATAGCCAACCACTGCACTAAACCCGACACTCCTTCCTCCATCTTCCCACTACTATCACTCCTCCTCAGCTAACATGTATAAGCATACCATACCTATGCTCACTGCATGCACTCTCCTTGCATATCTTACATCCTACCAAAACTCCATCATTCCCTCACTCAACCACTACCACTGTACTACTACTCACACCACCACTCATGTCTCACCCTCACTCAGCTCCCCTCCTACCAACTCAAGAACCATCCCTATGCACCCCCCACATATTCTAGCAACTATATTACTCAAACATAAAGCATCCCTGCAACTTAACATAGTAACCCTCCCACCATACCTATTACCCACAGAGCATAATCATAAAGTTTCCCTAATAAACAAACACATTCAAAAACTGAGAAGACTAATAACCTCATGCATTCCAAATCTAGCCTTAAGTGGAGACATCCACCCCAACCATGGTCCTACCATCTCCAACCCCAATCCTCATAAACAGACTAGAAACCACAACTTCTCCCATATCACAGCCAATAGAAAGCCAAGTGACTTCCTTCTACTAAGCCTAAATATTAGAAGTATATCCAACAAAGTCCATGAACTCCATGCCACCATAGACTTCTACTCCCCAGATATAGTCATCCTGACAGAAACCTGGCTAAAATCTCACATTACCAGTGAGCAAATCCTCCCTATCGGTTACGGCATACTAAGAGTAGACCGGCTAAACAAGAAAGGAGGGGGTGTAGCTATAATATTTAAACAGCATCTAAATAAACATCCAGATCTTAAAATCATCAGCTTCACAAATAGGCAATGAAGAAATAATATATACCAACCTCAAAATAAACCACAACAAAACCATTAACATAATTGGATGCTACTTCCCACCTGGCCAAAATATCCCTCCACTAGAAAACCTCCTCAGCTGGTCTACCCACCATCTTCCCCAAGAAATTATAATTTTAGGTGATTTCAATATTGACTGGCAATCCTGTTCTGGCAACCATCCAACCCATCATGTAACCCTTCATGGCTTCACGCAACTAGTCCAGTCGCCAACCAGGATAAATAAAAACTCCAACAAGCACACTACCCCTGGTCATATATAACAGGTCGCTTATCAGATAGCCTCAGTGATCACTCCTCAACATTCCTACTCAAAAAATACCTATACAAAGCTAAACCTGTCATCTACTGTCAAATATGTAAAAAACTAAACTTAACCCACTCACATTCATCTCATGCCTCAACGAATGTAACTGGCATCCTCTAAAGTACCTCAGTCTTGATGACATAGTTGAGATTTTTAATACTACCTTCCTGAGCATCCTTAATTACCATGCCCCAATAAGGCTTTCCAGAACCATAGCACAACCCTCCCCATAACTACAGAAAACCACTAAGTCAGAAATGAAAAACAGGTATAAAGCCAGGGAGCACTGGCACAAAAACCAAACCGCCTCAACTAGACAGAAGTTCCTGGAACTACACAATAGAGTCAAAAAGCTAATAAAACAGGACAAAGTCCAATACTACCAGTCTACCATAGATTCCTCCCAACACAGCCCCAAACAATTCTGGTCCTCCATAAACTCCATCCTCCACCCAGGTAAAGTCAGTACCCCTTTTCCTAACATCCCTCATGCCTCCGAAAATATTGCTACCTCATTCAACACACACTTCACACAAAAAACATACTATCACTAGCTAAACAACACAACCCCCTTCCCTCCAACCCACACCTTCAACTAGTAATCTTCCCACTGCCTACTCTTTTTCTCCTGTACCTACCTCCAACATAAAAAACTCTTAACTAAACTTAAGCCCACCAAATTAGCAGCACACAACCTCTCAAGTGAATACCTACAAATCGCAGCGGATGCTCTGGCCTACCCAGTATCCATCTTGATTAACTGATCTCTGTCAGAAAGTTACATTCCCACACTATGGAAAATATCACATATAATTCCCCTCCACAAAGCCAGCCCCCTCCACAGAACTAACCAACTACCGCCACATAGCTATTCTCTCTCCACTCTCCAAAATACTACAGATATGTATTCACTCTCAGGTCTCAAACTACCTCCGTACTAACAACCTCCTTTCCAATACTCAGCATGGTTTCTGACCAAACCATAGCACCATCGCTGCCTTTACTCTCCTTTACTAACACTATCCTTCAGCATAAAAACAATGGCTATCTCTCATCTGCAACTTTCCTAGACCTATCTAAAGCATTTGACATGGTCCCACACAAACAACTCATCTCTGTCCTCAATAACCTATCCTTCTCTGTCAGTCACCAACTGTTACCTGTCTGACCGCCAACAATCCGTTGTATGGCAGAATGACATATCTCCCCAACTACTTGCCTCTATAGGGGTTCCCCAAGGATCCATCCTTGGACCCCTACTCTTCTCTATTTTCACCAATAATCTAGCCTCTACCACCAAACATGGCACACACATACAATACGCAGATGACTCAACCATCATCTGCTCAGTCCAGTCCCTACCCAAACTGCAAAAAGTCACACAGGAAGCCTTTTCATCTGTTGAAACTTGGTTATCCGATGCCCAATTGATACACAACCCAAACAAAACGAAACTACTCCTCTTCCAACCCACCAAACATACACAAAACAACTCTCACTTTAACATCACAGCAAAAGACAACACCACTCTACACCCAACAGAACACACCAAATTGCTAGGAGTGGAAATAAATGAACTAAAATTTGACATTCACATATCCATGACCATAAAAAAGTCAATGAAAAACTAGGAGCGTTATACAGAAATAAGCAACTTCTCACCAAAGCAGCAAAGATTTCAGTAGCAAATTCCCACCTTATCTCCATCCTCCTTTATGCCTCTCCAATATATACCAACCTAAGGCAACGCAATCTAAACAAGCTAGAGAGCTGCTAAAACAAAATCACCAAATTTACCACAGGGCATCCTACCATAGTCACTTGCTGAACTGGGCTGGCTTGAACTCCCTCACCTCCTTCAGTGGTATCAACTCACACTTGCCCACAAACTAGTAAACCATCCACTAAATATTCCATCCCTCCAGAATCTATTCCAACCCTATCACACCACCAGACCACTAAGATCCAGCAACAAAGATCACTTGCAAATCATTAAAGCCAATAACTCTGCTGGTGAAGCGCTATTCTCTTGCACCATAGCCAAATTATGGAACTCCCTCCCACCCACAATTACCTCCGTATCATCATGCACCCACTTCAAAACTTGATTAAAAGTGCACCTAAAAACATGCTGGCTATGCACTTGCAACTCCCACTCTATCATCCACCCACTACCTTTCTTTCCACCCCACTAACTACCTTGATTATAGTAAGCTCGGATGCTCATAAGCCTACTACTTATTATACAGCAGGAACTTCTTATTGTAACAATTGTTAATGTCTGTTATGTACTTCTCAGATAAAGATTCTAGTTGTCTACTGCTGTACTATGTTCTTCATCAGTAACTATGTTTGTAATTGTTAATTGCTATGTTAATCAAATTGTTAATTGCTATGTAGATCCAATGTAACTACTGTCTTTATATTTTAACTGTGGAGCTTATCTCCCCAGGCCTCCTCTGAAAATAGACATACATAGAAGGACCTACATAGACCTACATCCAGTCAGACACTCTTGGTCAACAATGTAAATAAATAAATAAATAATAAAAGTGTATATGTACCCATGGTTTACATGTTGAAGAGCATTACTGCTGTGAATAATTCTTTCCTCACAATCAAACCTCTTAGCTGAAAGTGGCTCTCTCTTGGGGTAGTGATGACCAGCGTACTTTGTGTGAATGCACAGGGTGATTATGTAATCACTGCCAAATATTCACTGGTATGGCTTGCTGGACAGCAGTGTATGAGCATAACAGCTACAACTAGAACAGCATCAATGTGGTCTTTATATATTTAATTTTCTTCTGAATGAAATATCAAAAGTGCACAGAATGTGATTTTTTTTGGTTTGTAAGCTACAAGTAAATACAAAGAAGACTTAAGTAATCAGAGATGAATTATTATCAATAAGTTTTATTGCAGGAGCAGTGTACTCTTCAAAGGTATTATAAGAAGTCAGCCAAAGCTATTATCTGCTGTGGTCTTAAAAACACAGTGAGGGTAATTTTCCTGTTTTGGGTTATAGGTTGGTTCATCATCATTAGTGTTATTAATTTACTGCTAGGAAAAAGAGAATTGGAAAGTTTTTACACACACACACACACACACACACACACACACACACACACACACACACACTCTGACTCTTCTTCATAGGATATTATTTTCCTCAGTTTTTTTTATCGAAAAAAGTTGAACCCATGAAAAAAACATAGGCAAGTAGATATATCCTTTCCACCTGGTTTAAAACTGACAGAAAAAAATGACTATGATATTTTAGAACTGCTGGCAGAAAAAAAAATCTTGGTAGAAGAAACATTAGGAAGAGCCCATTACTGGTTAAGACAGAAGAAATATTGCATGGCGACATCTCTTTGAAGAAATCTGCATGGCCTGGTGTTTTCGTTGTGCGTGTGAGATAGACACTTAAATTATATAGGCTGCACATCTCCCTGTTTTTGCATTGGTTAATTGTCTCATGAGTGATACTTAAATACACACTGAATTTTTGGGCTTTTCTCTTGCTGAAAAGATTTCATGTCTGCATAAACTAAAGCATTGCTGGTGATTCCCTTCTAGTTTTTCCACCCTCCTGTTTATTGATCTGTTTTTTTTAAACGTGGAGGATTTTAAGCTGTCCACCCCTACAGTAAATTGAGGTTAATAAGCTCCTCCCTTTCTACACTGCTGTTGACGTACATTGAATTATTAATTAGCCTTCCTGTGTGCTTATACTGAAAAGTGCATTTTGCCTGTCATTGTCTGTTCTATTAATTTACTTACTCTGAATTCATTATATAACTAGCTGTTGAATAAAGTAGTGTATTTTTACACTCTAGCAATTTTTTTTTTTTACATCATGAGGTCACTGGATTTTCCATCTAGTGCACTATAAGGTAGCCTGGTTTGTTTAGGTTGAGGAAACACTTGATATTTCTATATGTAGTTTTATTGGCTGTTGGGCTTATTAATCAGCTTATCTTGTTTTTAGTGACTTTACAAATTCTAAACAAATTGAGTGGCTCTTGGCACATGTATAGAAAGTAAAGTACTTTTATTGAATACTTACACTTTATAAGCTGTTTAAAGTGCACTACTGTATCTATATCTTTTAAATTTGTTTGTGGTAGCATTTTACTTTGGACACTCCTCTGCTGTGCTTTTACATTAGGAGGACTGGGATTATTCATCTAGTGGCAGTAAGTGTTTACCTGGTCTATTTAAGCTGGGAAGTACACAAACAGGCTCTAAGTATTTTCTGGACTTCTCTTCTATACTGTGACTGTACTTCAGCAGTTAAAAAAAAAACTGTACTGTCTGCTGCTGCTTTAAGTAGTTAATTGCATTGTATTGGTTAGTTGTAAGGCTGTTGTAGGTAGTTTGTGTGGTTTTTGTTACACACATGGGTTCCAAGCCAGCAATTTTAGTTTAAGGTGTTTTTCTGCACCTGTGTGGTAGACGTGCTTATCTAACTTGGCTGAGTAGGGGGTTGCTAGTGGAAGGCTTATTGTGTATTTTCATGATTTAAGTCTTGTGCTTGTGCAGTGCTCCTCTTCACTCGGTGGTTAGCAGTGTCCTGTATAGATGCAAAAGCCTAGACGCTCAATTCTTTTCTAATCAGCTCCCAGTGAAACCCTTCCAAGCTTTTCTGCTGCTCTAGTAGTAACTCATTTGCTCACTGAGCAATGTTGACTTATTGATCAAACTTAGCCTACACAAAGTATAAGTCCCTCTTCTAGTCTCATTGTTACCAGCACACACCTGTCAAATTAAACCATTCCCTTCCTTAAAAAAACATACAGTAAGAGCTTGCTATCACGAATGGGCAGTTTTCCATCATCTCCCCAGCAAGCCTGATAGACATGGTCATCCTGAGGCAATGTAGCAATTGCATCATGTGTACTGACAACCACTTAACTCCTAAAACAAACAGATACTTTGTGAGAGATGTAGTTTCACTATGAAATTGCAGGCAAGGCTCTTGCATAAGGATAAATCAAATCAAATCCCTCATAAGAACAAATCAAATGCCAAACAGGCTGTCAACACACACACACTGTTCCCACACACACTAAATAAGGACATGACACACAAACCGTCATATGCGGAGGTACTCACTAGTTACTTACCAAAAGATCAGAAGCCTCCCAAATGAAAACCACTTACACATATAATGCAAAAACAACCACAACACCATCACAACACACACATCAGTGTTTCAACAAATAAAGCCATAAGGAGTAACATCACAACACCTGATGTAATTGGTATAGGTGACTCCATTATGAAATACATGGATATTCTTCTCACCTTCCTGGTTAAGGAGTGGGTTACAGTTAGCTGCCTTTAAATGCCAGGATCCACCAAGTCACTGAAGCACTCGTCACTCAACTGCAAGTATGACTCTGTTAATGTCCATGTGGGGTGAATGATTTGAGATGTACCTCCCTCATTGGACTATATGAATTAAGGCATAATTGAGCTTTCAGATTGTGTGTCACAGGCAGGTATAAGCCTAGGATTAAGCACCATTTTCCCTTCTCCAAGGATGATGCCACAATACAAACAAAAATTGACTGAATTGACTGATTGGTTTAACTTCTGGTGTCATTTTAAGTGAATCAAATCAATAGCTGTCAGCCTGGGAAGACACGGCTGACATGGCCAAAAGGCCATGCTACTTTGCCAGAGATGGTCTGCACCTGTCTCCTGTAGGCTTTTGGATGTTTGCAAAGGCAGTGTCAAAACAACCAGTTTACTAACGTACCAAAATCCTCTCTAGATAAACTCAAGCTACTGTTGCTTAATGCTAGGAGTCTTAACAAGGAACTGAACTCCCTGGAAGATGCAGATGTCTATGCAGTCACAGAGACGTGCTGGGCTATGATGTCTTCAATATGTTTAGACCACAAACTGAGCATGAAAGAGCCAAAAGAGGAGGTGTATTAATCTTCATTAAGGATAAGTACACCTCGAGACTGGTCAAACAGTACAACTCTCTTGAGCTATTCCATTTCCAATTAACTAAAGGCAAAGTAAAATGCAAATGCTCTGAAACAGCCAGTCAGCACACCAACAAGAGGCTAAAATGTCTTGGACTTAGTACTCACTAACGAGAGACCATTGAACACCCCCCCCCCAATGTGATGTCCTCCCTTGTAAGATCAGACATAAATCAGTCTCATTTGATATAATTATTAGACCAGATACCCTTCCAAGGTCAAAAACACTTAAGAATTTTTCAAAGAAAAACTACCTCCTACTAAGTCATGGTACAAGAAGTTTCAAACCCCCCTTGAACACAAAATGGACTCCTATGCAGAGGTGTACACAAATGACCTGTATAACCACTTAAGCAGTTGTACTGAATTGGCTGTGCCTGAAAAGATTAAAAACAGGTCTTGCCGAAAGAGCAAGCCACCCTGGTGGACCCCTAGTATAAACAGGCAATACAACAAGAGAAAGAAACTAATGTCCAAGAACAAGATGGAACTGGATCAGCAGAAGAAGAAACCCCTCTCTAGCAAACAAATTAGAAAGCTTGTCAAGTCCTTCAAAGCTAATTAAGAAGCAAACATAGCCTCCCTAGCTAAAGAAAATTACAAGGTATTTTTTTAAGTACATCCAAAAACCTAAAAGGGAATACCCATCTATGTGCCGGACTGGTTGTGAATGGCACCACCCATACTCAACTGGAGGTAATAGCTAACTTGCTAGCTGACACCTTTGATGTAAACTTCACCCTCCTGTCCCCACCAGTCATCTCCCAAGGTATACCTGCCACCATTCCTCAGCCTATTACCTCAAGACAGCAGGTCATCTCATTGCTCTCTAAGGCCAAAAACACAGCATCAGTTGGTCCAGACAACATCCCAAGTTGCCTTTTAAACAACTTAAAATGTGACCTAGCAGACCCACTTGGATACCTGTATAACCACAGCCTGTGAACTGGCTATGTTCAGGCAAAAAGAAGCACAGCAACAGTAATTCATCTGCACAAAGGGGGATCATCAACAGATCCTGGGGATTATAGACACATAAGCTTGACTAGCCTCATCTGCAAGGCCATAGAAAGAATCATTATGAACCTTATTAACAAAAACATAAGTAATTTCCAAACTCTGGACCCAACCCAGTTCATATTCTTTAAAGGTAGAGCATGCCTGTTAAACATGGTTGACTTCATTGAGAAAGTCACCCAGGCCCTAGATGAGGGAAAGAGAGTGCATACCACCTATCTTGATGTAGCTAAGGCATTTGACACAATCCCCTACTTGGGTATTACAGAGAAACTCTCCCAGTTGGGAATTAATCCCTACATTACCAGGTGGATAGCCAACTGGCTCACCAACAGGACACACACAGTCAAAATGGATAACTTCACCTATAACAAAAGACAAGTCATCAGTGGCATACCACAAAGTATGTGCTGGGCTTATTACTGTTAGGAATTTATTTCTCAGAAGTCCAGGCAAACTTGGATGGCCTGTGGCTGACCAAGTTCACTGACAATTGCAAATTGGAAGCAATCATTGAGTCCCCCAGCAATCTTAATATACCTCAAACAGGCTTAACACAGACAAATGACTGGTGCCAAACCACAGATTAAAGCTAAATGCAAAAAAAAAAAAAAAAAATTATTATTCCCTTAGGGAAAGCTGACATCCTTGCTAATTACATTATAGACATCATCGCCTCAAGTGTAGATACAGTGATATGTGATCTGGGTACTCAGGTTGATGGCAACTTGAACATTGACAAGCACGTATCCACAGTGGTAAGGAAATTCTTCTATGTGGCATATCCTATAAGTAAAGGCATCAAATATAAAGCTAATTGTTATAATTCCATTATACTCGACCCTCATCAGACCAATAATTGAAAAAATGCTCTCTCTTGCATGTATCTTGCCAGATGCCTGCAACAATTGGAAACACCACAGAAGTTTCTCACCAAGAAATTAGAGTACAAAAAACAAATCTTATGCAGAAAAACTAAAAGCCCTGTCACTGTATTCCATCTCGTACAGGTTTACTAATGGGTGACCTGTGCCTGGGATACAGGGCAGTCTCTGACCCAGCCTTGATGGAAATGCTACACATTCGTAAATTAAAATGCATGAGGGTCACTCGCTCCATGGATCTTAACCTAATCTTTGATATGAATAGGTCAAATTGGAGAGAGAGATACATCTCCCAGAGATTGCCACTTCTCTGGAACAAGCTTTACAGTTCATGTGAAACAGAGCCCCTCTCTGGCTCTCTTTAAATGCAACCTAGTTCAATAGATGGATGATCGAAATTCACTTCTAGGGTGGTGCCCATGTCTGTCTTGGACAGAGGCAGTCGTTATTATATACCATAGACCCTTACCTCTGTGAATACTAACCTAACCACCAACAATTGGGGCACTGCTGGATAAATATGGCCAGACTTGTAAGGAGTCTAGGGTCATTAGCCTAGTAGCCTTCTGTGAACCTATGAAGACATATATGTCTAAGAATGTTATTTTCAGTACTAGTCAATACACAAGATGATAAGATAACAATAAGATCATTTTAGAAGTGAAATAGCCAACAAATCCACACTTGAGTGCTGTCTCTGGTATGTGCATATATTAACAGATAAGAGCAATATGGCATACTTATATGACATAAGCTCCACAACTATACATATTCTATAAGTGATAAAATTCAAGAAACAGTTTGGAAATCACTGACTGAGTCTGGTAAGCAAACGTAAAATGGGCAAGAAATTACTCTATGCAAGTAAAGAGCAAACATTTTAATGAGATAGTTTAGGGCATAGCATATGACAAATTAAGGGCACTTTTTATACATCTGTTTGGAGCAAACAAAATTTAAATGCGGTTATAGAAATGACTGGTTATCCTTATTTCTCCATATATTATCTCTTACTAAGATCACCACAACCAAGTTCTACACCAAAGATAAAAATAAAATTCACTGCAGGAACTGAGTAAGTTATACTACTTATTAAAAATGGGCCAATGTGATCTTTGACAGAGGCACCTGAATATTTAATGTGGAGAATATTCAAAGATGAATAGTGATACTGCAAAGCATTCGATACCAGGAGGAAACTATATTTTCACATAATTTCAATTAATGTGGCCAGATATGCATTGCAAATACATATTTCACACATTGTGCAAACACATACGACTGGCCTCTTTAGCCACATTCTGTGGAATTAAATGAAACTAAAAAAATGTCAGACTGACGTACTTACCACTTCTACATATTAAGCATTTCTAAGTACCATTTTGATGATTCATGAAGAATTTATTAACAAATGTTGACCAGTTGTATCTACAATAAACTCAACATAAACTATTATTTCAAAGCCTTCATAATGCAAAGGTCTTTAAATTAATTTCTCAACAAAAAGACTAATTGTCTCTTTTATATCATAGGATGAATATTTAATATATAAAATTGTTTATATATTTTGCTTTTGCAAGATACAAGGAAAAGTGATATTTTTTATCCATGAATGATGAGTGATATTTTCTAGAATTTGAAATATTGTAAAATAAAAAAGGACGTTACCAAGAGATGTGAGTTGGTACTTAGAAATTCAGTTTGCAAAATTCAAAACATCTCAGTTTCAGAGATGCAATACTTCTGAAAATCTTGTAACAGGTGTGCACAGCCATTATAGTACATCAAACAGACAGAATTCATTACACTTAGCTTCCATTAAGTGTGAGAACAACTTTTGTTCAGATTGGAGTAATGCAGCTTATATTCATAAATTGGCTTTACTGTTTTGGTCATTACATCAGAAGTAAGCCATTATAAAAATTTCACAAAGAAAGGCCAACATTTCTTTTGTTATATATAGGGTAAGGCCTATATTCCATGCACTGACATAGGGAAGTATGCTGCTGTATAAATCAGAAAAATAGATGCAGTTAAGTCCTTAGGTGAAGTACAGGATTTTTGAATGTGTGTAAAAACTGCATAAACATTTTATTTTGATATGCTTTAGTTGGACTTGCATATGGCCTCTCATACATAACTAACAAATCAAAGCTTCACATTAGTTTTGTATTGCAGTCTGGCATTGTTCTCCTCTACTAAAGATGGATTACTTCATCTCTGCATCTGTGAAAGTCATATCTAAAATATAAATGCAATAAGCTCTCATTTCACCAGAATTAAATATATATATATATATATATCAGAAATATTTCTTCAGACAAGATTACATTTCTGTTAATGTTTGCAGAGTGAGACCTAAACACTATTAACTAGAAAAACTGTTCGTTGTTGTGTGAATAAGAATGTAGACATACTAAAATCCTTTAGGGTAGAATGCATTCTTCAATGTGTCATGTATCATAGTATCTTACTAGAATTTCTTGACTTTATACTGCAGACAGCCTTAGGTGAATTGACAATGTAGGGTGATGCACAACAAGACATTTATTATTTTAATGGATTTTTGTTGACACAATCTGATGCCATAACCTGGTTCCACTGATAACCTGTATGACCTCACTGCTCAAGAAGCAGTGTGAGACTAATGTCCATACACGTTTTATTTAACAGCAATCTGTTTTTTTTTATATGCATAGCATGATTATAGTGCCATGCTTTCAAGCAGCTAAGTAGTGGGATCATAGTCTCGTCACTGTAATTCCTCAGAGTAGAATCTCTCTCTTATTTACATTATGCAGACAACAGTATTGCTATTATCTTTGAAAGTTTCATAATGAAATCTGAATGGATACTGAGCTTCGGACTTTTATACAGATGTTTCAGATGCAGGTGTTCATATCCCTCTCAGGTCCTACATTGCTCTTACTTTCCATCATTGCTATTGTGTTGAACTTGGCATCAGTATGAAGACTGTAATGATCTTGGAATAGAGTTGCCTGCATTTCAGAATTAATATTTCTATATATTTCCACAAGAAAAAATATACATATAATGCATATGAGATATAGATATCGATATCTATACATATATATAGATATAGATTATTTGCAACAAGACCTAATTAACCTGCTTGGTATTTCTCAAAGCATTTGACTCATTTACCGTTATGCTACACTAAAATCCATGAAGGTAGAACATCAACCGTAGGTGCATTTATCATTGAATGCCCTATATTTACTGCTTTATCAAGTTGTCATTGTATCAGAAATAAAACTCCATTTACATTTTCTGAATGGAGATTTACTTTGTCAAGGAAGCAGTCACCTTGTCTTCTCAATAGAAGCATGTGGAGTGCAGTAAAAGATGGGGAAATGCAGTTGAATGTTTGTCTTCTGTGCATTATATATCCAAAGGTCATGCCACACAACATCCTATTTTGCTAAAATTGATGTACTACTAATAGTTAGAGAGATGTCTCTACATTTCCAGCTACCACCAGTTTTTACAGCCTTTTGAAGGCACTGCGCTTTGTCATTTGCTTCTGAAAAGAAGTGCACATTGTGCTTTTTTTTCAGGTGGACATAGTTTGTATTCATATCATATCATCTGTGTCCTATGAAGTGAAAATTATATTTTGCTTGTTCATGCAGGTGATCTTTTGCTGGTATATGCTGTTTCAGAGAGTGTTTTATACATAATTATTTCAGTAACATTGATACTGTTTTGAGGCATTTTTATCATCATTCATCATCATCATCATCCCCTTTTTCCCATTTACATGGGGTTGGGGTATCATATTAACTGTCGTCAACTCTCTCGATTCAGTGCCACTCTCCTGCCTTCTTCAACACTCATGCCTGACTGTCGCAGATCTTCTTTCACACAATCCATCCACCTCTTTGCTGGACATCCTCGCTTCCTCTTACCTTCTTCATGTCTGTCCCAAATCTCCCTCACCAGATTGTCTTCTGCTTTTCTACACATGTGCCCATACCATCGTAATCTGTTCTCTTTGATCTTTTATGCAATTGGAATTACTTTGGCTTCTGCTCTTATGTCCTCATTTCTTCACCTGTCCCGCAGTGTGCATCCTACCACCTTTCTCAGGCACTGCATCTCCATCACCTCTAGCTTCTTCAACTGTTCTGCCTTTACTGCCCAGGTTTCTGTACCATACAGTAGTACTGGTCGCACCACTGTCTTGTACACCTTACATTTCAGCTTCTTTAGCATTCTTCTGTCATATACTACACCTGATACTCTATGCCAGTTGGCTGCAGCCCCTCTGATTCTAGCTTTGACCTCTTCAGTCAGACTACCTTTTTCCTCAATTATTCCTCCCAGATACTTGAATCTGTTTAACTGTTCCACTATCTTCCGTTCTATCTCTATTCTCTGTTTCTTCTCATTTCCCCAATTTACTGTCTTATCTGTGCTTAGTTTCATCCCATGTGCCTTCAGATTTGCATTCCATTCTCCTATCCTTTGCTGAAGTTCTAGATCAGAGTCTGCCTGTACTGCCACATCGTCTGCATACAGCAGCTTTGTTGCTCTGTCCCCTCCAACCTGTTTGCTGATGTAGTCCATTACCAGTATGAACAGCAGTGGGCTCAGAGCTGAACCCTGGTGTACACCCACTCCCACTGGGAACCCCTCAGTGAGGCCAAACACTGTTCGTACTTGTACATAGCCTGTATTAATTCTACCAATGTTTCTGGGACTTCAAACCATCGCAGTACTGCCCAGATCAGCTTTCTTGGGACCTTGTCATATGCTTTCTCCAAGTCTAGGAAAGCCCAGTTTGACTCTCTCCTCTTCTCAAGTATCTGTCTCAATGCAAACATCGGGTCAGTTGTGCTGCATCCTGATCTGAATCTGAACTGTTCATCTCCCATTTTACATTCTACTATTCTGCGTATCCGTTTATCAATCACCCTCTCCAGAACTTTCATGCAATGTGGTAGGAGTTTGATGCCTCTGTACTGTGGATGTCCCCTGAGGCATTTTTATATGAAAATAAAATTCATAAATATATATATATATATATATATATATATATATATATATATATATATGTATATTCAAAACCAACCAGTTTTCTGGAACATACCTTCTGAAAGAATTAATTGAAGAGGTTAATGTGTAACTTTGTGTACATAGTTGTAAGGAAATATGTTAAAGAAAATTTAGAGGTTAACAATTGTGAGAGAATTAACCCATCTTTCCATCAATAACTCCCTTTTCCCATTTTTGCACATGGGTTCATGGTGTCACTTCAGCTGTGGCAATCACCTACAGCTAAGATTCACACAACCAGGTGGTTAGCCCTGCTTTGGTTGTTCTTCCATATCATATACACACATGCATGTAGCCATATGTTGAATTAAAAGTACAAGAACCACACTCAAATTATGTGCAAATGCTTCAAAAAAGGAGATTTAAAAACTGAAAAAATTGTAAAAGTTAACTTTACTGGAACAAATGAACAATTAACTGGATTTACCACTGGAATCAAATTTTGGAAAGAGAGGACCCTTAAAAATATTAGCCTACTACAACTTTAGCAAGACAATGGAAACCAGAGGGAAGGAAATCTACTCTTCTCCTTAACTAGGTACATGTCAGATAAAATAGCCAAATGTAACATACCATAGTACAGCAAGTATCCAAAATACAAATAATAAGCACGGTCCGCTTAAAATTATCTGGAAGCATCCCACCACGAAGTTGTTAGGCTCCACAGCAAATTACAGGTAGAGACAGAGCCAATAGCTGAACAGATGCAGCACACCTTCAAACTGTGCCCCCCCTGAAGAGAGGAACAATGAGGCAATGAGGACATTACTCTGTTCCATACCTTAATATGACCTGTATAACCTAGCTCACCCCCAAAACTCAAGTGCAGATAGTGGCTGCCCCAGCCTGGGCCAACACTGCTCACAAGCAAAGAGCGTCTTTATTTGCTATTATCTTTGTCTCCTTTCAGGTACTTCTGCAAAACTGCTACATGCTCAGTACACTCTCTCTCTCTGAAGTTCACATTGAGCCTCTGGGAAGCAATTGCCCTGGAGGATATCAGCCACGGAGTCAATGGATGTCTACAGACTACACTACTACAAAACATAACACCACTCCAAAGCAGTTATGGTAACGCTGATTACCAGAAAAACTTGTTCCATGAGAGAATGAAAGAATAAACACCTTTCTAAACTACTCAATGTATACATTTTTCCTTCAACTCAGTGCAGTAGACACTGCATCAACAATAAGAAAATAAAACGGTATCCAAAATCACAACTGGTTCAAGGAAAACACAATAACCAAAGCTAGTTAGGATATTTAATTTTATTTTTCTGAATTTATTAAATTTCCTTGGGGCATTCTGTCTATGACTATGTAATACACCACTGTTGTAATCCATGCAGTTCCCATAATCACTGTGTGACCCTAGAGAAAAAAAAAACACTTCACTTGTGTACCTCCATGTCTTTCCCAATCATAGAGGATTAGTGTGTTGTCATTCCATAAAAAAAAAAAAAAAATCAAAAACAAACTTACATGACCTAAAGCTTTTGCTTTCAAACATTTAAATTGTTGATACACATTCATGTAAACTAAAGCTTACAAACTGAGATGGCTTACATTACACTGCTGTCCTTCAGCGTTAAGTTGTGCAGTATGGTGGAGGGGACTTACTGGCACCTCTACATATTTACTATTTAGTTAGAACAAAATGCACCTAAGGATACTGACTGCTTATAATATATATCATCAGGCCCATAAAATAGATTTTTAATATATAAAAAAAAAGATTTATAGGAAGGGTGCATACCCACATCAACAAATGCAAAACAGTGTGTAGTAACACTTCCTTTTTTGTTTAACTTTTATATTCCTTTTGGTAAGAAATGTGTATTATAAAAAGGAAAATTGTTCAACTTTGGCAAGCACTGCTCTTTACACCCATGAAAAATATATTGCTATGTTATTTTCTCCCTGTAATGCTACTTAAGTAAACACTACGGTCCTTGTTAGGAGATGTTAACATGAAGCAGAAAGAAAAGTGCATGAGTAACAGTGCAGAATGCTATTTGCACTGCAGCACTGACCAGAACTAGATTAACCTTTTCGTAGATCACATAACTGAAATGGGCAAGAACTGCTAACTTCAAACATATTACCTTTCTACTTAGGCATTCTGCTCACCAAAGTTCACAAGTATATAGTTATGAAATGCAATCTCCATAAGCCTGCTGACAATCTTCTCATCACTTTTGGTTTTATTTCCAACCTATATCAATAAATATTATTCATTCTGACCACTAATGTCTTAATTTTTTTGTTAATTTAAGATAAGTATATAATGTATTTGGGTCCCTTTCAGTTGATCAAGTTTTCAGACATTTGAAATTCATATGGTTGAGACCATATGATCGAGTTTTTGAATGGAGATCACGTTACAGTGAGGTTCATGAAATTTACCCTTTTCCTCACTGTAGTGTGATCTTGGAGTTGATATGTATAAGTTGCAGGGGGTGTGGAAGTGGGCTTGCCCCACTGCAAAATCATAAAAAAGGTAGATTTTTGTGTTTTATTTTATATATATATATGTTTACTATCAAAATGTAGAATGAAGGCTCAATGAACATGGGGATGTTGAAAGTCATTAGGCTGCCTCCCATGTTGCTGAGCTTCACTACTGCAAGTGTTCAGTACAATGAATGCCACTGTGCAGTTGGCGATTCAAGTAGAGATCACACTATAGTGGGGACTGGGAAATTGCCCTTTTCTCCACTGTACTGCAATCTCATAGTTGGAATATATAATTTGGTGGGGGTGAGGTGGGATGCAGGGGGGCTTGCCCCCCCATGCAAAAAGGTTACAACAAGTGATTTGCAAGTAATGAACTGCAAAAAGAATGCCAGAAATGCGAAAGAGATCTTTTCGCTACCTGTATTTCGACATTCTGAACTAATTAATATGCAGGAAGTGGTTTGGCAAATTCAATATTATGAACAGTTTTTGTTGTCATTCGAACAGTTGACAGTAAACCATATATATATATATATATATATATATATATATATATATATATATATATATATATATATATATATATATATACTGTGTGTGTGTGTGTGTGTGTGTATATAAACAAGGCAATAAATCTTTATTAAGCTTGACTGTCAAGAAGAGAACAGTGGTCTAAAATGGCAGTGTATTTTGGAAAAATCAAAGCGCAATGAGAGATTGACAATGTAAGCTACAACCAAATGTTATTTCTAAGTAGCCTTTCAGTCATTAATTCACAGCATGACCACAATGCTAGTTTTTCATGACAGTGCGCTCTAAATGAATTGGAAGAGCTCTTTCTTAGTTTTTTTGCAAAAATATATTAATAGAGAGTAAAAAAATACATTATATTAGCTTAAAGCTATATGGTATTGCTATCGCCTGAATAACAAATAGCAGCAGTTCGCCTACGTATTTTGCCTTTCTACCTCACATATCCTTCATTACGAAAAACATGCAAAGTAAAAAAAATGTCAATGCCAACTTTGCTTAGAAATGACCCATAAATCCTAAAACAATCACTACTGTCTGCAAAAATTATTATTCTGTACTATGTGTTGATGCTTTATGTACCATCTGTCAAAAAGAAGTTACTCTTATTTAGAGGTTGCCTACATTTTTTTTTTATTATGAATTACCAAGGTTACAGATACTATATGCTCCTTGTGCCAATTGATATTCCACCAAACACTTGTACTGATGTTGCAAATGTATTTCTCTGGGATAATGCTCATTCTGTTTCATCTGGTACGACAAAGAGACACACTGCAGTCTGCAATCTTCAAATTTAAAAGTCTGAAATGGGTAAATGAAAAGTATTGATGTCAGACGTGTGAACTGGTTTTATATTCTGATAGGACACTAGTCTGTTTGTGATGTTTGACCACAGAAGTATGGCTGCAAATTGTACATCTGTTCTTTTTAAAAAGAATAAATAAAGAAACATTGCATAGGCTGATTACTAGCACTTGTTAGATTTATATACAGTTTCTGTTTGTTTTTGGTGCCTGTGAGAAAGTTATGGATCCTTATATTATTTTATTGATTTGTTTAATAAAGATTACTTTAAGAAATACTGACAACATTCCTAAAAACTCGTAACATTTTAGAAGCAAATTTTCAATATGCTCTCTGAAAGTGTCACATACCTTCATTTGAAAATGTTGTTTCACAAACTGATATCCAAATTACATCTTTTGGAAAGAATTATGCAACAACAGTTTGAGTTTGTAATAATACTTAAAATCAGATTTCAGCACATAGTATATTTTAAGATGACTGCACACCTTTAATGTCATGAGGTCCCACATCATGAACTCTGTAAATGTCATTGCTGTTCACTCAGAAATTTTCATTCAGCAAACTGACTACAGATTGGCATTTTACACAGAATTTTGCAAGGGCATTAGTCTAGACCCCCTTGTATGAAACAAACCATACTGTTTAGGATAAGATGACCCTTTATTAACAGTAAACATGTGATTAACACTCAATTGTCATGAATTCCAACAAAAGAAATACACTAGGCACTGCTAGCTACTCACATTCATCCAATTATGACCAAAAACAATCCGCTCACTTATACTCCAACTTCTATTAAAAGCAGCGTGATACCGCTCACTTCTATAACAACCACACAATACCAACCCAAGCAATCTAATGAGAAAGGGGAACAGAAGAATGGTTTATAACAGCCCCTCTTCTCTGCCTACCAGCCAGCTAGCAGGCTGTTCCCCCTTCCCAGAACTATAAAGACCTAACCACATTCTTTAGGAACAATAAAAGATTCACACTGAACAGCTCCAAACTCAGATCACTCAAGTATATCCCATCTTACTGAAATCAGATTGGATCTCGTATCATAAAAGTCCTTGTGATCAATAACATAAATGCCCAGTTGCCACAAAACTTTCATACGGGGATGATTGACAAAACATTGAGTGTGCTCAGTACCCATAAAATTGACAACATGCCATCAAACTAAACATAGCACCATCTCTGAGCAGGCTATAATCATAGAAAGAAACCTTTGACTCAGGCTTACCAAGTTCCCCGCCATAACAGCTAGCAACTGCCACTTTCGGATTTTCCCCAAATCATTACCTGCCAGATGAATGACCAAGACGCATGGTAGTCCAATTCCAAATTGCATGTCTTCAATCTTGTCCATGAGTTGATGCCACCTGAAACCTCTAAAGCCTTGTCAATTGACTGTCCATCCAAATTGTCATAAAATCAACTCCTCTACATATGATCTAATCACTGCTTGCTTTGCAGCCCAGTATATAAGAAATGGCTCAAAATGACAGACCCCCATCTAAAAATAAATAAATAACCAAATATAAGCCCCCCACTTCACCTGATATAAGACAAAAATGTTCCCAGTGACAAATACACCACCCTCTTTAGCAATTCCACTGACCTCCCTTTTCTTGCCAGATTAGAGATCCTCCTTATCCAAAATGTACGAGTAGAAAATCTGCCAGTTTGGAAGCACAAATGATGAAAGGCCTACCGCATTAACCGTATAAACTGGTAGACTTCTACCAATCTCCCACTTCACTTACAGAAACTAGTTCCTGAGGCCTACTTCCATGCAACAGCTCCATTTTCTTACCCCAAGCACTGGACAATGGGATTCCTAAACACATGCCTGCCGCTCAACCTGCATACCCCCACCTACTTGATCAGTCGTAGATCACTGTAACCAGACCAACACTGTAGAACAAGAAATAAACACATTCTTGCACAACAATGAACCCAACAGCTCATGCACTGTAAAAGTCCCTCTGTACACCCACACCACCAAGTTAGCCCATAGTAGGTAATTGGATTAATTCCCCACTAATAATCACAGGCCTGACAACAACAACCTAAGGGCTGGCTTCATCATAGGCAGTTGCACGGCAGTCTTCCTACCACAAACCTCCCCACCCACCCTTTCAGCATTCATACTATTGGGCATGATTAGGTTATATCCTCAAGCCTCATCACCCAAAAAATCATGCTAAGAGCTGCTAACTTTACCCTAACTAATTAAACCACCTGTCTCTGCAACCTCATGCTAGCTAAATAATGCAGCAATAACTTCAATGACTATTATATGTCATTCTTCAGCAGCCCTGCTACAAAGTCACCAAAGGCATTTGCCGATACTGCCCATGATTGCTGAATAAGCCATTCCACACAGATGGCCAAGAATGCTACACCTCTGCCAGCAGCAACACTGGTTCGACTTGCATCTCTGAAGCCAATTGTCAAAGCCTGTGAAACTGAAAACAAGAAAGGCTATCATCTGCATTTAGTAAATTGTACACCTGAAAAGGAACAACTTAGTCAAACTTTGTAAAACAAGCTTCTTTAAGACTAACAAAAGCAACTTCAATTTCATAGTTTTTGACTTTAAGACCTGCACCACCCCCTAGTTGTCTGAGTTGAAAACCACTTTCCTGTCCTGCAACCTAACCTACCAAACCAGCAAAGATTCCCAAATATGCATCATCTCCAAAAACACCACATCCATCTTCCACTCTTCATTCCAAACATCTCACCACAGAGCCACAAAGCATTCTCCATTCAAATATGCACCTGTCCTCCTGCAGCATCCATGAAAAAATGCAACTATTCTTGACTTAACTAGTCTTTCTGCCAAAAACAAATACCATTGAAACTGTCAAGAATGGTACCCATAAATTCAAATCTGCTCATATTAGTTTACTAACCCATACCCAATCGTGCTTACGCTTTCCTCCTTTTAGCAAAAATGCTACTGGCCTTCAGAAAGTCATGCCTGGGGTAATTGTTTGACATGCAAAGTTCAAAAGACCCAAAAGTTCCATAACTTCCTTAATGCACACCTTATCCTTGGTCCAAAACCACCCAGTCTTACCCTTCAACCACTCCAGTTTGTCATCCAAAAGACAAAACAAAAGTTTACCTGCATCCACCATCAAACCTAAAAACATAGAGCCTTAGCTGGTCTTTACAGCTTTAATCAGCAAGAGGAATCCCAGTCTCACTGCATAGCTAAATAAAATTCTGCATTCCTTCTTAATCTCCCTAATAGCCCTCAGTCTACCAAAAAGAAATCATTCACATAGTGAATGGTCCTCTGACTACTTATTCTTTGCTGCCATATCCAGTGAAGAGCACAGCTACATTTCTCAAAAGTGACACAAGCCACTGTGCAACCCATAGGCATTGCCTTATCAAAATAAAACTTGGTGTCAACCACTATACCTGATAACAGCCACTCCTTTCCTGCACCACCAACAAGAGGAATGCCAACTCAATATCAGTAATTTCTAGCCAAGGATCCACAAAACCCTTAAACACTTCCACCGCATTGTCCAAGGATGCATAACTGAACTGAGAGTCCTTCTTGCAAATAAAGTCATTAACTGATTCACCCTGTGGAAAAGACAAGTGATGATTCATACAAAACTCCCCAGGTGTTTAGGGAACTAAACCCAAGGGGCATACCTTAAAATTAACAAAAGGAGCGGAATCAAAAGGGCCCAATAACCTATCAGCTAACAACTCTTTGTCAATCAAGCTCTGCAAAATGTTTTCTTTACCTCGAATAGAATACAAATTTTTACAAACTACACCATTCCTTACCATCCCTTTTTTGATTGAAAACCCTGTCAAGAACCAAGCCTTCCAAAGCCACTGTGGCACATGTACTTTAATGGGTAAGCCGACATACCCCTCTGTCCTCAAAAGGATGCTCCACCTCTCTCATCCTTGAAAAGGAACATGCCCTCTAACCCTGACCTTGCAGCCTTCTGATCCCCCATCACTCAGTGCCATAAATTTCTGCTGCTACTCCCCTCTGACCCCAACATTGTGCAGCCTCATACCCCCCCCCCCACTTACCAAAATTAAATACCCAACAAACACAGCCCTTCTCATCCCAACCCTATTTATCTTAGGTTGACCACTCATACTATCCAACATAATAGCCAGCAAAATAACTGGATGCCTGACCTCCCATTTCAAAGATTAGTCAACACCTTCAGGTTGCAGAATTGCTGATCATACCATAACCATGCGTTTATGGAATGCAATCTCTGTGCCTTCTGAATTGTCAAAAAATAATGTAACAAAGTTAGAGCCTGTAAGCTATCCTCCTCCAAACAGAACACCAGTGGCAATACCCAGCACCCAATTCTCCCACATCTTGACTCTAAACCTGCCAGTCCTATGCTATCCCAATGCCACTAATGCTGCCAACAGATCCTTATAACCCACTGTCTACTTCAATCAGCCCAAATATGTCAACATACTCCCCTTTAGATATCTTTTCTTTCAAGGAAGCAGGAATATGCAGGTTAAGAGACCCCCTTCACCCATCGGCAGTGACTAACTAACCAGTCCCCTAGCCGAGTTCCAAAATTATAACCCATCTCCTGCTGAAGCTGCTCCACAACCAACCCTATGCTCCCCAACCACAGGGAACCTCCTTCATCCCTTGACCCCAGCAATTTGTCCAGTACCTGATTCCCCCCCTTAGTGACTCCTGACTACCCAAACAATCCCCAACAGCCAAGCACTGCAGCACCTCAGCTAAACCTCCCAAAACTATGCCCCTACTCCCTAAACCCATTGGTCTAACACTAACACTACCCACCACTGACACATTACCATTACCTGTTGCTGTGCTCTGATTCATTCCTTCGGCAGAGACACATACATTGTTTGAGCCAGCTGCTGACTTCCTGGTATGCTTACCACTGGTGATTGGTGTCTGCCTTGCTATCTGCACTTGTCTCTTGCCTCGAGCCCCACTGGCCACTTCCGTCACAGGTTGATCCCCCGGTGATACTTCCTTGAATAACTCCTCTGTTTGGGCCACAGTAGCTGCCCATCTGTCCAATAAGCTGTGGGCGATCTCCATCTGAAAAGAAACAAAAATCATGAAGAACAGAAAAAGAAAAAAAACTGCCACAATCTAAAGTTCTTAATATGCCACATCTGGCCCTCATAGTCCACAAAACCAGTGTGCATTCTAAAATAGCTTAGAACAAGCATGTGAGTTTTAACAATCTGACTTACCGATGACTGCCCCTAGCTATGGCACATAACTCCAAAGTAAACACCTCAAAACAATAAAAGATGGGTCACATGTGAAACAAACCCTTAACTAGTAAAGCTGCTCACCCAAGACCTTTGCAGTTATAAAACAATAAAATATATTGGATGCACTAGCAGGAGTCTTTCTGAGCAAGTAACCGTGTTGCAATTACAGTCCTTTGCAAAATGTCAGAAATCAAAGCCAAGCCTTAAAATGTCCAGCATGAGCACAATAATTAATAAAGCTTCCTTTTAATGTACCAGAGTAATGTAATCAATTAAATTTATGTTTTATCAGTACTCGCAACAAGCCACAAATAGGAACGTAACAAAACCAGCCAGCACGATCAAAACCAACTGCCACAACCCTAGTTCAACCACCCCTGTAATGGAATGCAAACAGCAATATGCGACTTCACCCCTGCCCACAAGAAGCCAGCACATGGTGCTCAGAAGTCTCCACTATCCATGTAGATGACAAAACTGGCAGCTATATACCCTCTCATTACTTGTCAGCAGTCAAACCTTTCATGAGATGCACAAAAACACACTAGGACCCCAAACCCATACAGAACCATTCCTTTAATTCTAAAGTCTCACCAAGTCAACAAATGAAACTAATGCTACCTAATGCAGATTAATTCCTTCACATCACCTAAAACCAGCTGATGCGCAAGCATAACAAACTGCCATTAACCTGCACAGTGTGCACAAAATCCCTTCAAGTTACAGCAAGATGGAAAAGAAAAAAAGCCCTAGATGCCAATGCACTCAAAAAGGCTCCCTGGCACAGCAAAACTAGGCTGTGAGGAAGACAGACGTGTAAACTCCACTGACCCAGCACACAAGCCAAACTGTTCACATGCCACCACTTGGGCCTCAACTTGCCCCATGAGCTAATGGGGCCTCCCACCATACCAGATACAGTTACTGACCTGAACTAAGGAGAAAATGAAAAAAAGTGTTCTTGAGTGACTTCCTTAAATCACATTCACACTAAAATCCGAAGCCTACCTGTAACACAATGCCTACTACTTGGTTGTCTTGAAAAAAGACTTACTACCTCAGCTAGCCCATGCCAGAATCTGTTTCCTCCAAGATAACAGTGCTCTGTAACCTGCCTAACTCCTCCCTTACCTCACTTCCTGCCAACTCCCTCTTTTCCTTCACACAGTTAACCCTTATCTCCCCATCACTTCCTCTTACTCCCTACCTTGTTGTTTAACCTCACACCATCTAGCCAATTCCTACCCTTCTCTTTCTGTAGAGTCTCTGGACAAATTAGTCCGTGTCCAAATTACATACACACAATGCATAAACTTCAGACTCATACATGATATTTTGAAAATCTTTTGTAAAAAAAAAAAAAACAAAGAAGAAATGATGAAGTCGTGGATTTATGTTAGCAGCATTTTTGTGCACTCTTTTAAGTTTAACAATTATCCCCATATTTACTATTTCGTAACAGCTTTCACCAAATTTTCAATGCATATTGTAAGAGTCTTGACCTCATAATCCCTTTGGATGTTATTGTTCAGCTCTGTTCAACAATGTTAGCTCATATCTGAGAAATAAAATTGCTAATAGCAATTTGGGGTCTATATTAAAAACGCGAAAGACCTAGTCAGTGAATACTAAAACACCCAGACATATTCCGCAAACTGCAAATACACCAAATGCCCTAAACCGCGAAATTCAAAAACTCAAACTGTCATAGTTGTCCCACCCCCACCGCCTGCTACATACTACCTACCCAAACAAACTAAATAAACCACATACATACACTAACCAAAACCCTACTTCTAACCCTACACTAAATCTTGCATATACCACCATGTATGCACTTACCTTAACCCGCATCCTAACAGTTACCTTAAGAAGCTATACCCAAACAAACTAAATAATCCACACACATACACTTAACAAAACCCTACTTAAAACCCTACACTAAATCTTGCATACATTACCATCTATGCATTTATCTTAACCCGCACCCTAACCATAAGGTCCGTAACTATCACACGCTTACCTTATGTAGCTATACCGCAGAAGGGCCAACCATGACGATTCAACATTTCAGACTTCGCGCTTCAGGATGATCGATGTTTTTGCGGTTCAATGAAGACATGTTCGCGTTTATGTATTCGGGTAAGTACACCTTTGAGCTTTTAATATAGACTCACAGTTTGTCAGATCAGTTGTATATTTCATGATCATAGATGGTATGTTGAAAAATCAATGTGAAAATGTCTGGAAGAGATAGGTAAGTATTTGTAGAGCAAATCTATTGAGGTAAAACATCTTTTATGCCATTGTCACAGAGTGTCTCATGTACCTACCTTGTCTACCCACATACCACGATGGGTATATCAGCCTGATAATGGCATTCTGATTAATGCCACACAGAAAGATTACTCTGAGAGGGTTTGCTGTTTTCTTTGTTGACCTTAGCAATGTCTGCATTAAGCACATACTCTGCATAGCCACTTCAGTGCACAGAGCTGGAATAATTCACAAGTGCAGGATTCATATCTCTCACTTCTGAGATACTATGATACTCCAGTGCCTAATTTCATTTATTATCTGTTTGGAAATCATATAAACAAAGGAACCATGACCGTGTTCAAATGAGCCAGCACTTCTACGTCGACTGTACCATTCAGTCCTGCTTGGCTTCTTGTCATATGTGCACACTGCTCTTTGTTTAAGTCTAAGTCAGGCAAGCATCTCTGTGCCTAACAGAGTGTATTAATATAATGTCACTTCTGACTTATTTCTTGATTTTGTTACAGTGATTGCTACTGTTGGTGTTCCAGTTTATGGCCAAGTCTGCAAGTTTGGTATTTGGGCCATTACTTTAGAGCATGAATTAGTACAAACACTGCTGTGAATTTCAAAATGAATGAGGAAAACAAAGACCATCAAGGAGCATACTTCCAGGGAACATTTGATCCATTAAAAAAGTTTTACTTGCTGAACCAGGGCAACCTAACTGTGAACCATGTATGTGTTCTTCAATGATACTGCACTGAGGTGTATGTGTGCATCCATTAATAATGTATCATAAATTATTTCAGTGTATGTTTGTGTCTGAGTGTAAGATGTAGTGATATAATTGTAATTTATGTTCTATTTCTGCAGTATGGACAATACTCTTAATGTGAGAGAAGGCTGGTAGGTTAAATAGCTCCAGCTAGATAAGAAAGTGAATTGCCTTAGTGATTTGTTTGATTAGTGTGGTTATTTTCTAACTTTCCAATTTTGTTATGTTTACTCCACTTTTACAAATGAGCATTGTCATGCACAATCTCTACACAGCTTTGCCATAACACGAGTTAGCTAAAAAGAAAATGACTGACTCCTTGTTGAACCTAGATACACAGCAGTTGTGTACATTGTTAGATATTTTCATGAGTTAAGTGTATGTCATATATGTCTTGTAATTCTGAATTAACACAGGTTCAAAGCAGACCTCTCAACTGTCCAGATTTTTACAGAATGTCCAGATTTTTGCCTCATATTTTTGGTCTGTTCTTCATTAAATTTGTAGGGGTTTTTTTTTTGCAAATTATTGAGGTTTCAAGTCACTAAATAATGCTAAATAATGACAGATGTTTCAGTTTAAGATTTCAGATCCTTCAGAAAATGCATAATAATGCGCTACCTGTTGTTATAGAAACATTCTAAGTTTAAAGGAACAATTTTTAATCCTCTCCCTATTTTTGGTGTTTTATCCCCCCATTATTCCTGGCTTTGTCCAGATTTTTTGCACTGAGAGGTAGAGAAGTATGGTCCAGAGCACGTAGACTGTCTGTTGATGGGGAACCAGTCTGAGGGTAGCTGCTGTGTGAAAAGTCACATTGAGGATTTGTGTTTGTGCTTGCACATTGTACAAGAGTTTGCCTTCTTTTAGTTTGGTGATTTAACATTGGTTCTCACTATGCTCTTGAATCATAGAGAGACATAAAGTAATCACTGTGTAACATGTTTCCTGATGGATGTCACACAGTTGCAAGTATTGCTTTGAGCAATGTTTATCACCTAAAGAAAAAGCTATGAGGCTTACAACTGATCAGAATTATTCAGTTGTGTTTTACATATTCCTAGCTATGCCATATAAAATAAGTTACAATCCTTCAATTTTCTTGAATCAAGAAGCATAAATGAGAAATGACTAGTAACATAAATATATTTTTCTTTCAGGGTAGCAGTGTTCTCTGCATCACTATGTGGGGTAATTGTCCTTACAATTGTCCTGCTTTATATCCAACTCCTCCACAGTCACAAAAGAGTGGGGGAAGTTGAAAATCACAGTGCATTTGCAACTTGCACAATGTGAGTGCATGCAGTTTTAGTATGGCCTTAATAAAATAATTGTTGAGTACAGCCATTTGTTGCAATGTGCTGTGCTACTCCAGTCTGAATTTTAACAATAGAGTACAGGCTGTTTATTACAGCAGCTCATGTTGGATATTTACTTTGTCTAAAGAGCTTCAGTATATACTTTGCACACAAAATAGTGGCTATGGTATTCTGTTGTTATTGCTGAGTAATATGTTCTTTTTCAATGGCTAATATCGCACAGCACTGCTTTGAAAATCTGCATGCACTACATGTGCTCACGTTAATGTTCTGCAGATGGGACATGGGAGACTCGGTTCTTGTTTAAGTCTTATGGGTTTCTATGAGCTTTTTGAAGACTTAGGCTTCTTGAGTCTAGGGCATTTCATGGCCCTATCTGAGACTCTCATATTTTTTAGTTCACAAAAATCCTGCAAAATTTAAACATATGTGGTGGTGCTTTCTTCTCAGCAGAAGTCACACTATTCTAATGCTTTGGAACCCAGTAATCATATACATAATACTGACTTCCTTCAGACAACCAAAATCATGATAAATCTACATTTATATGAACACGTGTTGATAAAAGAGAGAGAGAACAGTTTAATATTGTATGGTCGTTACCACAAATTCTGAAGGCATGAAATAGAATATAAAGGAATTAAAAGATGTTATTTTCTGCAATAAGCCAGAGAAATTGTCAGAAAAAAAGAAAGACATTGTGTTTTGTTGTTAATGTTATTACTGTAATTAATATCATTATTGCTTTTCATGCATTTTTGGGAACAATTAACATGCTAAGAGAGAGAGAATTCCGATGAATGCATAATAATTAATAACTGAGTTTAACATTTAATTAAGTAAAGGCAGTCAATATGAAAAATCTTATGGAATGTAGACTAATGACTGCAAAAAATATAATCAAAATAAATTGCTTTGTAATAAGCTTTAGTCTACTGCTATTATCATAATCTTTGAGATCCTTGTAAATAATAACCTTACATCTTCATTTATAACAATTATGCAAAGATAATAGATATTTCCATCAAAATATCAATGTTTATAGTCCAAACATATTTTTCTCCAGCACATTGATGGCATCTATCAAGAGGATAACAAAAAAATTAAATTTTGACTGCCTCTTTTTTCACATGCTGTAGATTCCGTAGTAAATGTTTTCTGAAAAAAAATGAAAGCATTACACAGAGGAATGCAGAGGAGGAGCTGGAGATAAAACATTTGTAATAAGCTTAATTTAAATGCATATGTATATCTAAAGAAACATATGCTACTATGCATTCATAGAGCAATAACCTTGGCAAAATTAAAAAACTAAAAAAAGAAAAAGTTGTTTAATTGGGTGCAAGCCCCCATATACCCCAAATGCAGAAGACTGCTGTTAGCAAACCAGTTGCTTATACATAGTAACTCCAGGATTGGACAATATTGTGGAAAGGGCATATTTCCAACCCCAAGATTTTTGTAATCTCTCAAATCTGTCAACTGAATTTTGTCACCTAAACGGATATTAAACAAGATAGCTACAACAAAATTTAGTACTCCCATATGTATATATGCACATGCACACACAAATACACACACGTATGCATGCAGATAGATACATGATTATATAATGACTGGTCATCATGTTACTTGGCTGACGCACAATACAGCAACCGAAGCACGTGCCATTCATTATATGACTAATATAACACATCGATGCATAGCACATTGAAAAAGGAAACAGAGTGCAGTGCATTACCCAAAACCCGACCATATTTGGCTCAAATTTGTCTGAAGAGTGTTTTTCTTTTTAATTTAACATGCAAGTTAGGGCTAAGATGAACAGTAAAGTTATTGTTAGGGTTAGAGTAAAGGAATAGATTAAAATGTTTTATAATGACCTTGCAAATGGAGGATATGGAGTCATGTTCCCCTTCTGTTATCAAGGTTAAATAAATCTTAAGTTCTGGCTAACTTGGGCATATTTATGTAAGGTTACAGGTCTATTGCTCATATCCCCAAATCCCTTATCTCAACTCCATGAGCATAATAGCGTGAGGTGCAAGCTGTTTACTTGAAATGTGACTGATGTCCTACCTCTTGATGTCAGAATGCATTATTTGCTTCAGTTTCATAGTCTCCTAGAGAAAAAAAAAGATAGGATTTACAATGACAATTCCATATTACTCTCATTCCAATGACTGGCAATATCAAACTAAGAAAGGTAAAATAAGGGGGTACTTTGTGTTAGGAATGGGTTCCAGAAGCAAAAAATCCTTTTTAATGTTGCAATTTTGCAGACTGTCATTTGGTCACAGTCTGAGTAGCTTCAGTCTACATGTTATGGGTATATACAGACTTGAACTGTCAGTTATACATAGTTGTTGCTGGGCAAGTAATATCTGAGATGGGGTGTTTTGAGTTTCCTAATAAATCCCTTTATGTTGTAAGGAGACAGGAGTACATAGGGAACAGACAAATCAGTTTATGGTAAATTTTCCATGTCTCTTGCTGCCTCTGTAGCAAGTAGTCGTGCGAGTTTGTTTTAATATTTTAACTGTAATTTGCTAATCATTTTGTTTGTGTCTCATTAGTCTGAAAGAGATGAATCTAGTCATACTCATGTGAATGCAGATGCTGTTACCTCACAGACACAATTGCTATTGTTGTCAGAATATGAAGGGTGTTTTTTCTGATGTGCTAAACAAACCATTTTCTTTTTTTCCTATTTTTCTGCAGATGTTTCTACAGTGAAATGTGGCCTATGTTTCAAATAAGACAGCTGGATTGCACAAGTGTTCACCTGTGTAATTTCTGTATTATTATTGGGCACACTCATTTTTTTATTTCTCCATTTGCTGCATAGTTGCACAAATCCATGCTGTACTGCACCTGAATCCATTTCAGCTCTGCCTTGGTTTTGTTTGCACTAGAAGAGTTAAGTGTTTTCACGTAACTTTTAATGGACTTCAAGAACAAGAAAAAAATTAAAAGATTAAAGTGTTTAGCTCTTCACTAAAGTCTAAGGATGACAGTGGTCCAATGTTTTGTTTTCATTAATTTTCCCTAGAATTTCCAACAGTATATCTGCTTTATTATATGGCGCATTTTACTATGCTAATACAGATAAAGTTTTTTTGTTTAATTTTGATGCAGCACTCAGTAAACATGTTCCTGTTTTCCACGTTAGTGTATACCCTACACAATTTAAAAAAAGAAAAATAGTTTAAATCTGACAAACTTTGATTGACAAAGAGGAACAGTTTATTTAGAAAACCAGGGGTACAGGACAAGATAATAAACAAAAGTGAATTAACCTTGTGTAGTTTCATTAGCTGGTGAATAATGTACATTTTAATGAAAATCTAGAAAGAAAGGAACATTAACAAAAGACCTATGCAGAATGAAATACAGGGCAGAACCATACATTTCTGTTTACTGGGCAAGGCCTCTCTTTGCATGATTTTAAAATTAGAAGGATTTTTGAAATTTTAAAGACTAGGCTTCTTCAGACAAGCATTGTGGAGTTATGCAACATATCTTAGCAGAATTCTAGTATATTCAAATGATCATTGAAACATAGGCATTGCATCTTTTTCCAGGCAAGCTGTCTTGAAAAGCCTTGGCAACAAAACTGAGTGATTTATGAGAAAAACAAATTTCCTACTTAATAAATCTCATTTATATATTTGTTTCGATATACTATGTTATTTTTATCTCTGTGTGCTTATTCTTCCATATATATTAAACATTCTTGTTTATGGAAGATAACAAAGGTAGTGTTGCTTAATAGTTATAGGAACCAGAGGAGGTTAATCCCTTGTGAGAGTTAGGCAGATCTGGTGACGAGTACTTTTATTTAAGGAGAAAATAAAACATTCCATGATTGTCTTGAGAAAGCTAACTTATACTTCTAATCTGTAGCAGAGGCTGTTTTTGTGACCAGAGCAAGATTTTGCCACTTACTCTATTCCTTTTGTGCTCTTATTTGTCCTGGTCATGTTCAATAAACATAATGACCATATGGAAGGGGAGTAATGCCAGGTGTATAGGAGGCGGGTTCAAATTGTTCTGTCATGGTGTGAATGGGAGGAGAAATGGGGTAGGCGTTATCCTGAAGGAACAGTATGCCAAGTGTGTTTTGGAGGTGAAGAGAGTGTCGGATAGAGTGGTGATTATGAAGCTGGAAATTGATGGTGCAATGATTAATGTTGTTAGTGCATACGCTCCACAAGTTGGGTGTGCGATGGATGAGAAAGAAAAATTTTGGAGTAAGTTGGATGAAGTGGTAGTGAGTGTACCCGAGGGTGAGAGACTGGTGATTGGAGAGGATTTCAATGGGCATTTTGGTGAGGGGAACAGAGGAGATGAAATGATGGGCTGATATGGTGTTAAGGAGAGGAATGCAGGTGGTCAGATAGTAGTGGATTTTGTGAAAAGGATGGACATAGATGTGGTGAATACATATTTTAAGAAGAGGGAGGACATAGGGTGATGTAAAAGAGTGGAGGAAGATGCACACAGGTGGATTATATACTATGTAGGAGGGCCAGTCTGAAGGAGACTGGAGACTGTAAAGTGGTGTCTGGGGAAAGTGTAGTTAGGCAGCATAGAATGATGGTCGTCTGTAGGATGTTAGTGATCAACAAGAGGAGGACAAGTGTGAGAGCAGTGCCAAGGATCAAATGGTGGAATTTGAAAAAGTGTGATTGTGACGTAGAATTAAGGGAAGAGTTAAAACAGGCACTGGGGGCAGTGAAGAGTTACCAAATGGCTGGGTAACTACAGCAGAGATGGTAAGGAAGACAGCTAGAAAGGTGCTTGGTGTGACATCTGGACAGAGGAAGGAGTACAAGGAGACCTGGTGGTGGAATGAGGAAGTACAGGAGAGTATACAGAGGAAGAGGCTGGCGATGAAGAAGTGGGATTGTTAGAGAGATGAAGAAAGTAGACAGGCGTATAAGGAGATGAGGAGCATGGCAAAGAGAGAGGTCATGAAGGCGAAGGATAAGGCATATGAAGAGTTGTATAAAAGGTTGGTCACTAAAGAGGGAGAAAAGAACCTGTACCAATTGGCTATACAGAGGGACCAAGCTGGGAAAGATGTGCAGCAGGTAAGGGTGATAAAGGATAGTGAAGGAAACGTACTCACAAGCAAGGAGAGTGTGTTGAGCAGATGGAAAGAGTACTTTGAGGGGATGATGAATGAAGAGAATGAGAGAGAGAGAAGGTTGGATAATGTGGGGATAGTGAATCAGGAAGTGAAACAGATTAGCAAGGAGGAAGTATGGACAGCTATGAAGAGGATGAAGAATGGAAAGGCTGTTGGTCCAGATGACATACCAGTGGAAACATGGATGTGCTTAGGAGAAATGGCAGTGGAGTTCTTAACCAGATTGTTTAATAAAATCTTGGAAGGTCAGAGGATGCCTGAGGAGTGGAGAAAGTGTTTTGGTACCTATTTTTAAGAATAAGGGTGATGTGCGGAGTTGTATTAACTACAGAGGGATAAAACTTATCAGTCACAGCTTGAAGTTATGGGAAAGTGTAGTGGAAGCTAGGTTTAGAAGGGAGGTGATGATTAGCAATCAGCAGTATGGTTTCATGCCAGGAAAGAGCACTATAGATGTGATGTTTGCTCTGAGAGTGTTGATGGAGAAATATAGAGAAGGTCAGGAGGAGTTGCATTGTGTCTTTGTGGACTTGGAGAAAGCATATGATAGGGTGCCTATAGAGGAGTTGTGGTATTGTATGAGGAAGTCAGGAGTGGCAGAGAAGTACATAAGTGTGGTACAGGATATGTACAAGGGTAGTGTGACAATGGTGAAGTCTGCAGTGGGAGTGACAGATCTGTTTAAAGTGGATGTGGGATTACATCAAGGATTAGCTCTGAGCCCTTTCTTATTTGCAGTGGTGATGGACAGATTGACGGAAGAGATCAGACCGGAGGCCTCATAGACTATGATGTTTGCAGATGACATTGTGATCTGTAGTGAGAGTAGGGACCAGGTTGAGGATACCCTGGAGAGGTGGAGATATGCTCTAGAGAGGAGAGGAATGAAGGTCAGCAGGACTAAAACAGAATGTGTGTGTGTGAATGAGAGGAAGGATAGAGGAATGGTGAGGATGCAGGGAGTAGAGTTGGCAAAGGTGGATGAGTTTAAGTACTTGGGATCAACAGTTCAGAGTAATGGTGTGTGTGGAAGTGAGGTTAAGAGAGTACAGGCAGGGTGAAATGGGTGGAGAAGAGTGTCAGGAGTGATTTGTGACATACATGTAGCAGTAGGAGTCAAAGGGAAGGTCTACAAGAGAGTAGTGAGACCAGCTATGTTGTATGGGTTGGAGACGGTGGCATTGACAAAAAGGCAGGAGTAAGAGCTGGAAGTGGCAGAGTTAAAGATATTAAGATTTGCACTGGGTGTGACAAGGATAGACAGGATTAGGAATCAGTATATTAGAGGGTCAGCTCAGGTTGGATGGTTTGGAGGCAAAGTCAGAGAAGCGACATTGCATTGGTTTGGACATGTGCTGAGGAGGGATGATGGGTATATTGGGAAAAGGATGCTAAGGATGGAGCTGCCAGGTAAGAGGAAAAAAGGAACGCCTGAGATAAGGTTTATGGATGTGGTGAGAGAGGACAATGCAGATGGTTGGTGTGACAGAGCAATATGCAGAGGACAGGAAGAAATGGAAATGGATGATCCGCTGTGGTGACCCATAATGGAAACAGCTGAAGGAGAAGAAGAAGAAACCTTAAATAAACATAACACTGAATGATGTTTGACGACTTTTATTAAACTTCCATAACATCACTTTGATAACCAGTATTTATTAATTACAACTGAACATAATATAGCTGATTTTAATCACAGCATCAATATCCATTTAATGTTAATCAGGACAGTGTGAACTCGCTCATCCTGACCCACTAAGTAGCATGCATACCTTCACTCACTTTACTTATGAAGCAGCATCCCACCACTCACTTCGTATACCATTTATTGAATTACACATAGACCAAATAAGTCAATGCAGCATGACCTTACTCATCCTGACCTAGTAAGCACCATCCATACCTCCACTCACTCACTTTACATATGAAGCAGTGTCCAACAACTTCATATACCACTTATTGAATTACACCTCCAACCAAATACGCAGTGTCCTTACCTCCACTCACTTATATTTATCACTTATTGAATTAAACATCCAAACCAATATGCAGTGTCCTTACCTCCACTCACTTATATTTATCACTTATTGAATTAAACATCCAAACCAATACGCAGTGTCCTTACCTCCACTCACTTATATTTATCACTTATTGAATTAAACATCCAAACCAATACGCAGTGTCCTTACCTCCACTCACTTATATTTATCACTTATTGAATTCAACATCCAAACTCCACTCACTTATATTTATCACTTATTGAATTAACAAGTCCTGACCTCCACTCACTTATATTTACCACTTATTGAATTAAACATCCAAACCAATATGCAGTGTCCTGACCTCCACTCACTTATATTTATCACTTATTGAATTCAACATCTTATATTTACTCACTTATTGAATTAAACATCTTATATTTATCACTTATTGAATTAAACATCCAAACCAATACGCAGTGTCCTTACCTCCACTCACTTATATTTATCACTTATTGAATTAAACATCCAAACCAATACACAGTGTCCTTACCTCCACTCACTTATATTTATCACTTATTGAATTAAACATCCAAACCAATATGCAGTGTCCTTACCTCCACTCACTTATATTTACCACTTATTGAATTAAACATCCAAACCAATAAGCAGTGTCCTTACCTCCACTCACTTATATCTACCACTTATTGAATTAAACATCCAAACCAATATGCAGTGTCCTTACCTCCGCTCACTTATATTTACCACTTATTGATTTAAACAACCAAACCAATAAGCAGTGTCCTTACCTACGCTTACTTATTTATCAGGCAGCCTCCAACTGCTCACTTTATTTTCCCAACTCATTCAAAGGAACACCAGAGGGGAACAGAAGAGGACAAGCCTGTCCCTCTTCTCTGCCCACCAGCTTGACTAGGCCATTCTCCCTTTCACCTTCCAGAATTTCAACAACCTAACCCTTTACAAAAGGGGAGGGGTGGTTCAACCAAACATCATTTGGTGTACCCATCTCTCTAAACCCAGCTGGATACCTATCAGCACCCCAATAGCCCTGACATATGAACACCGAAAGCCGCCACTTGACTATCAATTTAACCAATGATCCCTTTCGAATACTAAAATAATAACCATATCTTTGCATAACTTCTGCATATTAACTAACTTCTCACTCATTGCAACTACCAATGTTAACCTCGTAATGAGCTCCAGGACATTACCTCCCATAGGCAACATCAAAACTTTAAACCCAATGCCACATGAAACCACTCAAAGGTGATTTACTACCAACATCCTAACAGCATCCCTATGTAATAATATCCAAAAGCTATCCTGCCATCCCTCCAACTATCCAGTACAAGCATAGCACATAATGACCATCCTAGCCTTTGCTGACCCTCAAAACACTTTCAGAATGACTAAATACAGTTGAAACATAAATGCCACAGAAACTGTAACCCCCTGAGCTCCATATCCCAACACCAATCCCCACAACAAAACCCATCTTCACAATAGTCAGTCTGTCCACCTTCTCTCTCAACCTACCCCGGCCCTTCAAACCAATGACCACTAACCAAATTAATTCACTTAACCTTGTCATTCATGCAGCTGAAGTACTCATAGCTTCATGCCCTGACCAACTGAACTGCCTTACCTTTCCTCCCAAGCCTGTCAAATAACTAAATCTTTTCATCAAAATTCTTCTCACTGACCACTGTAAACCACACCTAAGTAAGGTATCCTCTCACTACTGTATGTCTGACTTATAAAGTGGAGCCCCAAACTCCTGCAGCAGGCCTTTAACCTTACTTCAAAGTGATACACCTCTGCAAACAGATGACACAACCTATCCCACTGCCATCTTACACAATTGAAGTGAACCCTAACCTCCAACACCCACTAAACCTACTCGATGTTAAACTGAAACTCCAAATACTCAGCATCCTCAATTGCCCTCCAACCTATGGTCTACCAAACCACAAACAACCCCCCTCCAAATTATGCCTGCCAACCCAACACCGCCTATAAAATAAGTAAACAAAATATAAATCCACATGACCAACCCTATCCATCTGCCCCAAAGGCCATCCCAGTGAATTAACCCAAAGGCATTACAATGGTAAACTACACCAACTTATTAACCACCTTACCTGAGCAACCCACTTAAACTGGGTGGCATGCAACTTCAGTAACCCAAGAAGCTTAAGAACATTCTTAATCTGTTGCTTGACCCCCGGCTTCCACTCAACCCTTTTCTTTCTTTTTGATATGTTTGTATCTGTTAAGTAAATAAACATGTCCTACATCTGCAAAGTATCACAAACAAGTCCCTCGCAAAAGACTTATGCTAATATCCAGTTTCATGCCTGTCCCCCAAAAAACCTACATACACACAATGCTCCATCAAACCCTATCTATCCATAAAAAGTCATATCTCTACTGAGCACCTTCTACCAGCCCAAAGCAATGTCAAATAGTACACTTGTTATTTGGTCCAAACCTTAACCTGCTATGTGACATTAATAAAATCTGCTTGAGGGACAGATTTGTCTCCCAGAAAATACCACATTTGAAATGATCTCCCACTTCTGTAAAACACCTCCTTAGTCCCCTACAAACAACTGGCTGTGTAAGCATTAATTCCACAACAGTTCCACCCATGTCCCTCTTAAAGACAATAGGAGCAGGATGTCGAAGTATGTGCCTCCACCCACCTGTAAAACCCCCAATCTCCCCTTAAACAATCCCCTGCCCCAAATCATACATCCTCTATACTTCCCCTACACTACCTCAAAATGCTCCAAGTCTGATATGCCTTAATGACCACCAGATAAAATTACCTTATTCTATGTACACCTGTCCAGCAATCAAAACATCCACACACGCAGAATCCATTACCTTTCAAATGCATTTCCAGCAGGGCACTGACCATTGCTCAATCAGCACTCTCCATCAAGTGATCAGGACATCCTTCCTTCATACCTCATATGCCATACCTCCGCAATCTGCGACTACTTTGAGCTCCAGATACACACTGTGCAGCCTCCATCATCTAACAAACTGACCCTTCATGTCAGTGACCGATGCTTATTCTACACTTCCCCACCTGCAAAAAAATGTAAATTCCCTGCCACACATATGACCATAACTTTTTAATGATAACATTAAGTACTGGCAGGGGCCTACCCCCACTTCTGATGAAATGCAATGCCCAGGGATCACGTGCTACCCTCCAATCACACTTCAACCTCCTTGATGCCTCCCTCTCCTTTCATTGATCGATCTCTTCTACACCTATTGTATTACTTCTATTTATTTATATTGCTATTATTATTGTTATATTTACCAAACAGATGCCCGAAGTGGCAAACACACCATAGTGCTCCGCCTAGTATGTACGTTGTCAATGACAACTTACTGCAACTAGGAGTAATAGTGCATGCAGACCATACCTTCACACCTGCTGGAACAAAAGCAGTGACAAAGGGTAAATTATCTGACTGCCCAAATTGATCACAAAATGCCTGTGTCCAGTCTACTGGGTGTGCCCTCTTTTGCCTTCATCTCCTCAAGGTATGCATCTGAGTGAGTCAGTTAATTAGTAGGAATTTCTTCAAAGTTAAGGAGTCTGAAACATATATGTCTGTCATTATTTCAATCTCTAATGATTTGCCAGTAATCATCTACCTATGTTCTATGGGCATTCTGCAAAATCTTTACAACTGCAAGGTTTCAGTAATGATGCACAAGGTTATTAAATGTTTACCTAAAGTGAGTAGAATATAAGATGCAGGAAAACCTCTCCAAAAATATTGTAAATCAAAGGACCGGCAACACCTAACTATGTGAATCTATATCTATTGGAGCCATGCCTGTTTTTAGGAGCTTAAGCTGTAAATGCATTCATATGCAAAATGATCTTCAATGAACCTAATCAGTTAGATGTGGAGGCTTTAGGCACATGAGAGCAAATAAATCCTTACTTACACAAGTACATACAAACAAATATTTAGTCGTGACCACTAATGAACTGCTAGCCTGTCACTATACCAAAACAGTTATTCCCATATAAGTATCCCAATTGCTTTTCAAAATATCTGAAGTAATTCATGTTACAATTACCCATTACTTAATTACAAAGCAATATGCACTGCCCTGGTGGAGTAGACAAACCCTACCTGCTAATACTGTAGGAGATGTTATCAGGACCGGAGAGTTACTGTAGAGGAATGCCAGTCTACTCCAAACCAAAAGAAGGTATCATTATTAGATCCTCTACCTTGTCGTTAACTTATCCAAGCAATATACAAGTAAAAATCTCCACTCCCTTGTATTTCCAGCCTGTTCTACTCCCTCTATTCATGTCACTGGCAAGAGCATGCAGCATGAGCCCTCCCACAGCTGTTCCTCAGACTACACAGGCCATTACCTGCAGCCATGTAAAATTTGTGAACACCATCATATTCAGCCTAAAATATGCTATGCAACCAAGAATCACACCTCCACCAAGTAAGTCCTCATCAGTTTATACCTCCCTTTATCACTTTCTTTTTTGTAGTTATATAATCCCCACTGCTTAGTTACACAAAATATAGTTCTTAGTTCACAAACCCACATGTAAGTCTCCAAGTTAATTCCCACTACCAAGATTTTTTTCTTTTTTTTTTTTGCACCAGTGACAGTTTCATATTATCCATAGAGAATCTATCACTGTTTAATGTTACTGAATAAAACAGGAGTACCTTGCTTGAATATGGTAATGCTCTTCAAACCTTCTACCTTGTTATATTTGAAACAGCAGTAACACTGAAGGTAATTGCAGTTGCTTTGATTAACAACCTATCTTTGCATTACACTGCTGAACATACTATTAACCTTAGCAATATAGTAGCATACAGTCTTAAATTTCTTGTATTTCACTGCATTTTGTCAATCAGGTTTACCATACATTCTGCTGGGGCAATAATCGTATGCTTTGCCCTTTGCATTACACAGCACTGTATTTATTTATGTTAGTTTTCATCACTAGGAATGTTATAGGACAACTTAACCCTGCCCCCCCAGGCATGTTGTCAAATTACCAGCTCAAAGGAACTACATCGGCATGTTCTTATGCATTTACCAAGTGATGCAAAAGGTCTACCAAACAGCTGGCTTACCGCTTCAATAAGACTCTGTTCCCTGTGTCTGGAACTATACGCACTCCACTCACACTACTGTTCAACCCACTGCCATCTTTCCTGCACCCTTAAGTCTTGGTTAATAGTGATAGGGTGCAAATAACAGGCTTCAGTCCCGACTGCTAATCTCATCGTACCCCTCAACCAAGGATGGACATTCACCCCGAGAATCATTTCCGCTGATTTACCTTTTTTTTTGTAACATCAAGAAGCCCTAAGTAGACAGAGCATGCGGGCTGTCCCTACTGTTATGAGGTGCACCCAAGCCCGTGAAAGCAGTCTGTGAAAATCAAAAAGGCCAGCACAGCAGAGCAGACAATAACAGGACAGCATCTGGGAAAAATTCTACCAAGAAAAACAAACTCCTCCAAAGGAGGTGGAAATTTCCACATTAAATATAGCTATAATAAACTTCAGTCCTGAAAACCCAACAGCCAGGACCAGTTCACATGCTGCTCATACAAGGTTAGTAAACCCAATGAAGTCAAAACACCAAAGCTTCAGCTAGTAATGATAGAAAGACTGTAAAACCGCAGATTTGCATTAGCATGACCCTCCTGAAGTCTTTGCAACGCTACCTTACCTATACCACCTAAACCCCATGTTATAGAAATACGCTGACACTATGAGAAAACTGTCCTGCTGTGCCCATCCATACCCTTGAGAAAAATACTCCACTCACTAGCCCCACCAACTACAATCCCAACGGACTTCACCGATATGGACCACCCTGACCTCAGGGCTCTCTGCTAGTCCACTCACACACAAAAAAAAAAAAAAACTACCAAACCTTGTTAGTGAACATTATTCACTTCTTCCATAGTCAGCTATTCTAAGGCCTACCTGATCCACCAATACCTGCAGGTCATCACAGACGAAAACCTGCCGTAGCAAGTTCATGCCAAAATGCGATCCCTTACCCAGCTACACTTGCCTAAACCCCTCCTCACCCTTACCTCATTTCCTCCCAATCATCCCTCCTTCCCATTTAACCCATTAATCCCTCCCACCCTCTTAACTCCAACTAATATATTTGTCTAGCCCCCTTCTGAAGATGTCCCTGGACATATTGGTTTGTTACCAAACCTCATTTGTGTTCTGGTTTCATATGCTGTTAATATAATTTCATATTCCTTCTGTTCTTCACTCACAGATTAATATTAAGGAGCATAAAAATATAACTTTGTCAAGGGACTTCTCTTAAAGTAATCAACTTCATTGATCCTTGCCAATCTTTCACTGTCACAGAATTACCATCTACTCATAGATCACCGCAGGTATAGTTAAATATCCTCAGAAAGAACAGTTAAACAGTCATTTATTGCTAAGGTACTCCACCCAAGCAGAATGACACCATGACATTAATCTATACTCTTTTGTGTTTAAATCCAGTAGCAGCATAGTAATACAAAAGGTTAAAAGTCTGCACTGTACCTACTTGAATTTGATCTTTGACTGCCTGGCTATCTATGTGCAGGTGGCCATAGATAGGTGAATACAATGATTTCTCTACAGATTGCTTACATATTACAGTCCTTGTATCAGAATTCAGCATATGCCACGTCTTTCTCAGAAAATACAGGCAATACCTGAACTCTGTCCAAACTGTTGCAAACAGCTACATGGCCAATGCCTAAATTGCTTGATGTTAACTGACAATTTCCTTTTACTTTGGCCTAATGTTTCCAACTGAGACAAATGCAGATGATACAGGCAATATTATCCATAAATAAAATTATCAGAGAGTGCCTCCTCTAACAGCAGAAATTATGATGCGTTAGCCTGCTTACCACATAAATCATCTAGTTCTATTGAACATGTACATTAACTCACAACATGCATACACAGACAGACCAACATGCAGTACTTGCAAGGAAACAGATTAATAACTCAACTGCTCAATATCTTTAAAATCAAAAGAGAACATACTTGCAAGTCTCATATTCCTTTGGTAACTCTGCCATCAAATACTCAATTGGATAAAGTGGAGGTGCACAGTGTCTTGTTTTCCTGGAGCCAAGACTAAGAATCTCACTAAGACCACAAGCATATCCAGAATTCTTATAATAATTTTAGTTCTGCTTAGCTGTGCAAATCAGAATCAATGACACCGGGTACTCCTCTTTCTTCTTGTGCAGTTGGATATGGCTGACATTGTACAAGCATGTAGCAAGGTTGATAAATCCTTTGCAGTTAATGAGATAATCCCATCACCAAGGATAACACTTCTGAATCTTGCTGCCCCTTAGATGTATTTAGACATCCATACCATTAAAAAATAATAAACCTGAAGTCATCTCTCGGTATATGTATATGTATATGTATAAAATGTGTGTGTCCTGGCCAACTGCAAAAGGTCCTTCCATCAAAATTATAAAGAGTTTGTATCTAGTAAACAAGTTCCTGAAACTTACCCTTAGGAAAGCAAGACAATTCCAAATTTAAGGTAAAAAGCAATTCAAGAGGCAACCATGTTTTTTTTTTCCCCACTACAATACGAAGGTTAGAAGTCCTCAACAATTTAGTAAGCTTCCTTTTCTGGCACAAAGAGGTATTGCTAGTATTTTTGCTAACAAATTCTCGTCTATGTTCACTTCATCCATCTACACTTCTGCTTTCACTTTTCCTGTTACACATCACCTCTTTAAATCATTCCTGGCCAAACCACATTGACACTTCTCAAAATTAAAGCTATCGACTATTATGGTTCTGATAATATCCATGCATGTGTTAAGTCCCACCTAGTAAAACCCTCCATCAAAATCTTCAGTCTGCACCTCTTAATTGGCTACATCCTTGAGAACAACTATTGTGATGCCAATGCATAAAGATGGTATCTATTGTCCTTGAGAATTGCAGGTCTATTAGTCTCACTAGCATTACTTACAAAGTAATGCACACATTAAAACTGAAGTACTAATATAGAGGGGTGAGTTTTATGCTTGGGTACTTATCAGCTTGGCTTTGGATAAAAGCAGATTATGCTTGCTTTGACTGGTTGAAATCTTCGGAAGAGTCATGGAGACCATGGACAAAGTGTATACCATCTGCACAGATACTTAGGCATTGCTGAGACCTTTAATACTATCCCCTTCTGGGAATATTGGCAAACTCGTCCATCTCAATTATGCAATATGCTGTCTACTACATATTTAACTGCAAATGACTGAAAATTAGCAAAAGCTATTGAATTCCATTCTAATACAGAGATTAGGTGGCAAACGGTAGACAAGGAAAATGCTTGGCCTGTTGGCCATGACTTTCCCCTCAAAGCCAAGGAATGCAGCATAGCTTTCATTGGTAAATCCACTATCACCAGTGCATCTTATCTAGAAAACATAGTTAAATTTGACCCAATCATCAGACACCTGGGATAGCTATGAAGAGGATGAAGAATGGAAAGGCTGTTGGTCCAGATTACATACCTGTGGAGACTTGGAGGTGTTTAGGAGAAATGGCAGTGGAATTTTTAACCAGATTGTTTAATGAAATCTTGGAAAGTGAGAGGATGTCTGAGGAGTGGAGAAAGTGTTTTGGTACCGATTTTTAAGAATAAGGGTGATGTGCAGAGCTGTAGTAACTACAGAGGGATAAAACTGATCAGTCATAGCATGAAATTATGGGAAAGAGTAGTGGAAGCTAAGTTAAAAAGGGAGGTGGTGATTAGTGATCAGCAGTATGGTTTTATGCCAGGAAAGAGCGCTACAGATGTGATGTTTGCTCTGAGTGTGTTGATGGAGAAGCACAGAGCAGGTCAGAAGGAGTTGCATTGTGTCTTTGTGGACTTAGAGAAAGCATATGGCAGAGTGCCTAGAGAGGAGTTGTGATATTGTATGAGGAAGTCGGGAGTGGCAGAGACGTATGTAAGAGTGGTACAGGATATGTACAATGGTAGTGTGACAGTGATGAGATCTGCCATGGGAGCGACAGATGCATTTAAGGTGAAGGTGGGATTACATCAAGGATCAGCTCTAAGCCCTTTTTTATTTGCACTGGTGATGGACAGGTTGATAGACAAGATCAGACAGGCGTCCCTGTGGACTATGATGTTTGCAGATGACATTGTGATATGTAGTGAGAGTAGGGAACAGGTTGAGGAGACCCTGGAGAGGTGGAGATATGCTCTAGAGAGGAGAGGAATGAAGGTCAGCCTGACTAAGACAGAATATGTGTGTGTGAATGAAAGGGAGGATAGAGGAATGGTGAGGATGCAGGGAGTAGATTTGGTGAAGTTGGATCAGTTTAAGTACTTGGAAATCAACAGTTCAGAGTATTGGTGAGTGTGAAAGAGAGGTGAAGAAGAGAGTAGAGGCAGGGTAGAGTGGGTGGAGAAGAGTGTCATGAGTGATTTGTGACAGACTAGTACCAGTAAGAGTGAAAGAGAAGGTCTACAAAAGGGTAGTGAGACCAGCTATGTTATATGGATTGGAGACAGTGGCATTGACAAAAAGGCAGGAGTCAGAGCTGGATGTGGCAGAGTTAAAGATGTTAAGATTTGCACTGGGAGTGACAAGGGTATACAGGATTAGGAATAAGTATATTAGAGGGTCAGCCCCAGGTTGGACAGTTTGGAGACAAAGCCAAAGAGGCGAGATTGCATTGGTTTGGACATGTGCTGAGGAGGGATGCTGGGTATATTGGAAAAATGATGCTAAGGATGGAGCTGCCACGTAAGAGAAAAGAGGAAGGCCTAAGATAAGGTTTATGGATGTGGTTAGAGAGGACTTGCAGGTGGTTGATGTGACAGAGCAAGATGCAGAGGACAGGAAGAAATGGAAACGTGATCCGCCGTGGCGAACCCTAACTGGGAAAAGCCGAAAGAAGAAGATCATCAGAGACCTGGGTACCTAGGTCAACAAACTCACCTTTGTTGCTTTGTCATTGTTAGCACATTCTTCTATTTTGAAGAAGTGCTATACTTAGTAACATCTTTTCCAACTCCAGATTTAGGCCCACCTTTGAATAGAATCCTCATTTGGCTGCACCACACTGAGCACTTAAATCTGCCCAAGAAATTTCAACATTTGCTCATAAAAATATCTGAGGTGGTTGCACATTTAGCTACTGTAATTCACTAAAACCTTTCTGTCTGCTCAGCCTTGAATAGTCTTCTAAATTTCTTTTTCTACTTCCCTCCTGTGAATGATCCAACACTATAAAGTCCTTTAACTCTGAATAGATAGAGTAATAAACAACTGCTTTACAGACTTAAATCTCTACTGCCACATTTACAGTAGTGGGTGGTGTGACATGTACCTAATCAAACATATCCTTCATTCCTAAAATTAATTCCCTTAGATGGCAAACTACTTCCCTGGCATCCTTTCAAATCTCTCTTGATGATTGTATTGATGACCACAAAAATGTCTTCAAGAGTAGCTAGGGAAATCACATGCCTCAACTTTGATCCATTTTTTTCATGAAGGAAAAGAAGTAAATATTTTCTGGGGGTGCAGTGAGTTGGCGTACTTAAAGCATTCCCTGTTGGAGATGCAGGGTGGGCAGATTAGCCTGACAAGGGAGATGATTTTTCTCAGTTATGATACAAAATTGGAATTGCCTGGCCTAGCTGTCTCTTTCTATGGTGGCTGCGAAAAAAGCAATCGCTAGAAAATGGAAACCAAAATCTAAACCAACTGTATTAGAAGTAGGGAATATAGGAACACAGAAAAAACAACAGGAATTGAGATCTTTAGGAAAAGGTGGGAGCAAACTACATAGGAAAAATGGGAATTGTGGGACCAATATATACAGGGGAGAAATGAAGTTTAAAAGAGGGCAAGACTTAAATGAGCTAGGCAATGTTTGACTGGAAACGATTGGGTAGATTATAAAAGATGTATAATGTTTGCAAGTGGGAGTGTGTCAGTATGGTTTGTGATGTAAGATCCTTGCAACTAGGATTGCGTTGGTGTGGTTTGTTTTCATTTATATAAATGTATGATTGCTTATGTCGTAAGTGATGGTTTAATAAAGATGTTTCGTGTTTAAAAAAACGGAGCCACAAAATGAATAATTTATCTAATGTTGCTTAGGCTAAATGATATATGGCAACATATGTAAAGGATAATGTTTAAGTTTGAATACTTTTATATAAATGTAAATGTGCCTATGTCACAAGTGCTAATTCAATAATGGTGTTTTAAATAGGGAAAGAACTAAATAAAGTGATGTCTGTCATTAAATTCCTGACAATGCATATATATATATATATATATATATATATATATATATATATATATATATATATATATATACCAGACTTGGAAAGGTTGAAGTATCATTGATCTTGAATTCTGTATAGCAATAGAACACTGTTAAGAAGGCAGCCTATTGTTAATGAAGGTGTTCTTAGTTTTGTTATGGACAACTTGGAATGTTGCCAGACAATTGTTAACTTTTCTTAGTAGAGTAGTTGTAGATATTAATTCTGCTTAAACCCATTAGACATTATTTAGTTGATTTACATCAGTAACTGTTCCACTAACTAGAAGAACTGTGATTTACAACATCATGATAAGATGTTCTAGCTTTGAAAGTAAAGTGATACTTACATACTTCATTTGATGGGGGTATGTAATACTGTCAATCGGTTGCTCAGTTGTTCTGCAGCCATAAACAGAGTGGCGTTATGAAAAATATCCCAACATTTCTACATGATAGGACTCATTTGCATGACATTATTTCATGTTCTCTAGCAATGTGGTACAGTTAGTGGGTTGGGCACATGTATGGTTAACTTCAATAGACGGATATAAGCCATAGTATCTGCATACTGTAACGTGGAAGGGACTTGGTTATCTCTACATAAATGTTATTACCTGATTATAGCATGGTTAAATTCATTGTTAGTTTGATTTAGTTGACTAGGGATGCTATAACACGTAAATCATCAGGTTGCCTAATTACAATTGCTTTGTACTTTTGAAGTAGGCTTTTGTATTTCATTAACAATAAAGTACAGACGTAACAAGAGTCCACTTTTAATTTTAGTGCTTTATAAATAAAGTGCACTGGTGGACATGTTCGTTTGCATATCTACTTCATGCAAAATCAGTTCCATATACACAGTTATACACAGTGGAGTAGGTGGGCATTCTCCATGGTCATGAGACTTTATTGAATTGCACAGGACTATGGTTTCAAATTATATAACTTGACACCACTAAAGCAAAAGCAAATCTAAAAATGTCAATGCAGAAAGATTGTGAGTTTGTGTTACCAGAGCTTCAATACATCAAATTTAGCCGTGCCACACATTTGTTTACTTTTTGGCCTTTAGGCATTGAGTTTGCTGGGCAAATGTAAGAAGTTGAGTTTTATTTTTGTTTTTTCACCTTTATCATTTTCTCCAAGTTCCTGCAACTGGGAGATGGTACATAATGATTGGGAGTGTAAGGCAGAGGGGGGAATTTAATTGTTTAAAATGTATTATATGTGGAGAGTGTTTCTGTTCTGAGTGTATGATCTAAACCAGGATTTGATGTTTAATTTGCCATTAAGCAATTGTCAGTTATGTAACATGCTGTTGAATCATAGTGAATCCACTTGTTTGCAATTTCAACAAAGTACAAGCTCTATGCATTGCATACACAGTCAGTTGGTACTGAATTCTGTATTGTTATTTATACTAACCATGATGGTGTTTCTAACATGGCTCTCTCTTTGACCACTCATATTGTATTCACTGCTTATCTCTGCACTTACTTTTCTTCGAGTTACTATGAATAGGGTATCTTTTTCAACAAGCATTTGTTTGTTTTTCAAAGTGATGTTTCTCTCTTTAGCAATGCTTTTTACAGTAACACCTATATTTTTCAGCTATGTAAATATAATCACTTTGTTCCTGTACCTGCGACTGCCCAAAATTCTTGTAAATAATCTGCCTCTGGGCGTTTTTTTCTGGCTATACTGCTCAGACAAGCTCCACGTGGGTTTACAGAGTGGTCCTAGCAGCAAGGAACTCGAAAAAGCGACTACCTTCTGGATTTAAGTATATTTGCTTTTTTTTCACTGGAAATAGCTTCTGTTGCTTACTTTAAACTAGCCTGAACTGTTTTTTTTCTGATTACTGCATTTATTTTTAAATCTGCACTTAATTACATTTAGTCGAATTTAATTGAAAGTTTGCTTGTGTGTTTGTTTAATTTAACTGTGGAGGCTGTCCACTAAAGTGTGCTAGCCTGTGTAACTAATTTATCACTGTCTCTGCATTTTCTGTGTATTTCTACAAAAAAAACAAAAAATAATCCTTGTTTCCCCGCCTTTCTCGACTAGTTTAGACCAGTATACAGGCATTGCTGTATTCTGGGCTGTGGTGTAGTTCCTGTGTTGTCCATTACCTTACTTGGATAGAAGGAAGTTTCTTTGCTCACCAGTGGGAGTGGGGAGCCTTGAGCAGCCTACTTGTCCTTGGGGGAAGTGACCTCAGCACAAGAAGCTGTAGTAATTGGTTGTTTGAGACCATTCCTAGCTCTTTTGTAGTTCACTGCTTAAAATCCGCGTTTGCACGGCTTAGCGCGGTCGTGCGCATAGCGCAGCGCTGGTTAAACAAGGTTAAACTTTTTCTGGCTCCGCCAAGTCTGCTCTTCAATTTTTCCCTTAGAACTGTTCTACTTGCAATCTAAACAGCCTATACTCTATCTGAAAAGCTCAGCACTTGCTCCTAAAGCATTTTTATACAGGTAAAGCACTCTTAAACAAAAGAAAGTACTTCATTCACCTAAATTCTGTTGAGTACACATCTCCCTATAGGTCCTTTCTGACTCAGTTACACAGCAATCTTTTTCACTATTTCTAGCATGTCGAAGGATCAGTTGCTGGCGTCCTCTCCTGTTCAGCTGGTGAATCTGGGAATCTTGAGGCAATGTTACAATTGCCTCATGTACACAGACAACCCTCTCCTCCTCCCAACAAATACAAATATATGTGAGAGATGCAACTATATAGCCAAACTGGAGGCTGAGCTCTCTCAATTCAGAACTGGCAAGACCAGTCAGGAGGAGAAGGTAACAACGCACACCACAAACCCAGTGTCACATAGAACTATCACAACAGCAAACCAAACACATAAACACACAAAAACATACTCGGAGGTGCTGAATAAAAATCTACCTAAACAACAGAGGCCTCCAAAGCAGACACCCAAGCAACCACCACCTCAAGACATAGCACATGCAACACATAGTTCACAAAGTCAGTGTGCTAAACAGTCACAGCCCTTAAGGCCAAACAACATGCCAGACACACTTGTAATAGGTGACTCCATAGTCAGACACACTGACGTCCCGCTCACCAGACTGAACAAGGAAAAGGTCACAGTAAGCTGCCTGTCGGGAGCTAGAATCTGCCACATAACACAAGTACTCAGGTCACTCCACAGCAAGTACAAATATGACTCAGTCATTGTACATGCCGGTGTGAACGACCTGAGACGTACCTCCCTGGACTACATGAAAAGAGACATAGAGGAGCTCTCTGATTATGTAGCCCAGGCCGGTATGACCCTGACCCTGAGCAGCATCTTACCCTCACCAAGAATGATGCCACAGTACAAAGACAAAATGATCAGTTTTAACAATTGGCTTAATTACTGGTGTCATTCTAAGGGGATCCAATGTCTGTCTGCTTGGGATGACATGCTTGACAAGCCACGCTGCTTCGCATGGGATGGCTTGCACCTGTCACCCCTGTGCTTCCGGATATTGTCCAAGGCTCTTTCCACCCCCATAGTGCCTTTTTTAGGCAAGGCTCAAATGACAAACCTACCTCCCTAGAAAACACAAGTGGAAAAAAACTAAGGGTAATGCTGCTCAATGCCAGAAGTCTAAACCTCAAGATGCACGCCCTCGAAGCCCTCCTCAATATGGAGAACATCGATGTCTGTGCAGTGACTGAAACCTGGTTCAAGGCTCCTGAGAGCACCCCAGCACTATCAGGTTTTACCTCATATCATGCTTTCTGGCCCCAAAACTTGGACCGAACCACAAAAGGAGGGGGAGTATCCATTTTCATCAAAGATACCCACACCTCCAGGTTAGTGGCAATGCTCGAAGCATCGGAGACTATCCAGGTGCAACTAACCATAGGCAAAACTGCCTTACAGTTTGTAGCATGCTACAGACCACCCTCTCAAACTCAGGAACCCCACACAGCCTTCCTGAAGACACTGGAGAGTATGAATGTCTCTCCAAATACCATAATTTTGGGAGACTTCAACTACCCAAACATAGACTGGGAACATTACTCAAGCCCCAACACCCTAGCCCAAAGGTTCCTAGAATTCATAAACTCCAATGCAATGGAACAACTAGTCACCATTCCCACAAGAGGAGACAATATACTAGACCTGATCATCACAAACATGGGGACAAAATGCTCCACACCGGAAGTATATCCCTCTTTGGTAAGATCAGACCATAAATTAATCTCACTGGAAATCCACATCCCGCCCCACCCCCTGCACAAAAGACCACAGTGAAGAACTTCTCAAAAGCAAACTTCACACTTCTTAAGACTGAAGTGGTATCCTTCAAGGCCCCCGGGCCAGTGGAAACCACAATCCACACTGCTGAATCCTTTGCAAATGCCTTCTTTGGGCACCTTCAAGAATGCATGGATCATGCAATCCCAAATAAAGCCAAGACCCATTCCCCCAAAGGCAGGCGCCCGGTCTGGTGGACCCCAGCCATAAACAAACTTTACAACAGGAGGAGGAAGCTACTACATGACAGAGCAAAATCCCTAAAAGGGAAGGCGTCTCTGATCAGTACTAGCAAAAAACTATGATCACTCATAAAATCATCCAAGGCCAACTTTGAGAGAAAAATCACAAAAGACAATCACAAGGCCTTCTTTAGCTATGTTAGAAACCTGGGTGGAAACTCCCAGATATGCTCAGAGTTAGTCCAAAATGACACAAAATACACTGAACCCACTGACATTGCCAACATTCTGGCAGACAGGTTCAGTGCAAATTCCCCCCCCCCCCAAAAGGAGAAATAACTATCCCAGCAGAGTGTAGCCTCCCTAACATCTCAGATGCCCAGGTGAGAGCCGCCCTCTCTAAAGCTAAAAACACAGCATCAATGGGACTGGATGGTGTCCCGGCTGTGTGCTACATGAACTCCAAGAGGAACTAAACCCACACATAAGGCTGCTGTTTAATCTTAGCCTTACTACAGGATACGTACCCAAAGAGTGGCATACGGCAACAGTGGTCCCACTTCACAAAGGCGGTGCTTCTACGGACCCTGGAAATTACCGCCCCATAAGCTTGACGAGCCTGGTCTGCAAAGCTATGGAGAGGATCATTATGGAACTCATAAACAAAGACATTGGGGACCTACAGACATTGGATCCTACCCAATTTGGCTTTGTCAAGGGCAGATCTTGCCTTTTGAACTTGGTTGACTTTTTTGAAACAGTCACTAAGGCCATTGATGAGGGTAAGGCAGTTCACACAGCCTACCTTGACCTTGCAAAAGCCTTTGACACAATACCCCACTCGGGCATCATAGACAAACTCACCAGCTTAAATGTAAACCCATATGTCACAAGATGGGTTGCAAACTGGCTCAAGGACAGAAACCACAGGGCCAGAGTTGCTGGAGCTATGTCAGACTCTAAGCCAGTCACAAGCGGTGTCCCACAGGGCTCAGTCCTGGGACCCCTCTTGTTCGGCATTTATTTTTCCGAGGTACAGGCAAACATAGGAGGATTGTGTCTGACAAAGTTCGCAGATGACTGCAAACTGGGCGCCATAATTGATACTCCAGTGGACACAAACATCCTTCAGAGAGGCCTCATAGAAACGGATAATTGGTGCCAGAGCCATGGCCTTAAGCTGAACGCCAAAAAATGTATAGTCATACCCTTTGGGAAAAACAAGGTACCGACAAATTACCACATAGGCGGTAATCCATTATGTACGGAAGAGGTAATCAGGGACCTGGGGACCCAGGTTGACAGTAACCTCTCATTTGACACTCACATTGCCAAAGTGGTTAGGAAGACCTTCTATATTGCCCACCTTATCATGAAGGGTTTCACATCTAGATCAAGAGAGGTCATTGTGCCCCTGAACTCTTCTCTTATCAGGCCAATGATTGAGTACAATGCCCCATTTGGGATGCATCTCACCCGACACCTGCAGCAGTTGGAAAGACCCCACAAGTTCCTCACCAAGAGGATAAAGGGTCTTAAACATATGTCATATGCTGCCCGACTGAAAAAACTCCAGCTCTATTCAGTCGCATACCGCCTACTCAGAGGTGATCTGTGCCTGACGTACAAGGCCATGTCCAATCCTGAATTAATGGACATGCTCCACCTCAGAAAATCCAAATCCATCAGAGCCACGAGAACAAGTGACTTAAACCTCAACACAGAAATAAATAGGACGTGCTGGAGGGACAGATTCATAACCCAGAGGCTCCCTACTCTCTGGAACAGAATCCCAGTCCATGTTAGGCAGAGCCCCTCACTGACTCTATTCAAGAGAAATCTCGACGAGTGAATGGGAGATCGTAGGTTTACCCCGGGGGTCATCTCTGTGTCACTACTAGACAGAGGCACAGTAAACTAAACCCTAAAAGGGCGTAGTATTCTCATCCTAAGGGGTGGTGTAAGCCACATACACTCTGGCTAGGCTTATAAATGCCTTAGGGCAGATAGCCTAGTATGAACCTATGAACCTATGAACCTATGACTTATAATGTTTTCAGCTCTATTCTTTTGTTAGTGCAACAAGGTTGTGGCAAGACATGGACAGTTGTAACTCACTCCACTAATCTAAATAAAATAAGATAAAAAATATCTCCAACTGTATCAGTAACCAAGCCTTTGATTTAATTTACTGTGAGTCTAATATTGCCATTATTGGACCATTTTTTATGTAGGAGAACCATATTTGCAAGTCAAAAGTTGTCAGTCATTAATTTAACCAAAATGGTCCACCTCTATACAGATGATAATACTTCAACATAAGGAACATACGCTTAAAGATATCATTACTATTATAGCACTCTTATGCTAACCTACATTTCTTTAGCAGTATGATAAACCACAGCTTTAGCATTGTTACACCTCTAAAGCACCACCAACATGGCCTCATTAACTGTAATTGTGGTAGCACAAACTTTCTTCACAAAGCATTCATATTATTTGCATCATAAACCTATCACAGGCAGATGCAGTTAGACTAAAGGAGAAAATTGTTTCCATTGTAGAATTTTTGTAATAGGTGACTGACTACTACTATTTTTGATGAGAAGCACTGTCCCATGCAAAGTCTTTTTCCTCCATGTCCATCACAAGCTCAGGCAACAGATGTCACTTTAAAGGACTTCAGTGTAATTTAGATACCTAATTTAGATACAAATGGTGAAGTATATATTCTTATTTGTAAAAACTGGGGTATGCAAATAAAAATATTAAAATTAGCAGTGCTCAAATATTCTACATATTTTTGACAGAAGTACTCTTAACTATTAAAAATCATTGCTTGTATAAATTGGCTCACAAAGATGGTGTCTACCCAACATTTGCATACCCTTAAATCATCATTTCTAGATATTGTTAACTGAATAGAGACCTGCTCCAATTCTTATTCATCTCCAATATAAGAACACACACTGCGCTTATTAGGAAGATATTTAAGCAACTTGATGGTATTTTAAGTGCTAAAAATCTGGTGTAATATGAAAACAGTAATGCCTAGTATCAATGGAATTATGCAAGCAAAAATGCCCAACAGGGTTTGTGGTACTGTGTAAATAATACCCACCCCAGGGGTTGTTTTGAGGCCTGAATCTGCAATCCGGGGTCCTCTACTTCTCTGGAAGGGCATTATTTACACAATAACACACACCCTGGTGGATAGTAATGCATTTAAGGAATGGGCTGCCAGTAAAATAATTGTTTCTCTTATTTATTACTGCTATATTATTATTATTATTTGTATTATTATACTTTTGCCCTGGGAGTCTATAAACTCAGCGTTGGCTCAGCGCAATGCCTACACAGAGTTTACATGCTTGCATTTTGGTGCGTGATGACAGGTAGCGTGCAATGCATATTAATTATGTGCAGCCTTTCTAAACCAGGTTTCATGGCTGGCAACAGTGTTGCTGACAAGGAAACTGTGGAAGCAAACACAGATATCAATTCTGTGTAAAGAAGAGCAGCTAAGGTCTGCAGATTTGTGCTGACTGCCATAATCACGAGGACTTCACACACAGCTGTCAATTTCTTAGTGCAACACCTACACAAAGACCAATACTATGAGGGGACAAATAACCAGAAATAGGGACATATTTGACATAGATGTCCCGTAGAAATGTGTTACAATGGAACTCTCTCAACTTCTTGGAGCAAGAAATCTGGACAAGACCATAAATAATGAGGAGACAAAGGCCCAAAAATGGGAACAGATTTTTAACATTGCTCTTCATACTTAGAAACTGGATAGAATAATAGGTTGTACAGTAGGGAACAGATTTTTAACATTGCTCTTCATACTTAGAAACTGGATAGAATAATAGGTTGTACAGTAGCGTGAAGTTTGAAACTTGGATATCCGTCATCAATTTCTGACTTCAATTCGCAATGACATGCCAATGATTTGACAGAAAACAAAAATGTTATGAGAAAAGATTAGAAATTCCAGAAAAAACTTGGAATTCTACGGAAAACAGGATAGCTGAGAGGTATGCCCTCAAATGTATGCAATTGACTTAAATCAGTCCAGAGATCCTACCAATGATATGGCAGAAAGCCACAAATTTGATATAGAAAACATCTGCACATCCTGGGAATATTTGGACAGTTGATAGGCATGAATGCTAAGTATATGGTTCATACACAGTATAGGACAATGTACCTACAGTGCAGAGTTTTGTGATATCCCATTCCTGACATTCTGTACTGAAGCTGTGTTAATGATCTGTAATATGACATGCACTGCCATGAAAAATGATCACTCGGGAAGTCTGTGGTATTGAATAGGGACACACACATGAATTGTAGGAATGAACCCAGGGAAGGAGGACAGGTGAAACTCCCTCATGTGCAGCAGCGGAGGGCCTGTCAATGGAAGATGGTTGAAGCAGCAACACCAATCAGATATCTATATGATACAGAAAGGATTATGTAGTTAAAATGTGTTTTTTGTGACTTTTCAAAAGGTGACATAACAATGGGGAGTGTGTGATAAGCATCCTTACATGAAAAATGCAGGGGACGTCTATCAGGGATCTGACATACAATTGGGGTAGGGTACATATTGTGAAGCTTTGTAAACTGATATGCCTGAATATGAGTGCACTCTCAGCGGAGGTCTCCAGCAAGGTGGCCAAAGGTAAAGACTTATGGAAAAGATTACAAGAACCAACCTCAATCATGCACAATATCAAAATAATACCACCACTAATCCCATGACTCTGACATAACATATGTGATGTAGCATGATGAGATGAGTCTGCAATAACGCATTTCAACAACTGTTATGATACATCCACACTCTGAAGGTAACCACGCACACTGTCCTGGCATTAACATCTGTTGGAGGTGTTAGGAGGCATCTATATCATATCATCGTATGATGTAAATAGCGAATGCTAGTTCATTGTACCGATAATATTGAAACAGCAAAATATCAAACAAACAAAACAGCAAATTTTTCCCAGGGAAAAAATTTGCTGCCCCATAAAAAAATAAAATCAACTTAAACACAGATTTAAGTGGGGGGGGGGGGGGGGCTGTGCACTTAAATATACCAACTCCGAAATCACACCATAGTGGAGGAAATGGCAAAGTCCCGAAGACTGACCACCAAATTTTTTCCCTGGAAAAAAAATGTCATGTTCCGTGACTTCGCTATTTTGCCAGTATTGGATCGACTAAATAGCATTCGCTATTTAGTCCATTCGATAGTGTCATATAGACCCATTAGGAGGGACACTGCAATATCTGTATGTGACAATATGGGCAACATAGGATGGTTGCCTTATGTGCATGGCATATATATATATATATATATATATATATATATATATATATATATTTATATATATATATATATATATATATGTGTGTGTGTGTGGCATAATCCACACTGTCATGGTTGATATATATGCCATTAATTTTGTCAAGCACCTATATATGTAGTGTGTACATAAGCAGAAAAGGTAGCACACATGCATCTGATGTAACAACTTGATTGGTATTCCCCAAGATCAGACAGTCACGTATATCTCACAGAATATCTAGGTATGGCCAATAAGGGGTCAACTTTACTTATCCAAAAAACCACATCCCTGGCATTCATTTTGCCGAGACGGATACACCGATGTTTTGACCTGGGGTAAGTAACTGCTTGACCATCCTGTTGAACTTTGCCCCTTACCTCCCGGTAGTGCAATCTCAGAGTTGGTATATTTAGTCAGAATGGGCATGGGTGTGTTTAGTTTTTTTTTTTTTTTTTTTTTGGGACAGCCAAGCGGTTACTTACCTCAGGTCGGAATGTTGGTGTTCCGGATGTTGGTCTTCTGGTTTGTTGGTGTATTAGTTTCAGTGAAGTGAATGTCGTCGATGTAGTTTTTTTGTAATAAGCTGTGTGACAGTGCACAGAGACAAAGGTGGTACACTACAGGTACACATCACTAGAGGATGTGTAGGGAGGTGCATGAAGAAGAGTGTATTGTACACAGTTATTGGCATGATGAAGGCTGGAAACCATGAAGGTATTATGGCCTCTGATGTGCATTTTCTTCACATACCTTGTATTTGTGTTACATTCAAGGGAGTGGTGAGCACTGCGACTGCATGCTGGTGGATGTGCCACTTACAATGTACCCTCAGGACATGGATCACATACCTATTGATCTTATTTTAGGGTGTGATGTGCACATTATACCTCATCGATGTGTTTGTATCCTGCATCAACAAATCTCCCCATGTGTCTTGTCATCTTGTCAGTGCAGGTGTTGTCATGGCTGTGGCAGCAGTTTTTGATGTGTTGATACTGTCTGTATTATACTAATGGCACAGTTAGAGTCAATGATTGCCCATAATCTATAGTCCTTCAGGCAGCTGTTTGGACACAGCATGTGTATGCCATCTGTGATATCTGTCACTTTAATGGGCAAGAAAGGGCTTAACAGCCCTATGTACAGACCTGATCACTGGACCTGAGGCATAGGTCACGTCACACATTTCAACATAGTGAGATCCGCCATGTATGTGATACAGTGGGCTACCCATTTGGTGATGTAGCTGTTTATGGCCACAAATAATTGTTGACTGAATACCTCAGTGTGAATTTGTGTCAAATACCTTAACCTAGCCATGTTCCACAAGATGATACTGTTTTCATCATGCAAGACCTCTATGACCTTTTTCAGGACATCTATCAGATGTAACCGGCATGGTTTAGCATTAACAACTCACAGATGTGTGTTGCACAAAGCCATGATATTACTAGTGTACATGCAGAAGTCCATGATGACATGTTGGGTTATCTCACAGTTGAGGAGAGTCAGGATGTCTTTATACATGCATTCATAAGGTGATCCCCCCAATTCAGCTGGATGCATTTTGATGAACTCTCTTGTATGGGAACATAGCCGATTGGAGAGATTGTTGGTGTGGTATTTAACCGTATCAGGAAGGTGAATGTGCTGAGTTATACCATAGGTGATCTGTGATGTCACAGCCCATTGCTTCCATGTGATAGGACTGGAAAAATGTAAGGCAGTGCATACTGCCTATCACGATCTGATCTAGGGTTTGGACCCCATCCCCCACCCAGGTATCATTAAGAAACTCTCCCAGCTGGGTAGTAACCCTTAGGTCAGTTGATGGGTAACCGACTGGCTCACTGACAGAACACATACTGTGAAAGCTGGTGAATCAACTTGTACCAGTAGAGCTGTCACCATTGACAAATCCTATGGAACTGTGCTTGGCCCTTCACTGTTTTCACTCTGTTTCTTGACAGTTCAGGATAAATTATATGGCTTTTAGCTCATCAAGTTTGCTGATTCTTGCATATTGGGTGCAATCACTGAGTCCACCAGCAATAACAGTACAGAAGGAGCTAAAACAAACAGACAACTGAATTGTGACAGAGGCGCATGATCTACAACTAAATGAAGAAATGTGTGTTTATGTTGTCCATCGGAAACATGGAATTTCATGTTAAGCACATCATTGGCAACAGTCTTTCTATCTAGACACCTACTGATGCAAACATTGGAAACTGATGTAGATGGGAATCTGAACTTTGATCACCATGTGTCCTATGTTCTGCACATCATAAGTCACACCATCATATTGAGATCTTAAGATTGTTTGACAGCACTGTAGTCAAACCTCATCAGAACACTAATAGAGTATAATGTTCTCTTTTGCATGTACCTCACCAGACTCATGCAGCAATTGGAGAGACCGCAGAGCTTTCTCAGCAAGATACCACAGGGCTTACAAATCATGCCATAATGTATGTGGATATATTAAAAGCCAAGTCACTGTAATCTTTATTGTATAGGATGAGGTGACTTCTGCCTGGCCTCCATGCCAGTCTCTAAGACTGCCCTGGTGGCAGTACTACATATCCAAAATTCTGATATAGCTGATGATATCATCAGTGTCTGCTGAGGAGAATATGGTAATAAGTGTCCCACATGCTGGTCCAAAAGGCTCTCTGTAAAGTCAAGCAAGATTATACACGTGCGTGCACACACACACACGGATTCACTTTATAATCTCGGAATACTGAAATATCGAATTTCAGTATCTCGAGAGTATAAAGCCGAAAAATCAAAACTCGAAACTTTAAAACCGCAAACTTTCAAACCATGAACGTAACACAAACAAAACACTACACCACACAAACACAAATACACCTACCTGCCGAAACTACAAAAAAAAAAAACAACATACACAAACAAAACAAAACTAACTCGCACAAAAAAAATCTTTCTAAAAGAAGGGGAGCAAGCCCCCCTGCAAACCCCATGTGGAGGTCTGCGGCCCTGCACCCCCCTACTTATATATACTAACTCCCAGGTCACACTAAACTCACAAACACATAAAACTCACCACTACACACACCCAAAAACACTACAATCCCTACCCAATACCCTTACAAAAATACTACTTACCTCACCCCCCCCCGCTAAATCCACAAATCGTACCGCATGTCACGTACGTGAAGACAATGGCGAATGCGACATTTCCGCATTCGCTATTATACAGTTTTGTGTAAATGCACTTTCAACTGTATAGTTTCGAAATACTGAAATTCAACATTTCAGTATTTCGAGATTATAAAGTGTAACCACGCTCACACACACACACACACACACACACAGTTAAATGCAGTGAGAACAGAACCCCTACCTAAGTACACAGACTACAGAACACAGTACATTACACAAGAGTCACAGCACAAGTCTTATTTTTCTAAGAGTGCAGGTGAAATTATAGTAGATGACATCAGCAGGCCATCTGGGAGACAAAATGTTGGGAGGCCTGCATATAGGCTCATAGCTTCATATGTTCATAGGAGGCTAATAGCTCTACAGAGTTTAGAAGCCTAGCTGTCTAAAAATACAAGTAGCCTTATTGAGCATAGTTGGTTGGCTGTCAGTAGCAGAGTGATTTTGTGAGCAGCACCAATTGACCCTGGCCATGAGCGATATAGGTGCCATCCCAGAGGTGATTTTACAATCACCCAACCAGTAATCAAGGTTGAACTTGAACAGGGTCATTGAGTAGCACTGCTTCACATCCAATGGGAGCCTATAACAGAGGACTATGAGTCACTGGGGATGTATCTGTCTCCCAGCATAATCTGTTTTTCACAGACTAGGTTGAGAACCCTGGACCCCAAGGTATTCTTGTCTCAGTTGACTTGCAGTTGTCCAGCATTTCCAGTAGGACAGGTTCTGTGACTGCTCTGTAGGGCAGGCATAGGTCATCTGTCAACAGCCTGTATGATACTGAGTACAGTGACAGGTCTTGTCTTTTCATGTATGTCATGTTTGGATGCCATGGAGTCTGCCAGGCACAACTCTGTGTTTTCCCCAATTGCTGCAGGTGTCTGGTGAGGTACAGACAGAAGGGAGCATTATACTCAATTAGTGGTCTGATAAGGGTAGAGTACAGCAGAGGTATGACCACCCTGGTCTTGGATGTGATGTCCATATGTATGATGTGCACAATGCAGAATGTATCACCACCATGGACCCATAGTGAAGAAACTGTAGAGTGCTATCAACATTTGTTCCCTAGTCCCGCAACACTATGTTTGAGCTTAGAGGGGAGCTGTCTGTGTCAAAATTAGCAGGGGTACTTCATTGCCAAAGAGGACAATGAGCCCATTGTATACTTTGAAGTTCAGCCTGTGAGTCTGGCACCAATTGTTTGTGTGTGGCAGCTCCTTCCGTAATATGTTGCCATCATAGGGGGACTCTATATTAGTGTGCCCAGTTACCAGTCATCTGCAAACAGGACGTCTACCACTGTCTACACTTCAGGGAAGTAGTTTGCAAACCATTGAGGTCCCAGCACAGATTTCTGTGGTATTCTAATGGTAAGTGGCTAGTGGTGGAGGTGCAGTCCCCAATTTTGAGTGTGTGTGTTATGGCAGTTGCTTATCCCTCTGCTACTGTATGGCTTAATTCCCACATGGGAGATCTTCACTGTGACACATGAATGGGGAATAGTGTCAAAGGCTTTGGATAACTCAACATACACAATATGTCCTGTTATCCCTCATCAAGGTCTTTTGGGTCAGTATCCAAGATGTCTAAAAGGTTCAGTAAGGAAGATCTACCTTTGACAAAAAATGGGTATGGTCAAATATGTTGAGGGTCACCTATGTCCCGTTGAGCATGGCCCATGCTGATTCCTTCCCTAGTCTTGCAGATAAGGCTTTTAGCTGTTTGGGTCAATAGTTGTAGTTACCAGATTGATCTGCATTGCATAGACACAACATTTGATATTATGTTTTGTAGTGCGGTTGATATACATGTGGAAAAAGTACTGAGACCTCAGGGTTGCAATGCTTGTATAGGTGCCAACACACACATGGATGTATTGTAAATGTGTGATATATTATTAGATAGGGCCCTCAGTTCATAATGTTTCAACATGAAATTTTATGTCATACACAGGACATGGACAGTAAACAGCAGTAATACAGCATATGTACATTTCCATAGCACGCCGAGCAGCAGGTTTGCAACAGTTAGCAAAGGGCATACGCATTCTAGATATACATGTTTGCACATAGCTAAGCAGTGCACAAATGCAAGCTGCATTGCTAATGCCTGGCAGTTAGTACGGAGTATATGAACTGCACATGCTACTAAACTAACTCTCTGGCAGCATGTGTTAATGCACTGATATTCCTTTTTTGGGTAAGATGGTACTAGGTTCGAATAAAGGTGTATGTAATACTTTATCACTCTGTAATGCAAAGCACTTTAATGTTTATATGAGATGTGTTACTGTGTGTTGGAAATTGTAGTGCAGCAGTGTTAAGCAGCATTGCATGGGGGTAACCATACCTGTTTGCTGCTAGCCACAGTTGGTGCGGGATGCACACTTCCCCGCAAAAATGTAGCCCAAAAAGTGAAGTGATCCGTTGCTTCTCCAGCAACTTGTGTGGTGTATATGCTTCTATTTTTTGACCAGATTAAAGGTGTTAAAATGGCATAGATAGGAGAATGGTGACATGGGGAGTAAGCAGGGGGATGAAAGAAGGAAAGGAATGTGCAGGAGGGAGGTAGGAAAGAATCATAGCTATCCATTCCTTTAACAGTGTAAATTGAACATGTGAAAAATATTAACTAAATTTGGACTGCCACCATCAGAGAGAGGGATGACAACAACACAATCATATTGTATCCAATTGTATATATCCAATTGGACTAAATCGAGTATATCAATAAGACATGTGAAATGGAGTGTTATGTATGGGATGATTTTTTTTTTTTTTTTTCTGGGACAGGTGATCACTTTTTTTTGTATTTCAGAGAGAGAAGAATGTTGGGAAAGGGATGTAGGTATGTCTGGGACAGGTAAGTTGGGTAGGTGAGGAAGCAGTTGCAGATAATGAAAAACAGTACAAGCGAGAGAGAGAGATGGTGATGGACACACAAGGTTGGGGGATGCCATAATTGGGATGAGGGTGGGGGCATCCCAAACCCACAGATGTCAAGCTGGATGACAGTGTGACTCGAGTCCTCACCCACTGGACTGTCATCACTGTCACTTCACTCCACCACTGGTTGGAGTGCTTGACATCTCCTTCTCCTCCTCCTAGTTGTATGCAAAATGAGGGAGAGTAGACTCTTCAGCCAGAGTAGGCCTGCACCAGCATGGCACCACACATCCCTATGCACCATCCCTGGCAACTCGGTGTGGGTGATATCACCACCTCATCCACTGATTGTGGAGGGTACCATTGGACCAGCTTCTGGGGCCAGGACTACCTTAGAGTGCCGTGGCAGCCGAGGCAGTGCTGCCAGGTTGTATCACAGACATGCTGGAGCCAGTGGAGGGGGGGCAGGTGAATCCTGTAGGACAGGCCTACCCCGCTGTGCTGTTGAGCATTTAATGATGTGATACACATGGATAAATTTCAACGGCATAATAAAATTAAAAAATAAATTAAAAATTAAAAATAAAATTTATTTTTTTACAATAAAATTAACTTAAAAATAAAAAATTATTCATAAAAGAAAATAAAAAAGACAATTTTTTTTATAAATAATATGAAATAAAATAAAAATCGAGAGATAAGGGTTGCGGTGAGAAAAAGAAAAAAAGAGATAAGATTAGTACCTTCATATGTCACATACAATGCATTAATGCAATTATTTGACTATTATCTTAACTTCTGCATTTAAGACTACGACCTCCAAACAGATGCACACTATACTACAGATTACTAAAGACTGGAGCATGCAATACTTGATATGTGCATACATTGCACATATGTGTGTCCCAATTATACAGATTACAGTTTACAGCAGGGCATTTGTGTCACTAATATACAGATTTTAATTTAATTTAAATTTTATTGAAGAATTAACAGCATTATATAGTGAAGAAGTGTGGTACTTGAACACACAACCTGTGACTAAAGTCTAATATTGTACTCTTGGTGTGTGCTACAAATTAATGCATGCATGCTTGATATTATACAACTCTAAAATGCCAAAAAAGCTAACTATAACTTTTAATGCTACATAACAGTACCCTTCTGCTGCATACATGCCACATGCTTCCTCCGTCCTCTCAGTGTAGCCCCATTGGTTTTGGACATTGCATTCATGGTCACTGGCAGTTGTGGAAAAAAAAAAGAACAGAAGACCTTTATGAATACCAGTCTTGCCTATATTCAGCTTTCTAACTCTTACAAGTAGTCTCTGTAGATGACACTTGCACAGTTGCGGGATGTCCTCAATCCTGAATTCCTCAATCCAATAGTTGTATGTATCCCTCTTCTGTTGGTCATTATAATGATGCCTGCATTGCTGTCCAGTGCACAAAATACTGGTGGCACAGTTTACCACCCAGGCTAAACTATCCCAAGCTTCATACTTGTAGTTGGTGCTAGACTAGTCCCCCTGCAAAGCCTGTCGCTGTGGTTCTTAACTAGGAGTCTAATAAAAATCTTCGACTCCTGGATACCCAACCTCTGTACCATAAACCTGACAACCTCCCCACAAATGTCTGCCATGGATCTAGAGCAATGGAGACTGATACTTTCCCAACAATTACAGTTAATGGATTTAATGGAATGCACTCACTGTTTGAAACTGTTGTGCTCTGCTTACCATCAGGCACAAGCACTGGTCAGCAATGCGTTTGTGTGATGGTAAAGCAGAGTGGCAGTGAGGCATTACATAATTCCAATTAAAATTCCAAGGTTGTTGGATGTGCAGGCAGTTGTGTATGTGTGTTAGGCAAATGTGTAGGCCATGCCAGTCCAGACTGCAGAATTATACTTGAAGGAATATAGTACACCGTATAACCGCAGTCATATTTCTGATAAATGCAAAAATATATAGACAAAATAATGAAATAACTGACACAATACTACTGTCTTAGCCCTCATACATATACTGTAAGTAATATCAGCTGCACTATCTCAAATGTTATAAGTGAGAGTGGCTATAATGGCAAGTGGAAAAACAGTAAAAGTGTATGGAATATCCAGCATTCAAACCCAGGCCCATGTGTATGGCAGGCCTACGCTTAGCGCGTTTGTGTGATGCCCAGTAACATTAATTGAATGCATCCAAGTTCTACGTTTGGCTGTCTGGGTCCTGTCTGCTTCTTGGGGGGGGGGGGGTTTGGCCAGTTTGAGCACCGCTGTGCTTCACACAAGTGAGATAAGCATAGCCAGACCCAGCATTCATTTCTTCCGTTACCATGACTGCACTAAGCACCGCATTGTGCAAACACTGCCCCCCCCCAAAAATAGACAGAGACAAAAAAGGAGAAAAAGAAAAAAGGGGCAAGTAGTTGAAATGAGGAAAATCAATATATGACGTACATGAAAATGACTGTGCACAGCGGATATGTCTGCATAGATCTAGATTTGAACTCTCACTCCAATGCACTTTCAGAACAAAGGATGGATATCGTATCCCTCTTTGCTACACAAACAGCTTTGCAGCAAAGAACTGAAATCATTCTGTACACAACCAACTGCAAACAGCATTTACAGTGATATCAAACCTGCAAGTGTTATTTGTACATTTATTATTTTTGGATGTAGTGCACTTAGTGACCACACAACCTGTCATGATTATTGCTTGTAAATATACAGATCTGCCTTGCATTTCTGTGTTTGTTGGACATTCTTCATTTATCTGATCAGTAATCTCAGACATGCAGTATGTATCCATTATATATCATTGGCCTTAAAATGTGTGAGGATATTAAGTGGAAATAATATCATATGCAGTTGCCAACAAGTGAAGGGTAGGTTGGATGTTAAGTAACACAACCTGTGCATTGTGTCCTCCTTACTTTCATTTCCAACCTTAAATCTAACACTTTTTATTTCTAACCTGACACACCCACTCCAAGTAAGGCAGCCTGCAGTGCTGCTGTGTTTTCTTTCTTCCATCACCTAATCATTCGCAGCTGAAATGCATTTAAACCAAACACTGACGGAGTTTCTGCACTATGTTTACATCTCCTACACAAATCCAAGTATTTGGGATTCAGAAATTCCAATGACTTCACACCTCATTTGCATTTTCACCATGCTAAAAGCCCTGAATATGCACAATATAAAAAGACAACCATGTAGCTAGGCAAACTGATGGTGAAGAGGCTTGATTATGTTGGGAAGACTGCACATATGCTATTTCTTCAGGATGTATCTGTACAGAGGAGTAGTTATCTTCAGAAGGTATACTTTCATTTTGGCAGCTACATACTGCATATGCTGGAACATATTTAAAAATATAAAGCAAAGGCTTTTACACTTATAAATAATGCATTCAGGTAAAACTATACTGATGGCATTGGCATGTTTGACAAGCCCTTTCAGAGGTATACACAATTGCCAATGCATGAAAATGGAATGTCGTATGATAAATATGTACACGTTTTAGGGACAGTTCCTTTGGTAACACTTTTAGCATTTCAAAGATGGTTTGTTAGAAAAATGTCATTTTTCTTTTGTTTGGGGAGGGGAACAAAGGTGAGGTACTGTTACGGCACAAACAAGGATAGACTGTTCTTTTGTACAGGAGTCAAAGGTGAGTTAATGTTATGGCACAAGCAAGGATATGTGTCTCTAGACACTCTCCTTATTTTGCATCTTGCCTGTTTGTATTTCACATCTGTAGATTATTGTATGTTTCTACAGAGGGGTAATACTGAGTGGCTAACTTTTCTATTTTATCTGGGAACAATTATATTATAGTTATGTGATCCTTATGTGTAGTATCCTTCTGTTGTATTTTGTCACCTAGGAGTATGCCACTCAGGTGTGTCAATCCTCGGAGACCCCCCCCTCTCAGATTCTGAGAACCAAGTGATAGCGGATGCCTCTAGGCAACACGGTGCTTTTCTGCTGGAAAGAGGATGGGGATATATGGCACACAGGATGTAAATACGGCAACAGATAGTTGAAGATCTAAATGCCGTTGGTGGACTCTGCAGGAAATATGAGCAGGTTCGCCACAAGGCCACTGACATGATCACATCTGCATGGTGGAGAGCAGCTGCAATTGGCCATGACCAGATGGTTACCAGGAGATGGCCAGCTAGGGAACCATCGCTAACACCCAATGAAGACTTCCTTGCTAATATCAGGGATCCATACAGCTCCCAGGAGAGTGCAGTACAAGATGGGCTGGATGTCGGAGAAACAGTTTTAGAAATGGAAAGCATGTCCCAGGAGGAGCTTCCAGGTAGGTTTTGGTATCTCAACAGCTGAATACTGTTGTATAGTGACACAATTGAAATTAATAAGTTTCTTCTGTGTCACGTGTCTTTCTTTTGGGGGATGGAATTGAAAATTGTTACGGTTATTAGCTTATGTTGGAGTTGTCAGCCATGTTCTCGTAGAAAGTATAGTTAATGGACATATAAGCAAGTAAAATGATTATCTCTGTGTTACTGTTAATTGTGATGATGATGGTGCCCTTACTTCTTGCTTAACTTCTTCCAGGATTGACTGGAGTGCAGAGGAAAATCTCATCTGCAGATTGTAAGTCAAAATTTTTTATGATTGTACTGCTGAGCAATTTAAAAAAAAATATTAGTGCATGCTGTTGATGTCAGGCCTATTGTGTGTATTGTTGTACTATCTGTAATAGTGGCAGCACTTTTACTTTGTTAGCATAAATTGGACTGTAATTGTGTAGATATTAATGTTTTCCTGTGTTTGTTTCTTTTTATCACAGGTGATCATGATAGTGCTGTCCACACTCATACATGGCAAGCAATGAGGTCATGGTCCTTGTCATCCCCAGGAAGTGAGCTAATCCAGCAGACATCAGTCACATTCATCCAGCAGATGTGACTGACATCTGCTCATCCATCAGACATCAGTCATGTTCATGTAGCAGCAGTGTGTCTTACCCTGGGCATGGACATGCCAGTGCAACTCCCGATAGAGCAAGATCTCATGGTTTTGGATGACAATGATGAACTGCCACCTCTACTATGCATGGCTTACACCTGTCTGACATACCAAGACATAGACCCAGCACAGAGCTTGGTTGTGATCATGCAGTCAGACACACACCGATTTCACCTAGAGGACCCCTATAGAGACACACAACAGTTACTCATTTTGTCTCAGTGGCCATTTGTTGGTTTATCTAAATGTCTGCCTGCTTTTCTTTCTTGCTCACACACACTCACCAACCTTTTGTGTTGCATAGCCCCCCCCCCCACCGCAACACCTTGTGCAAGTTATAACTGTGCCATATCCCTATTTTCTGTCTTCTGGATTCATGGATACATAAGCTTTGTGCCTGATGCTCAGGGTGCATAGCTAACTCAGTGCTTAGTATATCAGCATTTGTGATATTAAACTGGTGATTGTACCTTTAACTTGTATTGGCCTTGGAAAGTAGACAGATGACAGCATCAACATTTCCTGTCTTTATAGTGAATGATCTTGTGAGGGTTGCGAACTCACAAACTGCAATGTGTATCATTATTTTCTAACTTTTCTCTCTAATGATTTTCTAGTACAAACATATAGTGCTAAACTTGAGGGCATGCAGTGATCATAAGTACTACTGAGAGGTATGACTGTGTCAGTCTTTCATGCCTGAGGCCTACTACTTTGTAATGGACACATCTATGTCAGATAAGAATCTGCTCTCACATAATAAGGTAATTTCTGTACAAATCTCCCACCTTTTTATTTAATTACTGGACTAAGTAATAAATGACAAGGATATGACACGCATTCATGTTATTAAACATTACACTCCAGGGTCAGGACATACCTTGTAAATGCAGCAGTTGACACAGTTTTAGTTCAAGGCTGACTATGTCTGATGCAATGTAGTGTATATGAGCTAGCAAGTTAGGCTGGTGCACGGCAAGAGCACTTGTTAGACCCAAAATCAGAAAAAAGGCCAGCACCAAGGAAGGTTCAAAAGTAGTTTAATAAAACTGAAACTAGACCGGTTTCAGCAGCAAGGCTTTCATCAGTAGTATAGTCAGCAAAAAGCACTTAGTCATCATCTTATATAATGTTCTTTAAGGCATCTATATGACATCACTTCCTGATAAGTCAAAAATGCAAACAAGGCAAAAGTAATTGAAAAATACAATCAAGTCAAAAGTAATGGAAAATACATAGTTCAGTAAACAAAAAAGTTTGCCTGAGTTGCATGCATATCTCCAGATTATAATGAAAAAATCCAAAGAGACACAGTATACTGGTATATCAATGATAATAAACAAACTTAATAAAAAACATACAATAAAGGGTAAATGCCCAAAAATAAACCAAACAAAAGTCAGGTTATAAGAATTCTGGTGTTGAATACCAGCCACAGTATCCTAAAATGAGCTGAAATGCAAAACCCAAGCAATGCAACCTGATAAGAAATAAGTACATATACGTAATGCAAGTGTTGGTTAATTACAAATTATAATTTATCATTTAATCCAGGAGGGAAAAGCCCCCCAAGTTTAATGATCCACCTTTTTTCTTTGGTATTTAGGATATCATGCCAACCTGTTTTAAAAGATCGATTCCCTATGATATGATCAATGATGGTGAATGTAAATTTGGCAGTGGGATGTTTGATAACATGTCTATATAGTGCATTAGTTAATCTTCTGTTTCTAATGTCACCAAGGTGTTCAGACATCCTGACATGAAACTGTCTAGACGTTTGGCCAATATAAAATGCATGACATGTACATGTGGCAAGATAAATAATCCAGTCTGAACTGCAGTTACCAAAAAACTGTATGTCGTATATTTGTCCAGTGTTCCTACTAGTGAAAGAAGTAGTTTTGAAAATATAGTTACAAAAACTGCAATGTCCACATGGATAAATGCCTGAAAGTTTATCTCCAGTAAGTGTTCTTTGAGTTGGAGTGTGATCCATGACCCTGGTTTTTATAGTGTGAAAATAAATTCCCTAAAGTTTTGCCTTTCCTATAGGAAAAATAACATCGTTCTCCGAGATAATCTTCCAACAATGGATGAGAATTCAATATATTCCAATGAGTATTAATAATATTTACTAAATTGGCACTATTCCTGCCATAAGTGGTGACAAATCTACATACATCTGATTCCTCATTATGAGTTTTAGTATTGTATTGGAGAAGAGAATCCCTGGATTTAGCATTACTAAATTGGACTGCTGACTCAATAGTACGAGTGGAATAACCTCTGGATTTAGCCTTGGAATACTGGCTAAATAAAACCAATTTATACCCCCCAGGGATGAACACCTTATTGTTGTGTATGGCTGAACACATTCTAACTAAAAATGTTTTTTATTTCCAACAAAACTGCTATTGGCAACTACAGGGTACGGCTATGGGTGCATCCTTTGCACCCATTTATGCTGATCTTTTTATGGGCTACATGGAAGATATGATTTTATATGACCCTTTGCACAACATATATCTACCTGAGATTGATATATGGAGAAGATACCTGGACGACTGTTGGCTTATATGGAAAGGAGGTGAGGAATACCTCCAGGAATTTATTCAACATTTGAATGGGAACATCTGGGGTATCAATTCACTGTGGAATATAATAGGAGTGCAATCAGTTATTTGGATGTCAATTTAATTCGACAGGAGGATAACACTCTTAGAACGTCCGTACACAGAAAATTCTCACAATATAATACCCTTCTACATGCTGATAGTTTTCATCCGAAACATATTATTCGAACATACCGAAATCACAGTTTGTGCGGATGAAAAGGATTTGTTCCTCAGTGGATGATCTTCAGAGTCATCAAATGGATCTAACCAAGAGATTTTTGTCCAGAGGTTATTCCACTCGTACTATTGAGTCAGCAGTCCAATTTAGTAATGCTAAATCCAGGGATTCTCTTCTCCAATACAATACTAAAACTCATAATGAGGAATCAGATGTATGTAGATTTGTCACCACTTATGGCAGGAATAGTGCCAATTTAGTAAATATTATTAATACTCATTGGAATATATTGAATTCTCATCCATTGTTGGAAGATTATCTCGAGAACGATGTTATTTTTCCTATAGGAAAGGCAAAACTTTAGGAATTTATTTTCACACTATAAAAACCAGGGTCATGGATCACACTCCAACTCAAAGAACACTTACTGGAGATAAACTTTCAGGCATTTATCCATGTGGACATTGCAGTTTTTGTAACTATATTTTCAAAACTACTTCTTTCACTAGTAGGAACACTGGACAAATATACGACATACAGTTTTTGGTAACTGCAGTTCAGACTGGATTATTTATCTTGCCACATGTACATGTCATGCATTTTATATTGGCCAAACGTCTAGACAGTTTCGTGTCAGGATCTCTGAACACCTTGGTGACATTAGAAACAGAAGATTAACTAATGCACTATATAGACATGTTATCAAACATCCCACTGCCAAATTTACATTCACCATCATTGATCATATCATAGGAATCGATCTTTTAAAACAGGTTGGCATGATATCCTAAATACCAAAGAAAAAGGTGGATCATTAAACTTGGGGGGCTTTTCCTCCTGGATTAAATGATAAATTATAATTTGTAATTAACCAACACTTGCATTACGTATATGTACTTATTTCTTATCAGGTTGCATTGCTTAGGTTTTGCATTTCAGCTCATTTTAGGATACTGTGGCTGGTATTCAACACCAGAATTCTTATAACCTGACTTTTGTTTCGGGTTTATTTTTGGGCATTTACCCTTTATTGTATGTTTTTTATTAAGTTTGTTTATTATCATTGATATACCAGTATACTGTGTCTCTTTGGATTTTTTCATTATAATCTGGAGATATGCATGCAACTCAGGCAAACTTTTTTGTTTACTGAACTATGTATTTTCCATTACTTTTGACTTGATTGTATTTTTCAATTACTTTTGCCTTGTTTGCATTTTTGACTTATCAGGAAGTGATGTCATATAGATGCCTTAAAGAACATTATATAAGATGATGACTAAGTGCTTTTTGCTGACTATACTACTGATGAAAGCCTTGCTGCTGAAACCGGTCTAGTTTAAGTTTTATTAAACTACTTTTGAACCTTCCTTGGTGCTGGCCTTTTTTCTGATTTTGGGTCTAATATGTCTGATGCAAGCAGTACACAGCCTATACATGGGGAGATAAAGGTTGTATGAGTTGCCTGGCATCAATGTTACTATATGTATGTGAGTAGGGGAAAGGTATTAGGTTGTGACCGAGTGTGCTATGCATTGTCTGTTAGCCAGTGTAAGGCATACTGAGCTTACCTATATCAGCCTACAACCACAGCATCTGGGGGTTCCCCCTCTGACTCCTCATCTTCCTGTGGCTGTGGTGAACTTGGCATTGGTGTTGGGATGTGTGTACCTTCCCCTTGCTGATCCTGTTGAAGCTGCTTCCTCAGGATTTTTTTGCGTAATATGGCACATACTGTAAATATTTATGTACATATCTGTTGACTGTACTGCAGGGCTCACCCAGATGTATCTACGCACTGGAACTTTGGCTTCAGCAGCCAAAACACACACACTGTGATATTTCTGGTTTGAGCATGTACCTCATTATGGCATTCTTCTGTGTGTGCATTTCTGATGGGTGTTATCAGCCACAGTTCCAGTGTGTATAGCCTTCCTCCCCCAGTAAATGACCCTGTGGGATATCCTCCCTAGCAAACTTCTGGTACAGTTTGGAGGTGTGCCAGATAAGTGAGTCATGGTAACTGCTAGGATTACCAGCACACACATTCAAGATGATTTTGTTGGCATTACACATGACTTGGCAGTTAGAGTGGTAGCTCTTTCTGTTTATGTAGAGCCTACAGTGTTCCCTGGATGGTGCCTTCATTTCTGTGTGTGTGCAATCTATGATAATCAGAACTTGATGCCAGTGTGCACAGTAGAACTACTGCATATTTTTGGCCCTCTTCTCAGAACTACAGGGAAAATATATATGTGGTCCCTGGCATGTTGGAGCATAGCATTCAGGAATTGGTAGAGGATCCTGGATGCTTATGCCTCTGACACCACCAGCATATCCACTGTTGGTCTCTGAAAATTACCTGTAGCTAAGATTCTTAGGGCTACACATACCTTTATCTCTAGAATTGAAACCAACCTCAAGAGACAAGGAAGCCAAATTCCACTTTATTGTACAAATATGTTGTTAAGCGCTTTTGTTCAAATAAATAAGAACTTCATCAGAACAATGTAATACTTTCCCAACAAGTCTGTATATACCCTTTGGATACAAATCACCTGGCCAGTTACACAATTAAAACATATTAACCTAGTCAATAAAAGCTGCAATGTTTCGATGTATTATAAAATACATGTTAAAACCAAAATATCATTCTAAAATTGATAATGCTGAAGTTTTAACACCGGAGTCAAAGAACAATTGTCATTTAACCCAGGGTGAGACATTGCATTCAACTTCATCTGCTAGATCAACTCCTTGAAATTGAAGTGTTCATCTGTAAATCTCCCCTGCAAATCAAGTTTAATAGAATCCATCACAATAATTGAAAATCATGTCTATTGTGTTTACTAATGTGCCTATACAATGCATTTGTTGGTGTCTCATTTTTAATATCTAAGAAATGTTCATACATTCGGTCCCTTAATCTTCTGAAAGTTTTACTCACATAAAAGCATGTGCATTGATTACACTGAGCAACATATATAACATTTATCTTATTTATTATTTATTTTACATTTCTTAACCAGGATTGTCTGAATGAGCAAAAGTCTGGGGAGAAAAGCTCCAAAACATAGTTAAAAAAAATATAACCGTTACAAACACAGTTAACAATTATAGTCATTCATAATAAAACTTGTAAAACAGTTATCATATATATGAAGTTACAATTACCTATAAAAATTTTATGAAGAATACTGCAGCAGAAGGAAAGGAGATAGTGTTAGGTAAAAAATGATGAAGTAGACTAGTTTAAGTTGTAAATGTTTTGGTATAGCAGAGAAGAAATGATGGTAAGGCAGAGGCAGTTAGATTTATTTAGTGAAGGTATATTCAAGGAGGCTGAGAACAGGTACAGATCCAATGACTTTCTAAGTACTCTTTAGTGGCTAGTTTAAATACTTTAGAATGTGAAAGTGATCTAACTTCTTGTGGGAGTTTGTTCCAAGCATTAGAGGGACAGTAGCTGTATGTAAAGGCTCCTATTTTGGACTTTGGACATTATAAGAGTTACACTTATAGTAACCTCTGGTTGTGTATTTCTGGTTACAAACCACAATATGGTCACTATTTAATACATGCTTACATTGTCTACATGCTCCACACTTGTATATCCCCATTTTTTTACCCTGTCTAAAAGTGGTCCAATTACTGCCTCTAATAACTGCTTATAAGTGATATATTTTCTAAAACTAACTTTCGGCTTACATCCCAATTTACCAGGAACATCTAGCTCATAGAAAAATATCCACCGCTATTTGTATATAATAATGATAATATTGGGGGTATACAAACAAAACATAGAAATGAAGACCTGGTTACCCCAGTTAAATCCACCAGAAGTGGTCCGGAAGTGGTCAATGACAAAACCTGATTACCACTTGAAATAGGTGAATAAATTCCATTTTCCCTCTTGGTCACTACTTCTGTATAAATTTAAAAAAAAATTCACTGGGGTAACCCCAGCTAAAAACATTTTAATCACATTGTCACATTTAATAAGAAATTGTGGCCTGACACCATCCTAGCTAACCTAACCAATTGTCCTTTCACTACGGCCTTCTTTTGGTGCTCAGGATGACCACTGGAAAAATGAAGGTAAGCGTTAGAAAAGGTGGGTTTGCAAAATATATTAGACACATATATTTGATTTTGAAGATCCTTACTAATTTTCACATCCAAAAATGTTATATGGTCAGGATGGTAGAAATGGGAAAAAGTTTAAAATTCTTCAGTATTGTTTATGTACACCAGGAATTCATTTAGTTGTGTTTGTGTGCCAATCCATAGCAAAAATATATAATTCAAAAACCTGGTGTACATCGCCTATTTTCCAACATAGGGACCATTGAAAATATATTTATCTTCCAATTGGGCCATGGTGCAATTGGCAAACATGGGGGCACAAGTTGCCCCCATTGCCACCCTGGTGGTTTGCCTAAAGAACTGGCCTTCAAAAAACAAGTAATTATTCTTTAAAACCAGTTCCATCAAGGAAGACATAACATTAACCTCACCTGCCCTTAATTGGCCATGCTTAAACAATTGTTCTTCAAACCAGTTGATCCCGATATCGTGGGGGATCACAGGAAATAAACTGTGAGCATCAATGGTAATGAACTCAGCTTCCTTGAGAAATTCAACTTCACTAAACATTTTTAAAAAGTGCCATGAATCCTTGCAAACCTATTAAGTATTTGCAACACCGTGTTTTAATTTAACATCCAAATACTTAGCAATGAAAAATGTTTTGGCTCTCTTGGCATCAACTACTGACTGTACAGGCAGATTATGAATGTCCTTATGTATTTTTGGAATTCCAAAAATACTGGCAAGCACTGGCCGATCCTCTAACATAAATTCTATCTCTTTTAGATGTGCTGCCTTCTAACAAAAGGTCAGTCAAGCTTAAATCTATTTTGGAATAAGCAATGTGTGCTCCATTCATTGATGCCATTTCGTACCCATCAGATATTAATAAATTCATTTTATTAGCATAATCACTTTGATTCATAACATCTAGGCCACCGCTTTTATCGGGTTTCATAACCCGATTATCTGAGTCAATGGTTAAATCATTGAGAAGGCTATATTTAATCATACTCAGAATACTGGATTGTTCAAGCTTGCAGGTGTTACATAAATACCTAATTTCATGCTTGCAGCATTCTTCATAGATTTGAATTGTAGCCCAAGTAGGTGGATTAAAAGTCCTAGAACGGTGCAAGGATACAATGTAACCAACTGTGTTGTTGTTGTTAAACCATAATGCTAAACTTAGCCTCCTTATGAACAATTTCAAATCTAGTATAGTTTTCGTGGTATTGGCTCATTTAGCAGGAACAAATGTCAATCCTTTTGCTAGTAGGTCAGCATGTTCCACAGTTAACATTTTGTTGGAGAATTTATGAATGCAAAAATCCCTAGATGAATTTCAAACCAAAATAGGTAGTTCAGTACCTTGTGTTTCTGAAGACTCATACAAAATTAATGTCATTGACATGAATACGTTTTCTTGGGTCTCGCTTCTTGAGTCAAATAATCGCCTCAATAGTTCCTCTGGCTGTTTCTGATCCTCTCCGAATGCCTCATTCCTTCCCCTTCTAAAGGGCTGGAACCATCTTGCTGATCGGAAATGCCCTCACCACCTGCATTCAACTCCTCTGTTTCACCCTGATTGGGCAAATATCCATTGCTTAGCAACCCTGGTAGTTTTGGATATGTCTTACCCACCTCAAAGTCGAATAGGCCTCTCTTTAATTTATTCATTTTCCATTGTAACAATTGGTCACAGTTCACATCCACTTTTTGAAAAATGTTAACATAGTTAGATTCATAATGTTCAAACAAAAGGTCATACTTAATTTTTTTATTCAGCACATCCATTTGAGAAGACATTTGATTTAGCTCAGTGTTGTACTTAATGATCAGCTGCAGGATGTCAAACCTGGCTTTATTAAAAATTTGCTGTAACTCGTCCAGCATACTGGGGTTCCGCCCAACACCGTTGGCATAACACCACAGTCATAACCCCTTGGGAATGCAATATAAATCAAGATTTTTATGAAGGTATGCATTCTCCAGCTGGGTTTTCTCATATCTTAATATTAGCTTCTCAAATTGCTTTAGTCTATCAATTAGGCAAACTGGCACATCTGTGTTATTAACATGGTTCTCTTAACTTACACCAAAGGTGAAGCTCCGGTTGTTTCAGACAGAGAACTGTGACTCACTGTGAGCCAAACTGACAGGATCTTGGCTTGTAAAGGTGCTTGCTGCACCTGATACTTGAGAAAAAGGTATACCAAAAGAGCTGTTGGTACTGGAACCACTCTGACATCCAAGCTGAATGTTCCTCCAAACATTGGGTTGCCGTTGGATGTGTTGAATCAGCTGGGTTAATTTTGGCAGATCAAGTTGAATGCAACATCTCACACTGGGTTAAATGACAATTGTTCTCTGGCTCCAGTGTTAAAACGTAAGCATTATGAATTTTAGAATGTTATTTTGGTTTTAACATGTATTTTATAATACATAGAAACATTTCAGATTTTTTTGACTAGGTTGTACATTGCAGATTTTATTGACTAGGTTGTTTTAATCTGTTTTAATTGTGCAATTAGTCAGGTGATTTGTATCCATAGGGTATATATAGGCTTGTTTGGAAAGTATTACATTGTTCTGATGAAGTTCTTATTTATTTGAATGAAAGAACTTAACATAGTTGTACAATAAAGTGGAATTTTGGCTTCTGTGTCTCATGAGGTTGGTTTCAGTTCTGGTTTGTTTGTGATGCATTGGTTTTTGGTTTATCATACCTTTATCTCCACTGGGATGGGTTCTCACAGTTTGTTCTCCCTCTGACTTGAGGACTGCAGACATTACAGAATTCCTGTAGCATGTCCCTGCCCACCCTGTAGAGCTCTACAATTTACACATGTAGTTTGTGAAAAGTTAAATGGGGCCTGAAAACTATTCTCCTCCTCTCTCTGTGCACATTGGCAGCAGCAGCATTGGCTTCAGCCTGGAGGATACACAAACTAATTAACGCAGCAGGCAGCCCCTAGCATTTTGTTTGTATAGGTTCCTTTTTGTGACTGTATTCCAAAAGTTTTTGAATTTACAGGAAAAACCAGCATGGAGTCTACACAGATGCCTTATAGCTTGTTGAATAGCTCCACTACGTTGGATTGGTTGATTGGCATGCAATTCAGCTGCTTATACTGTAATTAGCATTTCACTGTGTTTACCTTCTTTGTGCGGGGTGGGGGGGGGGGGGGGCTCCTGTACATGGTGCTTACTGAATCTGAATTTTATTGCTACCATGCACATGTTGCAGAAAATGACTGTATAGGGTTTGAATCCACCTGTTGATATATGATAGTTCCTCTGGCTATTTTTTCAGACTAGCTGTCGTATACATAAATGGTGTCGGAGGAAGTATTTTATATACAAAATATATCATTTTCAAAAAGATCCAGCTATTTATCTAATTTCTGGTCCATTTCTCATAAAATGTGTGGTATATTGGCAGTCAATATATAATGGCATACATTTGAGTTTCAGACAGTATTTCTTTCAGAAAATGCATGCTAATAAATTCTTTTATTCTAACAACTTTCTAATTTTATATCAACAGTGTTTAAAATATCTTCCTATTTTTTTAGCCTTTACAACCGCATACTTCTAAGCTCAAGAAGTCTAGACAAATTACAAAATAATGGGGGAGACAAAGGTCAGAAATTATGGGCAGACTTTATATTGCTCTTATAAACTTAGAAAGTTGCTAGATTAACGGAATTTGTGTTGGCATGCTTTTTCTAAAGGATAAGAAGTCTAAAACTCAAATGTCTGACAACCTTCTGAAAAAATCTGAGCAGGTGAGAGTTATGGTCTCACTTTATTTTAGGCTATAACCAGATTTTTGAGCTAAGAGGTTGAGGTACATATATGTCTTAACTGCTGCAGCCACTAGTCAATCACTCTATCTTACTCACACATGCACACACACACACACACACCCACTTCCACTGTCATGCATGCACAGACACGCAGATAGTAACTTAAACACTCACTTTTCTTTCTTTTTTTAAACATTTCTTTTATATTTTACATTCGCTAAACAACAAAAGGTACTGTTACCGGGAGTAAAATAATGGCTCAGTCAATGTCACTTATACTTTCATGCACACATACACTTGCACACTTTTTTTTTTTTTTAACTTTCTGTATTTGTTTTAACTTTATGCTCACTAAACATTAAAAGCGCTGCTTAGAAAGTGTGAAATAATAGTAACTGTTGGCTTTCTTTCAGTCCGAGCTCCACGGAAGCCTAATCTGTTGCCATAAAGTGGCAAACTCATTTTCGGCAGGCATTAGCTGTACAGTAACACCCTTCTGGAGAATGCTCATTCTCCAGTCAGGGTGCCGATGTATAGATCACCCATTTTCTAATGTGAAGTAACAGAAAATACAATGTTATTGTGCACCCTAATGCTGGTAGCAGAGGGTCTCTCCAGTTATGGAAGATTACCTTGCAACATGCATCCTGGAGGATGTTATTAGTAAATGGGCTATCTGTGAAGCTGTTTTAGATTTGCTCTTTGATTAGTAAATATTATTTTGTTTGTAATTTTTGATGTAAAATAGTTCCTCCACCATATGTATAGAAGTTTGTTTTAGAAAGGTAGCAGAAATTCATATGTCAGCATGTTTTCATCTGCCACTCTGGAAGTACACTTACAAAAGTTCACTTCCAGGATTTAATGCAAAACATATTGCAAAACCATCACGTGACACAACTGAAATACTTCTGCATATGGCCCTTTTAGTTCATGAGAGACTCTACTGCCTGCTTAACTCGGCTCCTTATGAATGAGTCTGTAAACTGGAGTTGTTTTGTGAGTTAGTACATTTAACACTAGATACGTGCACAGGTTTTATATTGTAAAAGTGACACTTTTATTACTGTCATTGCTTTATTGCAAGGTAAATCAAGGCCCCAGTTTGATGAGTGGAATTCATGTGCCTTAAAAGTTCATCTGTTACAGTTTGATTGTTGTTGAGTGGTATACACTGTGCGTCTTACAGCTCATCTGTTAGTCTGATTGATGTTCAGTGATGTATGTCATGTGCCTTACAGCTCTCCTGCTACAGCCTGATTGATCTTGATTAGTATATGCTGTTTGCCTTACAGCTCACCTGCTACAGTCTGCTTGATGTTGAGTGGTATACGCTGTGTGCCTTGCACCTCACCTGCTACAATTTGATGTTGAGTGGTATTTGCTGTGTGCCTTACAACATACTTGCTACAGCCTGAAAGATCTTGATTAGTATATGCTCTATGCCTTACAAGCTCACCTGCTACAGCCTGATTGATCTTTATTAGTATGTGTTGTATGCCTGGCAGGCCACCTGCTACATCTTGATTGATATTGAGTGGCACACACTGTGTGCCACTCAGTTCATCTGCTGCAGCTGTAGCATCTTACTGGAAATTAATTAGTATTAAATATGAGGAGAAAAACTTGGATGCCACCCAAAGTTCAGCACCATGGGAGCATTTACTGAGTGGAAAAGAAAATCAGTTTGAAGAAGTGTTTTCGCTCGTAGTCTTCTCATTTCTTGTTGTATTTATATGATGCTGTTTGTTACCATTTTTATTCTGCATTAATATACCCATTTAGTACATCAAACATCCAGTGGGATTTACTCCTGTCCAAGCCCATTTTCTAAGCATGTTGCATATTTGCTCTCATGACTGCTGCCATTACACTTCAGAGCTGTGACACAAAAGTCTCATTTCCTCAGTGTTTTGCACAGAATGGCCTCTGCATTCAAGATCATGGTGAATGCAATTCAGATTTATGATTTTTTTTAAGTGGTGAAGGCAATGGCTAATGACATTTTTCCTTATTTCCACAGCCTACTTCCTCCCTAAACCTTGAAGCACCCTCTTGCCTCGCCACCCCACCTCCCTAATATGGCCTCAGGCAATCACTTGCTTGCATCCTCCTAAAATTTGTACAGATGGTGTGACAGCTGAACTCATGTCCAGGTCCAAGCTCAAGCATGTGGTCACACTGGTTTACAGCCATTTAAGTCGCTGGCTGCTAGTTCCTGGAATTCATGCTGCTGTAGAACACCTGGTTTAATTACTATACTTTGTCTTACTTTTACTGTATCCTTGCATTCTTTGCTCTGTGTACGTACTAGTGATTCATAAAATATCATTCCCAGAATATATCATAAATGTACTTTTCTTGTTGGGCTGCAGTGTTGCTGCAAGCTGTTTTCAACACCAGTTATGGTTCAGATTCACTTAATACCCAGGTAGCGGATACTTGCCTTGGAGAAGTAGAAACAAGATATCTTGAAGTCAGGGCTTCTCTTTCTACTACAATAAAAGCGCATAACACCTTGTATTCCACTGCCATACAGGTGACAAGGGACGATGATCCAAATATCAACCTAAGAGTAATTGGACATGCCATTGAATCTCACACTGACACAAATGTTCTCCAGGATGGGCTGACACAGTCAGACAACTGGTGTCAGAGCCATGGACTAAAACTAAATGCCAAGAAATGCATAATAGCATCCTTTTGAAAGTCATCCATCCCTGTTAAGTATCATATTGACAACAAACCCCTTGGAGTTGACCCAGTAGTCAGGGACGTAGAGACACACACACACAGTAATCTGGCCTTTGACCATCACGTGTTTACAGTGGTGAGGAAATCATTCTATGTTGTGCAAAGTATAAACAGAGGTAGGACATCTAAGCCCAAGTAAGTCATTATTCAACTGTATTCACCATTCCTCAGACCTATCATGGTATGTACTGTACCAAACCAGGCATATCCATCAACTGGAATATCCACAGAAGTTCTCCACTAAAAGAATACAGGGCATAAGTAAAATGTCTTATGCAGACTACCTCAAGACCCTATCCCTGTATTCTGCCTCCTACAGGCTTTTGAGAGGAGATCTATGCCTGGCATACAGGGCATTGTCAGATCCCACTCTGATGGACCTTCTGCATATCCACAAACCAAACAGCACCAGAAGTACCAGTTTTAAAGACTTAATCCATGCCTGTGATATAAATAAGACCTGCCGGAGAGATAGGTATGTATCCCAGAGACTACACTGTCTATGGAACAGGCTCCCCATCCATGTGAAGCAGAGTTCCTCCCTAAACCAATTCAAGTGGAATTTGAACAATTGTATGGGAAACCAGAAATTCATCCCAGGTTTGGCATCTATGTCTCTACTGGGCACAGGTAACCTGTAAATGGTTCATCTCCCATGCCAATGCTTACAATTATCAAGGGTATCAGAAGTTGTCAGACATTTGGGGATGCATGGCTAGGCTTAAAAAGGACCCTGTGCTCGTTAGTCTAGTAAACACCTGTGAAACTATTAAATCACCAGTTCTTGAGTTGCTGTAATTATGGGAAGAAATCAAAGTTGACCAGATAAAACACTCCTGTCACCTCTTACACTATCACACTTCCATTCTCATTTACCTTCATTTTTTTCTACTCAACAAGTCTTAATTATATGAAACAGAATATGAACGGGTGAAGCAAAAAAGTGATATTAAAAACAGCATTGCTGTCTCATCAGGGATGGAACCATAATGTATTGTATTTAAATCCATCCCCTGGGTTTGCTTAAAATCAATTTAGGGCAACGTTTTGCAGCAGGTACTGCATGTATATGACCCAAGTAAGAGGGATACTGAGATGCATCTTTTAATAAATACTTGTTACGGTAAGAAACGGTGAGATACAGTGAAATAGTTCATACTGCTAAGGACGGGAACACTGTGCAATAGGTAAGAAAATAAGCCATTTAACATTATTGATGGTGCTAATGGACTTTAGACACCATTATGCTGTGTGCTAAGGCTGTCTTCTGAAAGCCATATTGTACTGCAGTTGGCTAGAGAGCTCGCGCGAGACCGAGAGTAGCAGAAGACAGTCTACTTTGCTTCTTGGGCAGTACAGCGCAGCATCCCATAGTGACCTTGGCAGTATAGCTTTAATGCAAGCATACGATACAATGTGCAAAGCTGATGAGAGCCAGAGCCAGGTCATATTATTCATGTAGAACTGCTTAGAAGTCTCTAGCTCTGTAATTTCCTAGCATAATTTAGTGGGTGTGGAGCACAAACATGAAGCAAATGAATAATAGTAGGCATGTTTTGGTAATGAGCATAATGAGCTTTTGTAGTTTTTAAATGATTGTACTTACTCTAGAGTATTTGGGAGAGCAGATCTTCCCCAAATGTGAGGATTTGTGATTTTGATGGCACACAGTCTATGGGGTTCTCAGTGCTGCGGTGATGATTTTCTTCATAGCAGTGTACTCCCAGGGAACATACCTATGGATGGTATACAGTGCTGCTCCGACATACATCACCAGCATATGTATATAATCTCTCAACTGCACCTTATTGTATTATTATTTAGTCCTACCAGTATAATCCTGTTTTACATATCACAGATAAGTAAATCTGTAGGGTTATGAGGGCAAATAACATCTAGTCCAGGAATTTATTCTTTCGGCCACCCATTATACACATTGTTACTCTATAGAAGTCACTTCTGGATACCATTCGCAAAACGTAAGATTAATGTTAAAGATTCTCCTAAAGCTGCATTTCTCCAACAATTTTATCAAATTATGTTTACATGTGACAATCCCGCATGCTACTTAACATTATAACCACTCCATGACTTCTCTTTGACCTGTGTTCTCTCTGTATGATACAATTGCCATCTTTGGCCTCTTCTCTGCCTGAATATATGCCACCACACCAAGGTGCCATGCTTTTGATATGGAGTATTCCATGAGATTCATTTCACTGTGTAATGTACTGAACAACTTTTGAAAAGTGTAGTGTTTTTTTTTTTTTGCATTGTGTATTTGTCAGTACTCAGGAGCAGATGCCAGCCATTCTATATTTGGTACATAGCATGACTGGCATTCTTTCTGATATGCAATAATGGATATATTTAATTAAAACAAATCTCTAGCTTGAATATCTAGACCTTAATCACTACTCCTATAACCGTTTTTCTAGCCCCAAAAATATAATGGGGTTTGTGCATACTTTGTTTCCTTTCATTATTTCCACTTTTGATTAATGCATTTTCCAACAAATCTATAATTTCACATTTGAATTTAAACCTACAAACAAATCACTACCAAAACTATGCAGTCTGTACTTTAACTTTGGGAATCAAATGTCACTCATCTTATATAACAATTGTGTACCACTGAGCTATTCCTTGTTGCTTATTTTATTTACCAAGTTCAGCTGTCACGTTCTGTGCTCCCTCTTCACATTCTAGTTATGCACATCTTTACTGAACTTTTTCACAATATTTCATAGTCAGAAAGAACAGGTGATGCATTACCTTTTGGCACATATAATGCATACCTTTAATAAACAGTAGGCACGTTATCTTAAGGACTGTTATAATGCAGTCTAGCAAATATCCAGCAAGTTATTTGACTCCAACAATGTAAGTAACAAACTGAACAGAAACTATTGTGCAAAGCAAGCCATTGCTATTGTCCAGTTAATAAATATTTCACTGACTTTAGAAAGCAGTCGTATTAAGCAGAATGCAGCAAACACTCCCCCACCACAATTCGATGGATAGCATATACCTGTCATGCAAACATCCAAAATCAAATGATAAAGGCATATTATACCATTGTTGATCTCTGAAAAATCAGTAGAAATGAAACTGTATTTTAGGAGTTCCTGTTGATAGAACAACAGTGAAAGAAGTGCTAGTTTTATACTGGATAAGTTGTAAATTTGTCTTCTGTTCACATCTAAATTCTGCAGCTCTAGGCTGTGAGATAATATGCTGCTTGTATGCAGATAATTACCTTTGAAATACTCTTTCTTTACTCTTTAAAGCACTTTGTGCCTTTTACAGTCAAACACCTTCAGCTTGTTTTCTTATATTTCCCTTAATATTATATTCCCAAATGCTGGGATTGCTTGGAGGCATATTGCATAATTAATAGTTAAACTGTGCTGAAGTCATTTTGGGTTATTTAAGACACACTACAAGCACAAGAAGGCTGGTATTATGGTTCAGCTAGCATCAGTATTTGACTTAAATTCCCCAAAGGCTGGATGTTACAGTAAAAATGTTATTTGACTATGCTAAGTTGCTGATAGACTAATACAGACAAGGATACAAAAGTAAACAATAGTGTAAGTGTTATTCTAAGACCCTCATAATTAAATTCTCTTTTGTCTAACAACAAATAAATGAGTACTAGATCTAAAATTAATCACATGAAAAATTTCATATTTTGGACTGTCTGTTTCATAAGAGACTAGCTATTATTAGTTAAACGTTCTACACTTGTTATAACTTTATAGGAATCAAAGGTTCAGGTGTTCAGTCCAGAATAGGTATGAGTGATGAGATTATGATAAATTGAAAAGGCATGGTGTTTAAGAAAATGTACGTTGTCTCAAAACCAAATATCATTTAGATGCTCCATTTTCTTAATGGATGCAAATCACATTCAACACCATCCTTTATTGACATGAATGATATTAATCTAAAAAGTTTATTAACTCAAAAAGTATATTTAATTGCTGACTGACAAATGCCACCTGTACATAAATTATTACCTGCATGCATTGAAAGGAAAATGCTCTAAAAATACCACCATATATATAGACTCTGGTTACTTCCTAACATAACGGAGAAAGTATTGTTGCTTGAGGTCTTTACCATAACAATTGATATTCAAACCCCTTCCTCTGTCTCCAGTCTGTACATCTATCAGTGGACAGTACTGCCATGTTACACATTCTTAACAGTAATCTCACCAGATAGCCGTTCAAAGTTTTGTCTCAACAGTGAACTATCTATGCCATTCTCAGTTAACACTTATCCCTTGAAATCTTATGGAACATTGCCTTTCTCATTCAACATAATTTTCTTGCTGTTTATACCATTACCACAAAAAAAATATATATGAAGTGGCATCCATTTAATTTTCAGTGACCTGTGCTTGACTGGTGATATTTGGTGCCTGCCTCACAAAACACAGTCAGACCTCAGCACATCAAAAAAACTTGAATAAACAATATCTAGTACCTAAATGAAAACAATAAACATTGTGCATGTACACATGAACTGAAACAGCCAAACCAAAGTTAAAAATGTCACTCGGGCAAGCCATTCAGTAAAAAGTGCAAGAAAAACTCAGCCAAGCTAAACTTTTCACTGTGTGATACCTTAACCAGCCAGTAATGGAGGCCTATGGAATATATGTAAATGACCTCTTAAGGACATCATGTGTTTCAGCTACATGTCTTCTGTATGTCCATGATTTTTTTTTTCACTTTTCAAGTCATTATGGTTACATTTAGGCCAATAAAGCCAAACCCCACTAAACACTATACACACTGAGCAGAGTGGAGGAGGGGCGTTGACTACAACTCAGAGCTGAGATATATAAGTATCCTATTTTTTTTTTTTTTTGGATTATTTATACTGATTATTGTTTCTAGCAATTTATATATAGCACTTTTTATTGCCTGCTGCATAGTTTTCAGTGTATTTTATTGCTATTAACTAATCTGCACGGGTAACTGATTTGTTTGCAGATAAAAGCATGCTGTAGTCTCTCTTTGCTCCTTTATCTGTCTAAAAACGTTCACTTTGTGGCTTTCTGCAGTGTTTACTGTCTGTAGGCTATTAGCTTTAGTATCTGCATGGGTAACTGATTTGTTTGCAGTTAAAAGCATTCTGTAGAGTCTCTTTGCTCCTTTATCTGTTTAAAAACTTTCATTTTGTGGCTTTCTGTAGTGTTTACTGTCTGTAGGCTAATAGCTTTAGTATTCTCCCCACCCTCCCTCCCTGCCCATGCCTTCTTGCATACTCGGTGGCTTTGCAGTTGCCCGCCCCTACTGTAAATCTGATCTGGGAGACTCCTCCCAGTCTAGTATCATTAGCTTAGTCTACCTAATACAGAGAGAACATCTAAGAAGGCTGTCTGTTTCTCCTTTTTCCCTTTCAAAAAAAAAAAAAAAAAAATTGCCTGAATCTCCTTGTGTTCTGACTGTGCTTCTCAAACATTTTGGAAATATAGAGTATATTTTAGAGCATTTATTATAACTGCAATTGCTTTAATATTGCTACATCTCAAGCGCTCTAGGTTGCAATGCATCTGAATTGTTTGTGTGTTTTAGCTGCTTTTCTGTATATATAGACGTCTCTGTATATGTAGACTAGCTAGCTGTCTGCTGTATTACTGCCTTTTAAATCATTTTTCAGTTGTGCACTTGCCTTGCTTCATTTAAAAAGTTTTAAATTGCTAATTTTATAGAGTTTTAATTGCATTTACTGTTTAGGACTACACACTGAAGTGTGTTAGCATTTTCTGTGTTTATTTACTGTATTATTGCATTGTTTAGCCTGTTTTAACAAAAAAAAAATATCTTGTTTGCTCGTTTCCCACCTTTCCTAGCTAGTTCATATTCCAGGCTTTGCTTGTCTCAGGAATTTATTTTCTGTGTTCAGAGCTATCTAGACCTTGCTGTGGTAGAGGGAAGTCCTACTGCTTACCAGTGGGACTGGTGAGCATTGTACTGCCTATCTAATGCTAGAGGAGTGGTTCCCAGCTCTGAAATTGTAATTGTATTAGCCTTTTTGGGCTGATTTATATCCCTTTCAACTTTCTGGCTTAAAACAGCGTGTGTTTGCACATTTTTCGCATTGTGCAGCACTGCGAGGCTACAATTAAACTATTCCTGGTGCCAGAACAGCTGCTCTTCAAATTTTCCCTTAAAACCAGCTGATTTCTCAGTAGTAGCACTAAAATCTGAACCCCTGTGCCTAGCATTTTCTCTAGAACCTGCTGGAAAGCACTAGTAAGCCTGAAACTGATACAAGCACTCAACTCTCCTTGTTAATAAGGAGAAATTAATTGTAGGCACTAAACAGCCTATAATTGCAAAGTACCTTGCAAAGGTAAGGGAAATAAGGTCTTAAACTTTACAAAAAAAAGCACCTAAGCAGGCATGTCCAAGGGTCAGCCTCCGGTGATTTCTCCTGTCCACATGGTGAATCTGGGCATACTCGGGCAATGCGGCAACTGCCTCATGTACACAGGCAATCCTCTCCTCCTACCACCTAACACTACAACCTGCGAGAGATGCACTTACATAGCCAAACTGGAAGCAAAGCTCTCTCTGGCCAAGATTGTGCTAGACAGCCAAGAGGAGAAGGTTAACACCTGTACTACACCTCTAGCAACTCATAGCCCTTCAAAACCCACACCATCAACACCCACACATAGCAACACTACACCCACATATGCGGGGGCCCTTAACATTAACCTGCCCAAGTAACAAGGACCTCCGAAGCTGAAATGCAAACGAACACCAGTCACAAAAAAAGTGACACGTAACTCACAACACCAGTGTGCCACCCATCAAAAGCCCCTAAGGCAAGACAATGTACCCAACACTTTAGTCATAGGTGACTCTATAGTCAGGTACACTGATGTCCCACTCACCAGGCTGAACAAGGAGAAAATTACAGTCAGCTGCCTGTCGGTTGCCAGGATCTGCCACATAATGCATGCACTCAAGTCACTCCACAACAAGTACAAATATGACTCTGTCATTTTCCATGCTGGAGTGAATGACTTGAGACGTACCTCCCTGGATTACATGAAGAGAGACATGATAGAGCCCTTGGATAATATTGCCCAGGCATGTATGACCCTAGCCCTGAGTAGCATCCTGCCTTCACCCAGAATGATACCACAGTATAAGGACAAAATGATTGACTTCAACAATTGGCTAAGCTTCTGGTGTCATTCAAAGGGGATCCAGTATTTGTCTGCCTGGGAAGACATGATCGACAATCCACGATTCTTTGCCAGAGATGGTCTGCACCTGTCACCCCTGGGATTCAGGTTACTGGCTAAAGTTCTTGCCACCCCTATAGTGCCTTTTTTAGGCAAGGTTCAAAGGACAAAACCACCACTGTAACAGATACAAGCATGCAAAATCTGAAGGTAATGCTACTCAATGCTAAAAGTCTTAACCTCAAAATGCACTCTCTCTCTCGAGGCACTGCTAAAAATGGAGAACATCAATATCTGTGCAGTAACTGAGACCTGGTTCAAGGCTCCAGAGAGCACCCCTGCAATACCAGACTACAACTCTTACCACACTTTTCGGCCACAAAACCAAGACCAAAACACTAAAGGTGGAGGAGTGTCCATATTCACACCTCCAGGCTAGTTGCCCAACACAATGCATCTGAAATTCTGCAGGTGCAACTAACACTAGGTAAGACTGCAATTCAAATTGTAGCTTGCTACAGATCCCCCACCATGCCCCAAGATTCTCACTACACCTTTCTAAACATACTGGAAAATACTAAGATACAACCAAACACCCTAAAATTGGATGATTTCAACTACCCTGCCATTAACTGGGAAAACTACTCTGGTACCAACTCCTTTTCCCAATTGTTCTTGGAATTCATAAATTCCAATGCCCTGGATCAACTAATCCATTGTCCTACCAGGGGCTCCAGTATCCTAGACCTGGTCATTACCAACATGGGAGATAGATTCTCCACACCAGTGGTCACCCCCTCATTGGTCAGGTCTGACCATAAGCAAATCACCCTTCACATCTACATCCCACCCCCAAGTAAGGAAATCTCCTTAAAAAAACTTCTCCAAAGCCAACTTCATGCTAGTGAAGTCAGAAGTGACAAACTTCACAACACCCATGCAGACTGGATCTGAAAGTTCGACTGCAGAATCCTACACTTAAGGCACTGTACAAGCACATCCACTCGTGCATGAATCATGCCATTTCAAATAGAACCAAGATACTCTTCTCCAAAAAAAAGGAAGCCAATCTGATGGTCCCCTGCTATAAACAAACTATACAGCAGAAGGAAGAAACTGTTGCAGAAAAGAGGAAAATACCAGGATGCAAACCTCCTTCACCAGCCTCGGTAAGAAGCTGAGATCCCTCATAAAATCCTCAAAAGCTAGTTACAAAAATAAAATTGCCAAAGATTCCAAAGACAACCATAAGGCATTCTATAGTTATGTCAAGAATCTAAATGGCAATGCTCAGATCTGCTCTGCACTACAACAGAATGGAATTAAATATACTGATCCCAAGGATATTGCCAGTATCCTGGCAGATAGATTTAGTGCCAACTTTGCACCCCTCTCACCCCCTAAAGGGCCCATCTCAATACTAAAAGATTGCCAAATTCCGGTAATCACGCCCACACAGGTAGAAACCGCACTCTCCAAAGCTAAGAATATAGCATCCATGGGACCAGATGACATCCCAGGCTGTGTACTACATGAACTACAAAATGAACTGGCACCCCACCTAAGTGTCACGTTTAATCATAGCCTCACCTCAGGCTTCATGCCCACTGAGTAGCGCACAGCTACAGTTATCCCACTCCACAACGGGGGATTCGCCTTGGATCCTGGGAACTACCGTCCCATCAGTCTGACAAGCCTGATCTGCAAGGGCATGGAACGCATTATCACGGAACTTATAAACAAAGACGTTGGCAACCTTCAAACACTGGACCCCACCCAGTTTGGGTTTGTGAAGGGCCGATCTTGTCTTCTGAATCTGATTGACTTCTTCGAATCAGTCTCCAGAGCTGTGGACAAGGGTAAGGCAGTCCACACAGCCTATCTGGACCTCACCAAGGCCTTCGACACCATCCCCCACTCTGGCATCATAGATAAACTTACTAAGCTGGGCATAAATCCCTACGTCACTCGATGGATTGCCAACTGGCTTACTGACAGAACCCAGACTGTAAAAGTAGCCGACTCCAAATCCAGCTCCAGACAAGTGGAGTACTTCAGGGTTCAGTCCTGGGACCACTCTTGTTTGGCATCTACTTCTCAGAAGTACAGACCAACACTAAGGGACTCTGGCTAACAAAGTTCACAGATGACTGCAAACTGGGAGCCATTATTGAATCCCCAAATGATGTGGATATTCTACAAAAGAGCCTTACAGAAACAGATGCCTGGTGCCAGAGCCATGGGCTCAAGCTTAATGCCAAGAAATGTATAGTGTACCCAGGACACTAAACATCGAAAGTGTGATGAGAGACTTAGGGACACAGGTGGACAGTGGTCTCACTTTTGATAACCACATCGCCACAACAGTCAGGAAATCCTTCTATGTGGCACACATCATCACTAAGGGCTTTTCATCCAGAAAAAAGGAGGTCATTGTCCCACTGTACTCATCCCTCATTAGACCCATTATAGAGTATAATGCCCCATTTGGTATGTACCTCACAAGACATCTGCAACAGCTGGAAAGGCCAAAGAAATACCTCACTAAAAGAATCACAGGCTTAAAGCAGTTGCCGTATGCTGACCGTCTAAAGAAAACTCCAGCTATATACTCTGTGGCATATCTTCTACTCAGAGGCAATCTCTGCTTAACATACAAGGCCATGTCAAACCCTGAGCTGTTGGACATGCTACACTTAAAGAAATTGCAATCCCTCAGAGCCACACACTCCAGGGATCTAAACGTTGTCATCACAATGAACAAAACATGCTGGAGGGATAGGTTCCTGACCCAGAGACTCCCCCATACTCTGGAATAGACTGCCCATACATGTCAAGCAGAGCCTCATTGGCCCTCTTCAAAAAAAACCTTGATGATTGGATGGGAGATAGGAAATTCAATTCACCCCGGGGATCATGTCAGTCACCCTGCTAGACAGGGGTCCAGAGAAGTAAATATTGTGGGAAGAAATATCCAGGGAATTGTTATGGCTAGGCTTGCATAGGCCCTAGGGCCGATTGCCTAGTACCAACCTATGTGTACATGCATGTCTCAGCCTTTTTATTGGACCCAGGAAACTGAAATAGTCATGACTGGATTTATTTCCTTAGTTCACTTGTTCACACAACTACTTTTACACATAATCCATTGCTGTAACTCCTGCCATGACCAATTAGTATAGTAGCAAATTATACATACATATACACAAACCTTTTCAAATTCCTATTTGCATTTTAAGAGTGCTCACCCTTATTCACAAAAGAGGAATATCTTTAAGAGCCAGTTGATTAGAGCTAGTAGATTAATGTATTTGGATGAAGATTTTGAGCATGAGGTTAAATACCTTGAGGGGTTATTTAAAGAAAGGGGGTACCCTGATGTATTATTAAGAGACACCGTGACATAGGTTATGAACTTTTGTGCTTCAAGGTATAGACCATTGTTAGGTAGGGGTGAACAGGTGGAGGCCCAAGTAGACCAAGAGGGTAGTAGTAAATGTTGTAGAGCATTTACCATGGAGTTTAATTCAGACTCCAAGGTTGTGGGTGAAGTGATGAAGAAATAGTGAACTAGATTCTCTTCACTCACTGACTTGAAGTGTTTTTACTAACAAACCTATTAAGATCATTTTTAGAAAAGAAAAAAACCTGAAGGAATTATTTGAAAGTGGTGGTGGAATTAGTTTTAGGAAAGAGAATAAAAAGGTTGGCACCTTAAAATGTGGGTCTTTTTCTCAGTGTGCTTATATATCTAACAAAGACAAGACAGAGATTAAATGTAGAAACAGAATTCTTTCTAGTGTATGCTACAGTAACTGCAATACTAGTGGTATTGTTTGCTTGGCTATGTGTGAATTTTGCAATGCTTTCTATGTGGGTAAAACTGAAAGACCTTCAAAGAAGCGCATCTATGAGCATGTTTATGATATTAGTAAAAAGAATGATAAAAACACCCTTTTTAAGCATTCTCTAATATGTGGGCAAGCAAAATATATGTTTTTTTGTCTTAGAAGTTGTGCGGATGGATGCCGGGGGGGTGCATGGGAAACTAGATTGGAGTACCGGGAATTATACTGGCAGGTTACATTGGATGCGGCCAGACCTCCAGGTTTAAAATGAAAGTATTTCCATTGCTCCTTTGCTGAAGCTTAGGGCAGCAAAATTGTAATACCAATACACACATGGTTTTTATATGTACCGCAATATTTATTTTGGCCACTAGATGAAGGTTTTATGGGTTTAGAGGTTGTGTATTAATGTCCTTAGAAATGTCCATTTTTAAATACATATATATTTATAAATACATACATTTTTAAATACATATTTTTTTGTATTTATTAACTAAAGGTTTTGTACATATATTGAAGTGTTTTAGACCATGTCTTATATAGTGTATTTAATATGAATGATTTTTAAGTAGCTAGGGTGCAATATTAGTAAGGTAGTTAATGGTTAAATTATTTAATTGCTATTTTAAGTTTGTGTTTTTATTGGCTGTGATTAATTGTGTGTTCTATTTAAACCTGCTGAATTTCATTTTTGTTATCTGATGAAGTCTTATCTTTGACGAAAATGTATATTAAATGGAGCGTTAATGTATGGTGTTTTACTGTGTTGTGCCGTGCTGAGTGTGAATAAGCCTTTCTTCTTGCTGTGGTCATCCTGGTGATTTTCCTTACAACCTTTATTGTATTTCATAGTCACAAATTATACATACATATACACAAATATAAATATATATATATATATATATATATATATATATATATATATATATATATAAATAAATGTATATTTATAAACGTACCCCTATCCAGGAGAGGAAAGACCCCACCCCAAACATGCCCTGAAAGATTGATTTAACAAAACATCCTCTTGATTTTATCTGGATATCTAATTTAAATGCTTTGTGAATCATTGGACTAGAAACCAGGAATTTGCTTCACATATCTTATTTGTAAACGCTTCCTTGGGTAAAAAGAAACTATCAGGTTTAGGTTCATAGGTTCCGTTAGCAAGCTTACAGAGTTATTGACCTTTGCAAAGCTTAAATTCCATTACTCCATGCTGATATTTGCTACTTTCTTTAAATATAATATTTATATGTATATTTGTATATATATATATATATATATATATATATATATATATATATATATATATATTTATATACATATATATATATATATATACACACACACACACACACACACACAAAAACACACACACGTGCACACAACTGGCTATTCTGGAAGGCATTATGGGATGTATTTGTCATATTTTTCATTACTGTTATTTATTTCACTTAGTTTGATTCTTTGATCAGTATATAGATCCCTAGCAGTATTTTTCAGAAACAGACTTTTAAAAGGAACTGGGCAGATATTCACCCATATGCCAAACAGAGGTCATCCCTTAGTAGCTTATCAAAAGTTACAGTTCATGAAACTTTTATCAAGTTTGCAAGCCATTTAAGGTTCTTTTAGTTGATGCTCTCAATGGCTTTAAAATATAATATTGTATTAAAAAAAAGAGTCAAAACAGTTGAGGTACAATTAAGTGGTAAAATGGTCTTTCTTGAGTGGGTACATGTGCCTGTGAGTGTTCAGTGGAGTGGAAAATATGCTTTTCTGTCTTTGGTAAATGCAAGTCAAGCTAATGTCTAACTTGTTTCTAGTGCCATCTCTAAATATTTCTGATGGTTCTTTTTATGATTTTTAACAAAAACAAACTGACCATATGGTGGAGAATAAATCTCACAAATGAAATAGTCCAACAACAAAGATGACTGACAGCAGAGATGGCTGTACACAACTGTTAGAATAGAAATAAAACACTATTTATTATAAAATAACATAAAATGCAAGATGAGTATGTTACACAGACAAGTGCTTTCACGCCAGTTATGGCCTATCCTCCGACCCTTCTATAGTAACAGGAACAAACCGCTAGTATGAAAGTTAATCCACTGGAAATCCAGACTGCAAACAGTAGAACAAAGGACTACTGGAAAACATAAACTACTAGTCTAGACCCAAGAACACTTTAATGAAATGCAGTGTTCTTGGTTTAGACCATCAGTTTGTGTTTTTTAGTGGTTCTTTCCTCTGCTGCACCTTTCTATAGTAAAACAACTTCATTCACATAAAATATAAAACATGTCCAATCAAAATCCAGAATGAGCAGAACTTTAAACAATCAAAAACAATATTTAAAAGTCCTTAACAGACCAATCAAATTATATAAAAGCAGTGAAAACACAAGTTCATTCAGAAAAAGAAAACTACCTAAACAAAGGAAGTGAGTTAAGATGCAGTTTCAAAGGTACACAGTCATTAAAATTGTGAACTTTATCTGTCTGCAAAACAATAATCCAAGTTCACTATCCTCTGATTTATTAATGATATCACCCAATTTAGTCTTTCTGTATCTACATTGCAAATATTTGTTTATTCAAAATACATTTTACTAATCTGCAATGTACTGTTTTTCTGTGTGCATTGTGAGTAATTTGCTTTTCTTACTAGAGTGACATCTGAGAAAATATTTGATTTATAAAATGATTGTCCTTATGGGCCTGAGTCATGCCAAAAAGTTGATCATCCCACTTAACTTATTTTCAAATGTCAATAAATAAAAAAAATATATTTAAATAAGTTTGTCACATGCTGATGCACAGTAAAGCAAACCATAAATTCTGTTTCCTTTGCATAGAACTGCACTTTCATGGAATAGTACTAAATTTATTTTGATATGAGTGCTTCCATATAAGTTTTTATAAGGTGATGCTTTTGTTTAGTCTTTTAAGAAAATGGACTGTTGTTTTCACTACAATATAGTGTGTTGTGAATAATAAGTGTGAGAATTAAGAAGATACCCTGCACTCTAAGGCCTGCAGTAAAAAGACAGTTTCCACAGTGCAGTATTTTGCAATGCAGAGACATAGGAAACACCTCCTTTTCTAGTAATTTGCATGTCCCTGAAGTGCAGATTACAACTGTGAGTATAGAGCAGCACTTTCCTGTGGTAATTAGGTAATTAACAATGATGGCCCATGTACGGAATTGGCAAAGACACACCCCAATCACTCTTACACAAACACACTCACACTCTCTCCATACCTGCCCCTGAGTTCTCAGAGCATCCTCAATGTCTCCTTCATGTTTTTACCACTGTCAGAAATCACAGGTAATTATAGACAGTCAGTAATCCCAGAAATCACTTTCAAAAATCAAGAGTAATTGCAGTCCAAATCAAGAGTAATTGCAGTCCATCAATAATGACAGACAGTGTTTCATACTTCCTACTGTCAGTGGTGGTTGGTTCCCTCAAAGCAAGGTTGGCCTGCAGGAAATAGCTGAACGAGTGAGGCAAGCTGAAATTGGAGGGGGTTCTATTACCAAAGGTCAATGAAAACTTCTTTTGTTCAAACAGCAAATGCGGTCATTGATTTTCATCCACAGACTGCCTCAATACATGCACACTTGCTATAGCCACTTTACTATGTACATCTCATATGTCTGCAGTCAATAAGGCCAGCCTTAGGTGAAAGGAAGCACTAGGCAAAAGACTCTAAGGGCTCCCCTGTTGAACAGTAGTAGCCCCCCTCACCTTCAACTGTGCCCATTCCACATTTCTGGTCATACACCTTTCAAATAGATTGTCTTTCTTTCTTCTTCATATTTTACCTTTTCAGCTCACCTGATGCTTTTAACATACACTAATTGGACAAGATTAAATCTAGAGGATGTAACTGAATTAAGCTGTGGATCTGGAGGCTCTTTTGTGCCCTAAAATCCTAGGGTTTCAAATTATTTGATGTGCATCTTAGAACTTTTTTTTTATAACTTTTTGATTTAATGATGGCAAGAACAAAAAAAATCACAAGTAAGGACAAAAGTATGTTCTTTCTTCTCTTCAAGGAAAAGTGAGTATTGTCTAAAGCTTAATAGTCAAAACTAAGAAAACATTACCTCTCTAATAAACTGAAGACAAATGCAAGGGTATATACATTCTGTGTGGGAGTAGTGCCTGCCTGTTGCCTCTCCAAACAGTAAGACAGTTGCATTCTGTATACTTTTCTGATTAAATTATCAGGAAAGTAAAAGTACACATTGCCAGAGGCCTATAGTATGCAGCTGACAGTCTGGGGGAAGAAATCAAAGCACGTGGATAAAACCCACACAGAGACAATAAATGCATTTATATTCCACTCAGAATTAATAATAATCACAGGGACAGAGAGTACATTCATACTCCGCACAGAAGGAATAATAATAAAAAACTCAATCAAGGTGCAAAGCGCTGTTGAAATAGAAATACCCCTCAGTGCCCCTCATGGTCAGTATTCAGCTGTTTCCCATGCATCCCAGACCACGACAGGCAGTCATTTATCGGTGCAATTCTGATGTCTGTGTCATAGAAAGTGAAAAAACAATATGACCAACATGATGCTTTTACATATACTGCTACCCCTTTCCCACATACATTTAGTCATTTTCATCACAAACAATCCCCATATTCAAATACAGGTACTTTACTGAATGTCTACATCTCAGATATCCAATTGTCTCAAAATAGCCACTAGCTGGCTTCTGCAAACTTAAAAAATGACTGCTTAACTTGAAGTAATGACAACAGTTTGAATCAGTTTCATCCACAGGCAAACCCTATACCCACTAATTAAAGCCAATTTAATTGACTGTATATACCTCGGGTATCAGAATGTAATTAAATTAATTTAGCTCCTAAGACGTAACCCCCAACACATGCACACAGATGTGACCATCAATTGCAGGTACTTGTTGAGCTGTGACTATATACCTCAAATATTTGGCTGCATCAAATGAATGCATACATAAACACTGACTCTCACAAAAGAATCACTTCAGCTCACTACTGTTAGAAGGGTTGCTATTAAATGATCGAAGATGCATTCTTTCGACTGCATCTTGATTGAACTTGAAAGCACGAAAAGGCAAAATCGCAAAATGGCATATAAGCGAATTCTTTCCCTGAGAAAGAAATCGCTTGGCCCCTTCCATTACTTTGCTGTTTTCATGATTGTAGTGTGATCTCAGAGTTGGTATATTTAAGTAGGGGGGGGGGGTGTGAAGCTCCCCACTTTATGTAATGTTTTAATTTTTTTTTTGTGAAACAGAGATTTTTTTTACGTTGCTGTTCTAAGCATTTGAGATTGTAAGGTTTTGCTTACATGCGTGCGATAAATCATCGTTTGCTTTTTTTTAAGTGTCCGATGATTTAACATTGAATAGGTTAGAATACTGTGCAACCACCTCATACAGTCTTTTATCTCATGAACCAAGGGCAACTCTGCACACAAGTGTGAAGGAAGGATCAACATCAGGAATAGCTATTGTCTTTGTATACTTACAACTTGATAGATTAACATGCTTTGTATTAGCACTCTTTTATTTATTTATTAATGTATGTATGTATGTATTCTTTGAAGTCTATTAAGTCTGTAGTCCCCAGCGATTACCAGGAAAAATATATCAACGTTATGAGTAACAGACCAAAATACAAAGCAAAAGCAGGAATTAATAAGAACTTATATGCAATAATAGCAGATTTAGCATTTGCATGCATTTTCTGAATGATATGAAGTTTGAGACGCAAATTTCTGTCATTATTTAAAGATGTTCAATCCACAATAATTTTACGAGAAAAAAAAACATTTATGAGGAACAGACCAAAATTATGAGAAAGCAATCTGGAATTTCTGCAAAATTCTAAACAGTTAAGAGCCTACAGCATTCTCCATTGATTTGCCAGACCACCCCCACACAAAAACACACATACATTCATACACACATATTTACATTCTCTATCTCTCTCTGTCTCACACACATGCACTTTATAAGTACTATCTTTACCATTCATGCTTGCTAGTACTAGCAGGTTGAGAGCCTGAAAAAAGTACTTACAAAATAAATAACTTATCCCTGTGTTTTTATTGGTGCCATTCAGTGCTAAACAAACCCAAATGATGGTTAGGTAACTTAATACCAGGATGTTTTCCAAATAGACCAGTGAACAAATTCAGCCCATTTGAGTTTTCCTTTTGTTTTTTTTCAGATCTCCATGGATTTTCGCACACAAGCAGAGTTCAGAAGACCTGAAAGTCAGAAAGTCAACTATTGTTTAAAAATAACATCTGACTTTCTCTATTAGGTTAAAGCTATTTTGTTTCTGCTTTTTGTTGGAGAGGCTGCAGCCCAGCAGCCATTACCATGAGCCACCCTTGCCATATTGTGCAGAAAACTGTATCACAATGCTAGATTATTGCTTTATTAACTTTGTAAGTGACTCTGAGTAACATTTCAGAAATTCTCCTTGGTGTTGTCTGATGTTCCTCCTGACTAGTCTTCCCCACACATCCACATACCCCCTTTACTCTAATCTTTTCCTAATTTACAGGATGCTCCTTCTGTTCCTGCCATTGTCTCTTATAGACCTACTTGTTATCTGTCAAGATTTTTACAGAAAGTTCAGATTTTTACAATGTCTGTTTCTGCCTTTGTCTAGATTTCTTGTGCTTTGGGGTTGGGAGGTACACTTAGGTGGTCTGTCCCTGTTGCAGTACTTCAATAACACCCAAGATCTCATTTATTGTAACAAAAACAAAAAATGTTATTAACGTTTTGGTCACACAATCTCTCACACACATTTTCTACTAAGCACTCCAGCACTTACCTCTACAGTAATGGGTAAACACAAGCTTTTGTCTGCGTTCATTGAAACAAGTGCCAGGATAGTATGTGTTACAAAGAATTGCTTGGCTGCATAAGTTGTTTTATAACAGGCATTCTGGGAGAAAGCACATGACTAATTAACATATACTTATCCCTTGGAATGCCTTAGTAGCATTTAGCATGGCTGCAGAGACAGCCTACCATATCACTGCACATCTTTGTGCTAAAGCACCTTGGTAGGGCAATCTCTGAATATAAAAAGATTAGTGTAAAGTGCACACCTAATCTACATCTCACTTCAACCATTTTGCATTCGACCTGAAGATTTACTAACATTAATTGCATTTTACTTAGTGAAGACAAGAATTAAAGCAACTAAAACATGTAACACTGACTTTAGTGACATTTTGAAATGATTACTAGACAAGCATCACCAAACACTCTAAAATAATTTTTGCATTCTAGCAAGACCCCTTTACCTGTGGGATGTAGAGGCTGTACCCTCACAACACTAATCAAAATATATAACAAATCCATCATGGGGTTCATAGGTGAATACTAGGCTAACTGCCCTGAAGGGCCATTTTAAGTCTTGCCAATAAACTGAGGTCAGAAACAAACCCTGTACCTTGTGTCTATGAGGTGAAGACCTTAACCATTATACCAAGCCTATACACATCGTCACACAAACTCATGAAAAGAGAAAATGTATAAATAAAACATAAATGTTTTTGAATCCTAGCACCAAAACCAAATAAAAGCATATGTTGTAAAAGGAAGATAAGTGATCAACTGTACTACTCCATTAAAATAATCATTTTGTATTATTGATGTCCTTGATTTAAATTCAGGATCTTAGACACAACTAAATGTTAGAATTTTCTTCAGGATAGGTTAATAAAGTGAATTGCTCATGCAATAAACCTACAGTGACAGACTTCACATCTCATCTTTTGTGTTCACCGATACCACAAACCCTGAGAGTTTTACTGGACAGAGAGTTTGGTGCAATAACATGCGTTTTTCTTCACAGAACATTTTGCATTGCTTTGGAATAAATAATAATGCACTGCTCACATGACATTTCTAATATTACCTGCATTATTGGGACAGCATGTCTATATGGAATGTTGACTTCTCACACCTTATTTTGTGAATTGCATAAGAAAATATATATTGACACTTCATTACTATAGGTGTATTACCTCACAGATAACTGTCAGACTCTTAATTAGATTAACCAGAATCACATTCTTTCTAGTTGCAATACGGATAAAGCTTTCTCTCACAGAGGCCCATTGCTGAAAGCTAACTACATCAGGAAAATTCTTTAAAATGAAAAGTGCATTCGCTTTTAAAAATACAGAGCCTTAGACAACAGAGTAAGTTTTTATTTTAATGCCCATCATACAGAAACATTTTTGAAACAATAGAATATAACTTTAGCACACTGACTGAACTCCATTATCTAATAGTATGCATTTAATACATATTATCTACTGTATATATACTAAAATAATCTAAGTGTATATTTGTTATGAAAACTGAATCTATGCAGTTTCTTCCCAGACAGAAAAGCCTTATATAAAATATGCAATGCATCTCCACAACTTTAACACCAGTTTTTGTCTCCATATATTGGATCCAATTCAAATTAATGTTTGTTTTATGTTAGATAACTTTAACCCAGCCCTTGCTTTATGTGGCCTACATAGCTAAACCACTTCAGACTTCATTAACACAATTATAAGTGCAGCAATAATAAGTCATCAAAGAATACATACAAACCTGTATATGTTTTTATATTATTATTAGCATTTATTTTAAAGACTTGCTTGTAATCATTTTAAAATGTAGGCAGCTGTAATTTAATTTTTCTGAAAAATAAAACAATTGCGACAGCATTTTTCTGCAGACTAAGAATGCGCAAAATCTCAAACAAGCAGTAAAGCAAACTTGATTCATATGCTAATGTTTTCACAATATCTTAGACTGTTTATCAGCAAAATAAAAAAAAAAATTATTATTATGTATACTTTAACAAACATATAGTTCCTCTTTAATTGCTTCTATTATTTTTAAATAAAACACAGAAGAAAATAGATCCGCATGAAAAAATCCACTACAATGCATAGAATATGCACATTCTGGTCACAATGCTTAAAATATGATTCATATTTAAATCTTGAATATTTTTATTATCAATAGTATTAAAAATGTGTATCATTATCTCTGATATGTTAGAAAATTATAACCACATCTATTCACTAGCATTGTTTGCCACATCAAATTTAGACCAGCATTATGTCTTAAGCTTCTCTTGACAACTCATTAATAAGTTAAATTTATTTTCCCTTCTTATATTTAACTGGCTACTTGTGAAAGAGTTGGAAGAACCTCCTTCAAGATGACTGATAAACTGTTTACTGACTAAGTTTACAAGAGATATGTACTTTATCTGCACATCACAAAAATGTCTGAACAGAAATAAACCTGTTTATCAAGCAACACTTCATTTCTCCACTCCGAGGGAGAAATAAATTGTAATTCAGTCAGCTTTTGACATTGTTTTTGGGTACTATATAGCCAGTCTGACATGTTATTCATTATAAGTTTTTGAATAATTTTGTTGTTAGATGAGCCAAGGGACACATTTGTACCTGTATTGACTTAAGAGACTTCATCCTGTCACTGCTTCTGAATGGAATCAGAACTTGCCCTCATATTCCTGCTCGGACACATTGCAGAGACTTGTGTTTCAGCAGATTATGAATTTTCATTTCCACATTTAAATGGGTTGTGTCATTCTGACATTTTAATGAACATAGTACATGCTAAATAGAAAAATATTTTTCATGTGTATCATTATATAATTATCATTAAGGTAAACAATATAATTCACCAGTGTTCTGAATAAAAGAGAATGAACTGCATATATGATGGTGTATGAAAAAAATAAAAAAGTGTGAAAATTATATATATATATATATATATATATATTTAGTATATAGACACACACACACATGAAATGTCACTCCTATAATTGCTCAATCATCAGTAGCATGAATTAGAAAAAGGATGAACCCCATAATTCTGAATGCTATTTTCTATACAAAATAATTGCCGATTCAATTTTTAAGTGTACAGCAGCAATGACTTACTTGTTTTGGGAGATTTCTCTCCTATTCAAATCATGCAATCATGGAACTGAGCTCTCTCTCTATATATATATATATATATATATCTGTGAATTTATATATCTATATAGAACTATACATGTAGATGTATATCTGTGTGTGTGTCTGTCTCTCTCTACACGCGCGCACACACACACAAACATACATGCATATATGTAGACACGCACACCCATCTACCTATGCATGATCGAAAGCCCATATACTCGAATATTATTCTCCTGAGATGAAAATAAAGAAAACAAAAATCCTGAACCATGCATTTTTCCTAGGGCAAGTAAACGGTTGCCCAAAACTTCATGAAAACATACAGTAGTATCTGAAACCCACCTAGGTGGGAGTTTACACCTCCCACAACCCTACATATATATATATATATATATATATATATATATATATATATATGTATATCAACTCCAGGGTCACACTACAGTGGGGAAAAGGGCATATTTCCCCATTTCCCCATGCTGGGCAAGTGTGTACTTGCCTTGGGGAAAACTGGTTCGGGATTTCAGTTTATTTTCATCTCACAAAAATAACATTCGAGTATATTGGCTTTTGACCAAGCAAAGTAGATCCATATATATATATATATATATATATATATATATATATATATATATATATGTATATGTGTGTGTATGTATATACATACAAAAAAAAGACCACGGCCTCATACTATATTCAGAATTTACTCTACGACCACCATCCAGATAGTGAAAGCAGTCTTTAGATACATATTTTGCCACATGCACTGTATGCTAACTGGGTTTGATTCGCTCTTCTTTTGTTGGATTTATATATATAGAAATATACATAGAGTATACATAGATATTGCGTATATGTGTTCATGAGGTATAGTTGACTCGTTCCCAACATCAGGGGATGTACTGGAATGATAATTAAAGCTGATTCTTTTATCCTACTGTGCTTTGGGCATTTTTTGTCAGTACTTCATACAAGAACCATATATGATTTGTATTTATCCATCCATCCATTAATAATTGCTGAGATATATTTGTCCTATTTTTGGTATATGTCAAGAGAGAAAAGCTCATTAGAAATGTCAAATTACATAACATAAAGTGCATGTTTAACATACAGCATTTAAAGAAAATGAAAAAGTAAATACATATGTTTTTGGAAAGAAAAACATACATCAAGAATAATTCAGTTACAAATTGAAGGTATCATATACAACTGGAGAAACATTCCAAATCCGTTTTTATGATAAAAGGAGATATTTAAAAATAATTTAACAATGCCAGTAGACCGGGCTAAAGTATACCAGCCTATCTGACAGGAATGAAGGTACCAAAAGGGATAATAAATGAGTATTAATAGACATGAGTTTAAACAGCAAGAATTAAAATCTGAGTGGGTAAGGTAAATAGAAGTGAAAGTAGCGGTGAATATTAAAGAAAGGCTTGAAGAGATTTAATAAAGTTGTACACAATGGTTTTTTTAGGCAACATTAGTACTAACTGAGAGTTGGTATGCATGTTAGATTTACATAGCAGTTCATGTTTAGAACAATTTATGGTTTGTGTTATAAGTATGCAGAAATTTTTATTGTTTTCAGTATATGAGTAATGTTGCTCGTCTGGTCAGGATAAAACCGACTAACATTTGTGGGTTCAGTTCAAGCAGCTCTATTACACGCAAACACATCAGAAATGAGGCTTTGTAACTTAAACTCACAAACTGACTACCACACTCACATGTTAACACTCTGTTTGTTCTCTCAAAATGACACATCTGCCTGCACGAGTTTACCCTCAAAATGTTGCATGTCAGTTATGTGGCATAGAAAGGCAAAAGGCAATGATCCGAGTTGTCATAACATTGATTTTTCAAAATTAATCTAGAAGACAGAATGCTAGTGTACATTTGCTCTTGTGGATTTATTTTGAACAGAGATTGCACTATAGTGGGCATCGGGAAATTTACCCTTTCCTTCACTACAGTGCGATCTTGGAGTTTGTATATATTAGTAGCAGAGTTGTGGGGGGTTCAGGGGGGCTTGCCTCTCTGCAAAACATTCATAGCACATAACCAAAAGTGTAGGTATTTTCGGTAAAGTCGACATTCCTGAGTTGTCAACTTCCCTTAATTCCTACTTTCGGTTATGTGAACGATTAGTACTGTGTTTAACGCCATTTCAGTATGTATATATGCACACTCGCAATTGTCAGTTGTGAGATTCTGATAGTAAACTGCCTGCATGTGCGCCGTATTTATATGCACATGCTTACATCTGGAAATGCTTCTTAATGGTACATACACACACTCTCATCTACATCATCCGTCTTTGAGAAATAGTCAATATCCAAAATGATAGCATTCAATGACCTGCAACTTACAGAAATGATCCTTTGACAAGCAGTTATACAGAACTAATTATCTCACATGCAATCATACAAAATCAGACACACATAAAACAATCATGTCCACGTTGCTTTGCATTTTACACTAGGTCTGGAAATATAACCTGACCGAGAAACATAAAAGTCAGAATTGGATCTAGCAATGGGGACTGTCCTCAAGGAATGTTCAACTTTGGGGACATCTGGGACTGGAACGGGAATGGATACTGAGACATGTTCTTCGGTGCGAACTTTGTCAGGGTTGCTCTGAGATATAGAGTCTGTATCACAGGGGCAATGCTGCAATATATCTTCTGATGCAGGAAGATGATGTCTGAGGTTTCTCCTGTACTCTATAGCCTTAGATTCTAGTAAGAAGGATCTCGTCTTTGTACATATACCTCTCACTTGACCAATTTGATCCAAGTCTTTTGCTGTTTGTATCCTCACTGCCTATCCTTATTTTAACGGACAAAGAAATCTGCTCATTTTATCATAGCTGGACTTCTGATAAGAACACTTCTGAAAAAGCTGGGCTTTGATTTCTCTGTTATTTTTAGCATTAGGCACCAACAAACTAGAACCGATAGGCAAGGTTATTCTGGTTTGCATAGATAGAAGTCTCTGAGCAAGCAAGCCAAGTAGATTGTCATGGGGTATATTTCTGAGATAAAGTAAATTCAAGAAGATATCAGTATTATCATGCTTTGACCTCTCCAGTAATTGCTTTGCACTCTGTACTGCGTGTTCAGTAAGGCCATTTGACTGTAGATATTCAGGACTGCTAGTAACATGGATGAAGTCCCACTCTTTAGCAAATCTCAAACAATTGACTGGTAAATTGAGTAACGTTGTCAGAAATAACTTTGTGTGGACTACCATGGACTGAAAAATTATGTTTCATCTTAATAATAACAGCAGTGGATGTTAGGTTAGGTAGTAAATCCATCTCAAACCAATTTGAGTCTACCACCATCAAGTAGTGTTGATTGTTCTACTCAAATATGTCATTTGCTACTGTTGACCAAGGTAGTTCAGGATGGCTTAGCTGAAGTGGTTATTTTTGCAAATGCCTTTTGGCACTGTTGCATACTGAACAAGAAGAAAGCACTTTATCAATGTCTTTTGATAGAGAAGGCCAAAATTCTAGTCCTCTCCCTCTTCTTTATGTAGAATCAGAACCTGGGTGGCCACAATGCAAAATCTGAATGTATTCGCACTGTAAGGAAGTAGGAACAATAACTTTTGGACCTTTGAAAATGATACCATCTTCTATCAGCATCTCATCTCTGCATGGAAAATAATGTTGTACTTGTGGCAGTACACAGGATTGCTTTGACAGCCATCCTACATTGATGAAGTGGTTGAGCTTTTGGAAAATTGAATCAGTCTCTGTATGATCTCTCAACTCAAGTCTTGTGGTAGAACATTTTTGCATTTCCAGGACATCATAGTCAAATTTCTCTGCATCAAGCTGCTTTGTAGTATTTCTGGGTGATTTGGATAAGGTATTAGCCAGTTAGAGGTTTATTCCATGTATAGACCATTTTGAATTTGTACTTTTTCAATTTGAACATCATTCTATGTAGTCTTGCTGGAGTGGAATGCATAGGCTTCTTTAAAATAGTGACTAGAGGTTGATGGTCAGTTTCAGTCTGGATAGCTCAGCCATAAATATAATCATGGAACTTCAAACATGCAAACACAATTGCCAAAAGTTCCTTTTCTGTATGAACATACTGCATCTCCGTTTAAGTGTTCTAGATGCACAGGCAACAGGTCTGTCTTCCTGAGGAATAACTGCACCAAGACTGAACTTAGAAACATCACAGGAAATAACTACTGGTTTGTGGAAATCTTACTAACTTAATGTAGATGGGTTGGCGATTTGCTTTTTGAGGTTGTCAGCTCTTTGGTGGTGTTCTAATCATGACCGTGCACCATTTTTGCATGTCAGCTCTCTCAGAGGCTCTGATAACTCACTAAAGTCAGGGGTAAATTTGCCCAAATAGTTAACCATACCAAGAAAATGCTGTAAGGCTTGGACATTGTCTGAAGCTGGAATCTCAAGAATGGCTGCTTGTTTGCAAGGATCTGGTTATAAGCCTGTACTGGAAAATAAATGACCTACATAAGTAACTCCTGGTAATCTGAATTTTGAGCTTTAAATTCACTTTACTTGCTCTGTCCAGAACTTTTCTGAGGTTTCTGTCATACTCTGCTTTACCATTACCACCAACCAGTAAATCATCAACAACTATTGCACAAGGGTAGCCTGAAAACAATTGTTACATTGCACACTGAAAGACTTCACAAGCAGAATTTATTCCAAAAATCATCTGTATCTACCAAATGGGGTACTGAATGTAGTCAGTAGTGAAGATTTGTGATCAAGCATCACTTGCCAAAATGAACTCTCTGCATCTAGGACAGAAAAAGCAGTGACATTAGGCATGAGGGTTGCAATCTCCTCAACCGTACACATAGGATGATGAGGTCTGTCTAATGACTTGTTCAAGTTTCTTGAGTCAATGCAAATTCCGATCTCATCTGATGACGTCTTATGAGCAGCCACCATGGAAGACACCTACTCAATTAGATCTGTGACTGGACAAATCACACCTTGCTGCACTATTTTGTCTGTCTAGACCTTGACTTTGTCCTGCATCGCTATAAGAAGTCTTCTTGTTTGTTTGAGCACAGGACTGATCACTGGGTCTACTTTCATGGAGTACACAACTGGAAGTTGGCCTAGCTCGTCATTGAACACATCAGCATACACTGAGAAAATGGCTTCACTGAAGCTGGAACTGGGACATGGGCTTACATGATGTACTTCTTTGGTAAAAGAAAGCAATTTCATTCTCAGACTGTCTTTGAGACCTAATAGGTTCATAGCTAGGTACTGGGCTATCTGCCTGAAGGCATATATTAGCCCAGCCACGTTGTGTGGTATTCAAAGCCCCTTTGGCTAGTTCCCTATGCCCTAGATCTAGCAGCTAGTACCCTTGGCCCCTATCTAGTAGAGCTGTTGGTATGATCCCTGGTGTGAACATTCTGTTACCCATCCACTCATCAAGGTTCCTCTTGAAGAGTGATATTGAGGGGCTCTGTCTTATGTAGATCGGGACCTTGTTCCATAGCAAGGGAAGTCTTTGCAAAGGGAATCTATCCCTCCAGCATGTTCTATTCATTGTTGTGCTGAGGTTTATATCCCTAGAGCGTGTAGCTCGAGTAGAGTTTGTTTTGCTAAGATGAAGCATGCTCAACAGTTCTGGGTTGGACATGGCTCTGTATGCTAGACAGATCGCCTCTGAGAAGGCGGTATGCAACAGAGAAAAACCTTAGGTTTTTTTTAATCGTGCTGCATAGGGCAACTGTTTGAGGCCAGTAATCCTCTTAGTGAGGTATCTCTGTGGTCTCTCCAGCTGCTGGAGATGCCTAGCCAGGTACATTCCAATTGGTGCATTGTACTCAGTAATGGGTCTGATGAATGAAGAGTAGAGGGGCACCACTACATCCTTAGATCTTGATGCAAACCCTTTCGTGATCAGGTGGGTCACATAGAGGGATTTTCTAACCACCTTGGCAACATGGTTATCAAAGGAAAGCTGTCTATCTACTTGGATCCCTGGATCCCTTATTACTTCTTCAGATTTCAGGGGGTTACCTCCTATGTGGTAGTTCATGGGTACTCTGTTTTGTCCAAAGGGAATTACTATGCATGTTTTTGCATTTAGCTTGAGACCATGGCTTTGACACCATGCATCAGTCTCATTAAGGCCCTTCTGGAGGATATCCATGTCGGCCGGAGACTCTGTTATAGCACCCAGTTTGCAGTTATCCACAAACCTGGTCAGCCGCAGCCCTTCAGTGCTTGCCTGTACTTTTGAGAAGTATATGCCAAACAGGAGGGGCCCCAGGACAGAGCCCTGAGGCACAATGCTCATTACTGGTCTGGATTCGGACATAGATCCCGCTACTCTTACTTTGTTGGATCTGTCTGAGAGCCAGTTTGTGATCCATCTTGTGACGTAAGGGTTTATGCCCAGGTTGGTGAGTTTATCAATAATACCCGAATGGGGAATGGTGTCAAATGCTTTAGCAAGGTCAAGGTAAGCCGTGTGTACCTCCTTTCCCTTATCTATAGCCTGAGTAACTGTCTCAAAGAAATCCACCAGGTTCAGTAGGCATGATCTGCCCTTGACGAAGCCGAACTGTGTGGGGTCAAGTGTTTGGAGGTTCCCAATCTCTCCATTTATGAGTTCCATAATGATTTGCTCCATTGCCTTACAGATTAGACTGGTCAGGCTTATTGGTTGGTAGTTCCCAGGGTTGGTTGTGGGCCCACCCTTGTGCAGTGGAACCACCGTTGCTGTGTGCCAATCTATGGGCACATATCCTGTCGAGAGGCTGAGACTGAACAGGGTATTCAGATGCGGGGTTAATTCATTTTGGAGCTCGCGTATGACACAGCCCTGAACACCATCTGGTCCCATGGAGGTATCCATTTTGAGCTGTGTGTGTTTACCATTGAACAGGACAGTACAAAATACTTCATTCTTTGCCAACAAATCTACTGCATTAACCTTTTCACTGACTACTGATACATCATCTACATAGAAAGCAGGGCTGCAGCTTTCTACATGATCAACTTGCTTTTTTGAGTGACCTTTCTTAGATAGAGCCTTACTAACCAACGTATCAGTAATAATTGGAGTTACATAATCCCCTGGAATAGTAATAGGCCCTGTAGGTGGTGAGGAGAAATTTGCACTGAACCTATCAGCCAACATGTTGGCAATGTCAGTGGGGTCAGTGTATTTTGTACCATTTTGTACTAGCTCAGAACAGACCTGAGCATTGCCATTTAGGTTTTTGATGTAACCGTAGAAGGCCTTATGGTTATCCTTGGCAACCTTCTTTTCAAAATTGGCTTTAGTTGACTTGATGAGGGCCCTCAATTTCTTACTAATGCTGATCAGGGATGATTTTTCTACTTGAGGTTTGGCCTTTTTCTTGTATAAGTCTCCTCCTTTTATTGTATAGTTTGCTTATGGCCAGGGTCCACCAGACTGGTTTCTTCTTGCTTGAGGAAGGAGTCTTGGTTTTATTTGGGATAGCACGGTCCATGCAATCCTGAAGATGTATATAAAGTGCCTTGGTGTAGGATTCTGCATCCTGGATATCATTATCCTTCTGCAAGGGAATAGTGAAGCCTTCCACTTCTGACGCAAGTAGTTTGAAGTTTGCATTGGAAAGGTTTTTTACGATGGTTTATTTGACTGGTGGAGGTGGAGGGGTGAGGACATCCAGGGTTATCAATTTGTGGTCTGATCTGACCAGAGAGGGAGTGATAATGGGTGTGGTTCAGTGGGCGCCCATATTTGTGATGACTAAATCCAATATGTTGTCCCCTCTAGTGGGAGAACATACCAGTTGTTCAAGGGCATTTGAATTTATAAATTCTATGAACTGCTGGGCATAGGAGTCAGAACATTGGTAGTTCGCCCAGTCTATACCAGGGTAGTTGAAATCACCCAAAATTATGGTGTTGGGTAGGACCTTTATATTTTCCAATGCCTCAAGGAATGTTGAGTGAGCATCTTGGGACATGGTGGGCAATCTATAACAGGTTATGACTTGAAATGTGGTTTTGCCTGCTGATAGTTGCGCATGGATGAACTCTTGATGAATATGGATACACCTCCGCCTTTTGTACTGCGATCTGGTAACTGAGGCCGGAAGGTATGATATGAATTGTAACCTGGTAGTGCTGGGGTGCTTTCTGGAGCCTTGAACCAGGTTTCCATCACTGCACAAACATTGATTTTCTCCATACTGAGGAGTGCCTCGAGTGCGTGCATTTTGAGGTTGAGACTTCTGGCATTGAGTAGCATTACCCTTAGTTTTTGGTTACCTGTGCTGGTTACAGTGGTTGGTTTGTCCTTTGAGCCTTGCCTAAAAAGGCACTATGGGGACGGCAAGAGCCTTGGCCAGTATTCGAAAGTCTAGGGGTGACAGGTGCAAACCATCTCTGGCGAAACAGTGAGGCTTGTCTATCATGTCATCCCAGGTAGACAGACACTGGATCCCCTTAGAATGACACCAGAAGCTTAGCCAATTGTTGAAATTGCTCATTTTGTCTTTGTATTGTGGTGGTATTCTAGGTGAAGGTAGTATGCTACTCAAGGTCAGGGTCATACCAGCTTGGGCTACATGATCAGAGAGCTCCTCAATGTCTCTTTTCATGTAGTCCAGGGAGGTACATCTTAGATCATTCACACCAACATGTACAATGACAGCGTCATACTTGTACTTGTTCTGGAGTGACCTAAGAGCCTATGTTATGTGGCCTGTGTTATGTGTCGGATCCTAGCACCCGACAGGCCTTGTCCCTGTACAATGACTGAACAGGTCTTTGGACAACATAAAATTGCAAGCTGTAATTGTTTCCAGCCGAATAGCATAAAAGCACTACTGAGCCTTTGGTTTGAATCTCTTCACCTCCATAAGCAGCAAGCTTTGCACAATTGACCAAATTAAGTTGCTCACCAGCCCTTATATTAGCAAATGCTTCTGCTGACATTACATTACACTTTGAACAGGTATCCACTTTGAGCTGTGTGTGTTTACCATTGAACAGGACAGTACAAAATACTTCATTCTTTGCCAACAAATCTACTGCATTAACCTTTTCACTGACTGCTGATACATCAACTACATAGAAAGCAGGGCTGCAGCTTTCTACATGATCAACTTGCTTTTTTGAGTGACCTTTCTTAATAACAGAATGAGGCTTGCTTGATTTACAAAACAGTTGAAAACGGTTCCATTTTTACATCTGTGGCATTGCTGATCAAATGCTAAGTACTTCTCTCTTTTAGGCTCGTGGTTGGCTCCACAATTATGACAATTAACAATAAGGCCTGACTTGGGTTTTGCTGACTCACTTTCATAATGCACTGAGCATGCCTTTTTTACTAAGCTAGTGTTGGAATTTGCTAGAAAGCTATGGGCCTTTCCGATGAGACCCACAGGGTTGCTGCTGCCATATGCTTAGGCCTGTTTCTACTTGCCACGTGTTGCATGCGATCTGTGTTTGCTCCCGAGGCTGCTAAAGCCATGCTTTTATCACTTGCAAGCATACTTATATGCCTTTCTGTGAGGTCATGGATTTGACAAATCTCTATGGCTTTACTTAATGTTAAATCACTGTCACAAAGCATAATCTTTCTCACTGCAGCACTATTAACACCACACACAAGTTGTCCTTTATTATCGCACGTTTTAAGTCACCAAATCTGCTTGTTTTAGCTTTAAGTCAGTGATATAAGCTGCAAATGTTTCCACCTAACTTTTGGTCTCTTGTGTCTCTCTAATGTAACATTTGTGTGGGGCTTTCACATTTCTTTAAATTTACATTTTAAGCACTCAGGGTCCTCTCTTGATTCAGCCGGTACAACAATATGACAATTTGCCCCCTCTCCTGCATATTCTTCTGATGCATATACAAAAAACTCCAGCTTTACTCAATAGCATATCGCCTACACCGAGGTGATCTCTGCCTAACATATAAAGCTATGTCAAACCCAGAGCTGTTGGACATGCTACACCTAAAGAAATTCCAATCCCTCCAAGCTACTTGCTCTAGGGACCTAAACCTTGTCACCACAATAAACAGGACATGCTGGAGGGATAGATTCCTGCTCCAGAGACTTCCTATACTCTGGAACAAGCTACCCATCTATATCAAACAATGTTCTTCATTAGCACTCTTCAAGAAAAATCTTGATGAGTGGATGGAAAATAGGAAATACACCCCGGGGATCATTTCTGTGTCTCTGCTGGACAGTGGCACAGGAAAATAACTTTCTTGGGTGGCGTAAGCTATGGAACCTTGCTGGCTAGGCTTATGTAGGCCCTTGGGCCGATAGCTTAGTACCTACCTATGAACCTATTAATGCTCTCTTTCAGTGGCCTCTGACCCAGCTAAGTTAAGCAAAACGAATGCCCTCACATGTACATCTTTGGTAGAAAAAGCTGCTTGTATGAAAATATTGTATTCCTGCTTGAATACTCTCCAGTTCTCTGCTATATTATGATCAAACACAAGTTTGAAATAACTGCACTTTGCCAAACAAGTCTCCGTAGCACATGAACACTCTGAAATCACTGTACTTTGTGAAACCACTCCTTATCACTGTAAGAAATACTTCAAAATGACTGTACTTTGTGGATCAGCTGTACATAGCAGAAAAAGCTCAGAGTAACAAACAGTGAGATAAATGCACTTTGCAAATAAGCAGTACACAGCACAAGAACCTTTCCAAATGGCTGTACTTTGTGAAATAACTTAGTACAGTGTAAGAAACAATCTGAAATAGCTGCGCTCTGTGAATAAATGCACACAGGGCAAGAAACCTTTCAAAATGGCTGTACTTTGACTGCACGTTGCCATATAACTGTACTTTGCAGACTGCAAACTCTTTGCAGTGTGTGTGCTTTATTAAGGTGCAATTATTTCAAACACTTTGCGTACTCTGAGATACTTCGAACAAATCTAGTTATGCTTTGTATGGTTTTGGTCAATGCTGAATAGTAGTTTGTGCCCACACATGGTCTTTTACTAAAAAACATGCAATCACCTTGCTCTTTAAGCTTAATTTGTTCTTTTATTGTACTCGTTATGCCCTTTTAAGCTCTTATCATGCTCATTAAACTTTTTCTGTGCCTGTTTTACTTTAAACATGCTTATTATGCAAACCAAAGGTAAGTCTGCTCCCCATGTGAATATCTCTGCTAGTTTTATCGAATATTGTTGTTTCAAACTATTTGTTTAATTAATATTGTGATTTTTCCCTTTTTTTTGCTTAATAATACATTTTTGTGTGATTCGTTTGATTAATAATGCATTTTGTGCCTTTTAAATGCGACATTTCATTTTCTTTGCCAAAGAATAATTTGTGCAGTTTTCTTTTCCTTTAGCTCATTTATGGCCCGTTTTCATTTGTCTGAGCTGCATTTCACTCAACCTGCTTAGAATGCCTTCACCTTTGCACCTCATGGCTTGAAGAAGTTGTTCTTCTAATCCCATTTCTGACACCATGTCGCTCTTCTGATAAGGATAAAAGAGACAAACATTTATGGTTTCAGTTCAAGCAACTTTATTGCACACAAGCACATCAGAAATGAGGCTTTGTAACTTAAACTTAAATGCACGAACAAACTGACTACCACACTCATATATGTTAACACTCTGGCAGTTCTCTCAAAATAGCACTGCTGCCTGCACGTGCTCAGTATTTATATGCACATGCTTACATCTGGAAATGCTTCTTAAAGGTACATAGACATGATCTGATCTGCAGATAAGGAGTTCCAAATATGGAGACAATAAGGCAATCACCATAATGATTATTAGATTTTGAAGTAAATCAGTTTTGGTGCAAAGATCTTAATTGCCTGGTTGGATTATATCTTTGAATGATAATTTGAATGGATCCATTTTTATTTGGTTTGTTTTAAATACTATGTACTAGTTTTGGATCAATAAAAGTTAGTCTGTGATAACTTCAATCAGTTTAATTTCTACTACTTTGTGGTTCTGTGTGTTTGAAAAGTTGGTAGAAAATTTTGCTATTCTGTCATAATGTCTGAGTTTAAGTAATAGTCTCTTATATAAGTTTGTATAATGTGGAGCTACACATAACTAGCTGGGAAGAAACATTGAATGTATGCTTGTTTGTTAAATTGTTCATTTGGAAATGGCATATTTTGTATAATAGCCAGAATTGTTATTGATTTTGTGACTTAAATGAGTAATTTGAAAATAGTTTTAATTTGTGGTGTATAATACCAACAAGTAGTGTTGTGTGAAAATATTTTTTTCTATTAATACATTATTTATGAATAAAACATTGTTGGCAGAGTTTTGTGCAACACCATTATTATTGAAAACCATGTACTATATATTTAGTCATTAAAAAAAGTCTCAAGGGACCAAAAGAGTTTTGTCTATAGTTTGTAGTTGCTGGATTATTGGTGCTGAACAATTTGATGTAGAGTATGAATACTGGATAAGTATAATGTGTTGTACATGTGTGTGCATATATTTGATAAATATAATGAACAGGTGGGGGTCTTAGATTGCTTGGTTGGAAAATGGAATGGGCATTTATAAAATGTATACTCCAGACATGATTAGTAAGGTAGCTATTACGCCATTTTAAATTTTAGAGTCTAAGATCAAATGCTTTCAGTTTTTGCAAGAGAAGAACATAAAAATGTTACCAAATGCTTTACAGAGAGGGAAACATAAGGCAACATAATGAGCCCTAATTTTAGCCAGGAGTATTGTGTGCAGGACATTTACTATTACAGTTTGAGTTCTGTGATATGATTGGACACTACAGTCTGTAGGAGAGGGAGTATTTATTTACGGGCTAACATTCAAGTGTTTTTGATTGCAGGGACAGAATGGCAATTTGTCCGGAGTTCAAAACGTTTGTAGATTTATCTTCCTTGTGTAGTGGGGTTATATGGTATATCTTCCAGAGACAAGGAATATAGTGTTGTTGTTGTACTGACCAATTAATATGTACTGACACTGGAAATGTAATGAGTTAGCTGCAATATGAAGATATTGTAATGGAAGTTGGTCTGGAGTAAGAGAGGTGGGTTTTACTTTTTTTTATTAGTTTTAAACTTGATCGGCGGAAACTAAGTAGAGTGTAATGTTTCCCACTAGTTTTCTTGTTTAGGCAATGCATAGGTGGTGGTGTACATTTGTGCACTGTTACTGAACCTGTTTTTATGAAGTGTTAATTAAATATGCTGGTATCACTGTAATTTGTTTCTTGTGGAAGGGGATTTGGTGCACTTTGTTTACATAGCTTAAGGAGTTTGTTAATATATGGCTTAAGGAGTTTGTAAATATATGTCCCAAATGATCCAGGGTTATTTAGGTTTGCTGATTACATCTTGCTGTATTAATTTTTATTAGCATTTGTTTTGTTTTTTTTTTTTTGTTTCTGTAAAGGTTTTGTAAAGTTGATATTTTTGAGGGGTGGAATGTGACGCTGTTGTTTTCTAGGCATTCTCTCTCTGGAAAATTATTTGTTATTAAGGATTAACAAAAGAGCAAAGTGGCATTTTTTTTTCTTTTGATTGGTGCAGAGTTGAGAATCACTGGATGGGTTTCATTGAGGTATTTTACTACACATTCAAGGGGGAGTTGTTTAACATGCTTTTAAGACTGTATTAAATTCATTCTAATGAAATGATTTTGCTAGCATTACCCATTTGTATAGGACTTTGCTTACAATGAGTTCAGGTTAGCATGACATGATTTTGATCAGTTATACTGTTGGGTGTTACTGCTGATACTTTTCTGGTTATTTATTAGCACCCAGCTAGTTATGTTTTGTTTTCCCTTTCAATATATCTATTCTTGTAGGTTCAGTTATTTGTTGTATGAAAATTAATATATTTGCTGTTAAGTACTGTTGGGCTTGTGGCAAGTATTTTTAAGGGTTACTGCAAGGGAATGTTCCAATTTCTCTCAATTATAATATCTTGTTTTAAGCTAGTAGAAAGTCATGGAAGTTTTTTTAAGTCCTAGGTTTACCTACATGTCACTGAACCATTAGTGGTTAATAGGCATCTGTCCAAATATTCAACATTGTAATGAATCTCACAGCAGTGCATTTTACAGTATTGTGTGAGCTGATGGGGCATATGCTGTGGGGTTTTGTCATTTTTTTCCACTGTGATAAAATTGAAGTTTGTATATATAATTTATAAGTGTGGAAGGGGGAAGTCCATACATAAGGTGTGCAGAGGCAGATAAACTCTGCAAAAAAGATTGCGTTTTTTAGATTTTTTGCCTTACCCTTTTTGATGTTCAATAAACAGTGAAAAAAATTTGCTTCAGTCACACATTTGTAAACCATTTGTTTCACTATTATTTGCCATAGTACTTGATGATGCTTTGAGTGAAAGAATTGAACAGATTCCAAAAGACTTGCAATCAGTGTAAGTGACTTACTATGGTGCAAGCCAGCTTGGATTCCAAAATACTTGCTCTTGGTAAAATTGACTTACTCCATTGTAAGTCCTGTCTACTAAGCAGACTTGCACCGGGCACCAGATTCCAAAAGACTTGTCTGTAGTGCAAGTGACTGACTTTAGTATTTTCACTGAAGTGAGTCACTTAGACAAAGAGCAAATGACATTTATAAGTTGGGGCATTGTACTAATAAGTTTTTTTCTCTGCAATATGAGAGTATTTAGAGAAAATATTGCTTGTTCAGTTGTTCCACAAGGTTTAAGGGTTTTTAAATTTCCTGTGTTAAACAAGGGGATCCTCTTTACACTGAATTGTTTTCACTATTTAACACCACTGAACTAACACTCAAGAGAACTTTATTTAAGCATTATAAAGATGAAACTGCAAGTTACATAACTCAGATATAACAAGCTGCTAAAATTAAAAGTTCAAATAGTTTTCTTTCTCACAGTACATTGTATTCTGGTATTGCAGCCAAAACTAATAATTTAAGAGCATCTATAGTACAGAGAAAACAGGATAAGCTTATAAGGGATGTTCTAGCTTATTCTGGAGGAACAGCTTATCCCTTAAAAATCTCTATTATGGCTACAGAACAGTGTGGGGGTAGAAAAAATGTTGCCATTTTAATTCTGCCTTGTGACACTGCAACTTTGAATGGAGGTGTGCCGGATGTTTCTTTTAATGTTTTTCCAATACAAGTGGTAATGCACTTAAGAATAATTTTCCACACCCCCATTACCTGTTGGTTCACCAGGTCCTTTTTTAGTGTACCCTTCAAGGCAAAAAAAGACATCAGAGTGGTCAGCCAAGAAACATACGAAGGGCAAAGGGAGGAGGAAGAACAAGGGGGAAAACAGAGTACAAAATTGAATTGTTGAATCTTTGTGGAATTCCTTTGGATCCATTCCCTGTTTCTGTTATACAAAAAGGGCTAACATTTATTCCAAGCAACTCAGTTAGCATTGCTTATTGATTTCAAGCTATATATAAAGAAACAAAATTTACAATGCATTATGGCTGTTGTTACTTAATTGCACTCTTCATGCATTCAGCATCATCTGTGAGGATGAGTTAAGGGCCATTTTATCTCTAAGATCCAGATCCTACAGTTTGAGTGCCAGTGAAAAGACTGCTTTGATAGACCTTTCCAGTAATAGAAATTTAAGGATTATAAAGGCAGACAAGGGTGGAATGTTGGTCCATATGAATAATAATGATTACAACCATGAGATACAGAACATGTATATTGATGAATCAAGTTACAGAGAAGTTTTCCAGGGATACCATCAAGAGGCGTGTTTCCATTGTTTATATTGCACTGTTCAATTTCTATAATCTTGGTCAACTGGACATGGACACCTATACCTATCTTCAAGTGGATTTTCACAAAATATCACACATGTTTGGGATAACAAAGGTCATTAATTATAGAAACAGACCTCTTTTCAGGATGATTGTGTAAGCAGCACATTCAAAAACTGAGCCAATTTCTACTTTCTTGGGCTACATCCTAAACCCAATAGTACAGAGTTCACTATATTATTTTAGTGACTCCTGGCACCATCTGGAGCTTCTGAATGATTTTTTTTTTCTTTAGTGACTTTAATTTTCCTTTTGTATCACTAGATGTGGTCTCCCTGTATACTTGTATTCTGCAGGAGGCTCGAGTAGAGTTTTTAAGGGAATACTTGACTGCTCATACCACTTTTGAGGTGGACAAGATTTATATGATTTGTTCCCTTATACACTTGGCTCTTGACAATAACTTCTTTAGTTTTCTTGATGAACACTGTAAACAGACATCCAGAGTAACCACAGGGGCAAGGGTCACCACTGTTTTTGCAAACTTCATCAAGGCTAAGTGGAGAGATATATTTCTGATGAAGCATCCTTTAGTGGAATAAATCTTTTTCCACAGGACGCACTTAAAGTATCTCTTTTTCCTATGGAGTTGGGACTCTGGATGAATTTAAGTGCTTTGTGGAACACATCAACAAGATTACTGATTTTTTTGCCTTTCACCATCTGTGGTTTTGGTGATACCTAGGACTTCCTAGACCGAAGTATATGACACCACATCTCTTCTGATTCATTCAGCAAGAGGTTAAAGAATCTTGGAAAATGTTAAAATCTTCTTGAACTGAGTCAAGAAATTAATGTATACAGTGTACACAGACTTGAGAATCTGCAAAGTACAATCAAATTAATGCTGTGATATAAACCAAGAAGGTCAGTGTGCAGATATTATTTTAGATCTTTTTCATATGAGGGGTAATGTTTATTTGATCCTTTGTTCATCGAGAATCACTTGCTTCATTCCTAGAAGACTGCCTGTGGAGATGGTTTACATTAACTATGAAGGAATTCTCCACTGGAGTGGTGCACATTAGCTTGCCCCCAGTATAGAAAATATTTGTTTTCATCTGTGGTATAGAGTAGAAGTGCATATTATACTCCCCATGCCAGTAAATATTGAGGTTTGAAGTAATTATGTGGCAATCCCATCTTGGTCTTACGCAGTATAACCCTATATAATTCAATATGAGTTACAAAAGTGTCCAAAGAGAAATCACTTTGCAATAATGTGTATCACAGCAAGGAAAACGTTAGCTAGAGGTAGCACACAACAAGGTATAAAGTTGTTAGGAACAGAGTAACATACAGAGAATGCACTCAGTAGATAGGTTCATAAATCTAATAAGTATTCTCGAGGAATATTGGCCTTTAAAAAGACTGATGCATGAATCCCAAGCTTAATTTTGCAGTTGCTCATATAGTCATGAGATTCCTTGTTACAAGCTGAAGTAATTTTAATTGAGAAGGCAGTTTATTCCATAGCCCTGGAAGTGCTTGAGCTATCATATGATGTCATAATTCATGTTATTGCTGAATTTCGATTTTATTGATGTTGTGTGTCCTCTTGGATCCTGTTACCAAAGATAGTAAGCAAAGACTTAAACTGCTTTTAAACAGAAATGAGTTCTGTAATGTTCTTTGTGTCAGGCAAAGATCCCTTCTAATAAGGTAACAAAATACTGAGAAGAGAAATACTCTCTATTTGTGAGGAATCTTTGCACCTTCTACAATTACACCAGCTGGTACTTGAATGAGTAATATACAGGATGCAGTATTTTAGGCCTGGTCTCATAAGAGCTTTATACAGAGGAAATTAAGTATCTGGTACAGATCTCAACACTGTGGAAAAATAAACAATTACATATGATTTGTAGATGGTAGCATGTGTGTGTGTACAGTGGAAGGAGTTAGACATTGTATGTAAGGTCATTTCCCCTGCAAAATTCATGCATAATATTAATGCTGTTTGAAGGGAGGCTGTGTCAGTGAGTTAAAGACAATGCTTTTAAGTTTGCAGTCATCTGTATATTTGATGAGTCATATAATGAAACCATTTCTAACTTCTAAGGGAAAAAAAAAGATGCAAAAAATGGATGGGTCTAGAACAGGCTCTTGATGATCTATATTCTGACAGTATAAGGTGAAAATGGCATAAAGAGTCACAATGAATGAAACACATGAAAGGTGATACAGGAAGATATAGTAGCACATATATGGATGCACCAGATGGGAACAATATATCAAGCAAGTCGGAAGAAAAGTAATTACACAAATTGTCCCAGCCCCCTTTTAAATGACTCTCACCAACTCCAAAAGACAGTTGACAGCCTTTATTAATACAACCAAATCATTACCTTTATTCAGATAAAACAACAAATAATGAGAAACTTCACATGCTTCCAAGCAACCACAGGACAGCGTACCCATTCACCCTGTCTGAGTTGTTAATCAGGGCAGCGTACCCAGTAACCCTGTCCACATCATCTATCAGGGCAGCGTACCTAATCACCCCAAGCAAACCTTAAATGTATAGTGTACCTGCTCACCCTTTCAAAATAATCAGTGTCTAAATAAGCTCACTTATTATCAAGTGGCATTCAGCAATTCACTTGATCCCCAAACTCAATGCCATCAACACCCTCACCTAGAGGGGGAAAAGAGGAGGACAATCCTGTCCCTCTTCTCTGCCCCTGAACTATCAGTAAGTAAAGTAACATGAAAAGAAAAAATGGGAGGGAGGGAGGGTCACCAACTCATGCCTAATTGCGACACCTCTTCCCCTGCTACAATAATATAAAAGCTAAGCACCTCCCCAAACCTACCAAACTTCCCTTAACTCCCCAAGCCAATTAACCCCTTAATGGCCCAGAGCCCAGCTACCTGACTTAACCATACACAAAACCGCCTCCCTCCCCTTCCCTCCAATACTACTCCTCTTTCCCCCCCCTTTCCCACAAAAGAGAGTCCTGGACAAATTGGATTGTCCTAAACCTCGTTTGTTAATTCATGTTTACTCATCAGCACTGACTGAACACACACTCACATAGAAAAGCTTTGTGCATAACTTAAGTGCACCTTTTCCTAGTTTTGAGACATTTTACCTTGGGGATTACAACAAGCAAGGAACGAGTGTACCACAGTTCTGTGAGCTAACAGTTGCCATAAATTCATTAGATATGTATCAATACAATAGATATACTACTAGGTATTAAAGAAGTGAGACAGATCATCACAAACTTAGATAAATAGAGGAATACATGAATCTGTTTATAGGTGTTGCAAAACAGAAAAATAATACAGGTAAATATATACGTATATGTGTGCATATATATATATATATATATATATATGTATTTTATATATATATATATATATATATATATATGTGTGTGTGTGTGTGTGTGTGTGTGTGTATGTATATATATATATATATATATATATATATATATATATATATATAGATATAAAATATAAATATATAGACATGCATATAGATGTACAGAAGATATATATATATATATATATATATATATATATATATATATATATATATATATATATATATAGGTCTATATTAGAACATCAAAGTTTTAAAACTTCGAATGTTGTAATATTAACACTAAATCAGAGAACACTGAAAATAGTGAATCTGCAGAACAACAAATTTTTTTCTAGGGAAAGAATTTGGTTGGCCATTTCTGTAGCTTTATTATTTTCAGCACTGAAGTGGAAAATTATGGGTCGGGTTCAGGTAGGTGTGCGAATGCGCAGATGAGGCGAGTGTGCGATAGTGACAGGGTTAGGGTGGGGTAGGTGAGTTAGGGTGGGGTAGGTGAGTTAGGGTTAGGGCACGGGTCAGGTGAGTGTGCGATAGTGATGGACCTTAGGGTTAGGGTTTGGGTTAAGTTAAGTGGATAAATAGTACTGTATGTACAGTTTAGTGTAGGGTAGATGTAGGATTTTAAGTGTATGTGTGTGGATTGCTGTTTTTTTGGTGTGCTTGTGTTGTGTGTGTGTTTCTCTGAACAGCAAATGTTTTCCCCTGGAAAAAATTCACTGTTGCGGGTGTTGGAGATTGTAAGCTTTCGCTTAAAGGGGTCGATGAATTAGCGTTCGCTAATTTAATATAGACCCTATATATATATATATATATATATATATATATATATATATATATATATATATATATATATAAAACTACCTCCCCTGGCCACATATACCGGTCAGCCAGTAAAACCAGGAGTCAAAGCCATCTACAGGATGGCATATCTTGCATGTTTAAAGGAAGAACAACAATTACAACTGCTAGGGGAAACTGATATTACTAAAAAAAAATAAAAGGTCCAACAGAATGAATTTTAAATTGAGTCATTGATGACTTAGTTTATTTTAGAAGGGGATTTCATTCCATAGCTCTCGAAGTCAGAACAGGTAAGGTCTACATATGCATAGATGCATGATAAGCAACTAAGGCAGTAAAAAGAAAGAGAGGCATATGACAAACACAATCAGAAATAATATTATGGTCTACAAATGGGGTCAAGGTGTTCAGCAAATAATAGGATGGGTACTCATAAATTTACTTTTTTCCCTTCTTGAAATGCATTTGCAACGGCATAGAGTTTTCTGACTCTGTTTCCTTATTTTTCCTATTGTCCCAGTCCCCTTCAATAAACACATCACATCGAACGACATTGATGACCTTTATTAAACTTCCATAAACATAACTTTAATAACCAATGTTTATTAATTACAGCTGAAACATAGTACAGTATAGCTGATTTTAATCACAGCATAAACATCCATGTAATGTTAATCAGGACAGTGGGACCTCACGTAGCCTGACCCAGTAACCGGTGTCCATACCTCCACTCACTCATTCACTCACTCACTTTACTTATGAAGCAGCATCCCACACTCACTCCATTTACCATTAATTCAATTACACATTCAACCAAATAAGCAGCATCCTTACCTCCACTCACTTATTTTATTTAGCAAACAGCCTCCAACTACTCTCTTTGCTTTCCCAAGTAATTGAAGTGAACATCCAACATCACAGGCAGACAAGAAGAGGACAAGCCTGTCCCTCTTCTCCACGCACCAGCTTGACTAAGCTGTTCCCTTCCCTACTTCTAAAATTTCAAAAATTTCCAACATCCTAACCACCCATAAAAGTTAGGTTAAGCCAAACATCATCCAGTGTGCACCATCCTCTTTAAACCAAACTTGATCCCTGCCATCAACACCAAAAGCTTTGTCATACAAGTGCTTAAAGCTGCTAATTAACTAAACAGATAAAATAGTCCCTCTCCCATACTAAGTTAATCTTTATATTAACTAAATTCTCACTTATCTAACTACCAATATTAACCTCATAATGAGCCCCTGGACATTACCTACCGAAGGCAACACCAGAGCATTAAACACAATGCCATGTTAAATCAAAGAAGGGCAATTACCTACCATCATGCCTAACTGCAGCCCTGTTTCCCCATCCAATGTAAATAATAATGACAAAAATGAGATTTCCTTTATGAAAGCAATTTGAGCAGTCCTGCCATCACATTAACTATCTAGTATAAGCAGAAAAACATAATGACCATCCTAGCCTTTGCTGACTAGCAAACCACCTTCTGAGTGACTAAACTACATCCATAACATAAATGCCATGTAAACTGTAACCTCATGAACCTCTATATCCCAACATCAATCCCCATAACAAAACCTATCTTTGACTATAGCCAAAGTCCTTCAATGTTCACACTATCATCCTATCCCAACCCATCAAAACAATGAGCCATTGACCAAGATTTAGTATGGTCACTAATCCTTGGCATATGTGCAACTTCAGTACTTGCAGAGAAATCCTCCTTGACCAACTGAACTGCCTTACCTTGTTCCCATGCCTGACAAATAACTAAATATTCCCCACCAAACTCCTTCCCACAGACAGTTGTAACACACATTTAACCAATCTAACAATGCCCTACCATATGCTTTACTTAGAAAAGGTGCCCCAACCTTCTGCAGGAAGCCCTTAACTGTAATGCAACCTGACGCACCTCATCAAACATAAACAACAGAACCCATACCACTGTTTTATAAAACAAATGAAAGTGAACTCTAATTCCCAACAATTCTGGCTAAACCTATTCCAGATTAAATTAAAGCTCCAAATATTCAACATCCCCAGTTGTCCTTCCATCCTGCTGTCCAACAAGCCACAACCAACACCCCCCCCCTAAAATTATGCCCCCAAACCCAACACCTCCTATAACATTTGTAAACAAATGCAAATCCCCATGACTGACCCTATCCATCTGCCCCATGGGCCATCCCTGTGAATGTTTCCAAAGGCAAGACAGTGATAAAATGGACCAGCTTATTAACCCTTACCCAAAGCAATCTGATTAAAGTGGCTGATGTGCAATCTCAGTAACCCAAGAAGCTAAAGAACATCCTTAATCAGTTGCTTGGCTCTGGCTTCCCCTCAAATCTTTTCTTTCAATTTTTTATCCTTGTATCTGTTAAGGAAGTAAACATGTCCTACATCTGCAAGGAATCCCAAACAATGCCTTCGACAAGTCTTCTAACTTCAAGTTCCACACCTGTCCCCAAAACAGCCACATACCCACAATGCTCCATCAAACCCTATCCACTTGTAAAAGTCATACCTATACCGAACACCTCCTACCAGCCCAAAGCAAAGTCAAATGGTACGTGTGTTACTTGTTGTAACAAAAAAAAAAAAAACTTAACCTGATGTGACATTAATAAAACCTGCTTGAAGAGCAGATTTTTCTCCCAAAAAAATGTTTGAAACAAACTTCCACTTCATATTAAATAAAACACCTCCATAGCCCTCTACATAAACAACTAGATGGGTCACCATAAATTCACCCCAGAGGTTCCACCCATGTCCTCCTTGAAGAACAATAAGAGCAGCATGTGGAAATAAGAATTGAACTTGGCTGTCTTGTAGGGGGCCCTAAGACTACTAACCTCACAGCCTTATAAGAGCCTGTGATCATTGCAACTCCACCCTACCTGTGGAACCCAAAACTGCACGTAAACAGTCCCCAGCCCTGCATTACCCTGTCCCAAACTTACCTCCACCTCAACTTGTGCTACATTACCTCAAACTGCTCCAACTCTGATGTGCCTTAATGAGCACTGAGTGAAGATTACCTGTGACTTCCTTGTGCACCTCTCCAGCAATCAAAACATCCACACAAGTAGAATCTATTACCTGTCAAATCCATTTCCGTCAGGACACTGACCTTTACTCACTCAGCACTCCCCCCATCTGTGACCTCATTGTACACCACCCAAACAACCATGACATCCATTGAAACAGCCCCCATCACTATTCAAATCCCCGTCCTTCAGGTCACCAACCAATGCCCACTCAAATTCCATACCTCCACGATCTGCAAAAGAAAACAAATTAAGCACCATGCAAACAAACCATCTTCAGCACAGAATCACATTGAATTCCTTGTGGGGAGTGTATTTATCTTAAGAAGAAATAAGCTACTTGCCTTTACAAGAATAGGACAAAGCTGAGCCTCAAACCCTATACTTTGTCTATGCAGCAAATACCCCCAAATGGAGAACCCCAATGTTTAAAAAAAAAAAAAAGGCAGAGAAAATGGGCTAAAATTAGTCTGTTTTGCCACCTCGGGACAGTGATGTCCACTTACTGCAAAATAATCAAATATGTGCCAGTCATCCCCCTCAATTTCACAGAGAAAAATGTCTGAACAAAGCTAGAAGTGTAAATGGGACAACAACCCAGTATAGGGACAATTCCTAAAATATTGCTCTTTATAAACTTAGAAAGCTGACAGATATCTGGCATTACATCAGCATAAGTCCCACTGTTGCTGTTAGAAACTCCTGTTATCCCTATGTAACCAAGCTGAAAAGATTTGCCAGTATTTTGCCATATAGCCACAAATTTATGAAAATGGGTAAAGTTACAAGGCAATCAAAATATGAGAAAATCTGAATGGATGTTGCATACCTCATAACCTCTTACAGTAAGAATCCAGATAAAAACACAGCCCAACTGACTGCCAAACTGAAGTAAGGACAACATTTTAAAATGGCTCCACAAACTTAAAAGCTACCATAGTTTTATGAGAAACAGACGAAAACATAAGGCCAAAATCTGGACATTCTGCAAAAATTTGTACAGTTAAGAAGTATGACTCAACCTCTTAAACAAAGGGATAAAGGTCTAACAAAAAATGACCCTTAAATACTGCTCTGACAAACCCATAAAGTTGCAGAAATAACCCACCTGTGAAGTGGAAGAAGTCTGAAACTCAAAACTAATTGCTGTCTTCTGACCTCATTCCTCTGTACATAACCATGCATTGTCAGACTCAAACCAATATCCAGCATGTTATAAGTATCTACACACACACACACACAGGGATATAAAAAGTGTACATACCCCTTGTTAAAATGCCAGGTTTTTGTGATATAAAAGAAATGAGACCACAATAAATCATTTCAAAACTTTTCCCACCTTTAATGTGACCTATAACCTGTACAATTCAATTGAAAAGCAAATCTGTTAGGGGAAAAAAATAGAAAAAAGAAAAAATGTACAATAAGCTGATTGCATAAGTGTACACCCCCTTAAACTAATACTTTGTCGAAGCACCTTTTGATTTAATTGCAGCATTCACTCTTCTTGGGTACACACCTGCCGTCAATTAAAGAGACTCTGATTAATCCCAAATAAAGTTCAGCTGTCCTAGTAGGATTTTCTTGACAGTTATTCAGTTGCCTGCTACAGCAAAAGCCAGGGTTTGCAGAGAGCTTACAAAGCATAAAAGGGATCTCATTGTTGAAAGGTATCAATCAGGAAAAGGGTACAAAGAATTTCCACAGCATTGGAAATACCATGTAACACAGTGAAGACAGTAATCAAAAAGTGGAGAAAATATAGGACAACAGTGATGTGACAATGAACTGAGTGTCCCTCCAAAATTGATGAAAAAGCAAGAAGGAAACTGGTAAAGGGGGCTGCTAAGAGACCTACAGCAACACTGAAGGAGCTGCAGGAATTTCTGGCAAGTACTGATTGTGTACTACATGTGTCAACAATCTGCCATATTCTCCATATATCTGGGTTCTGGGGTTGGGTTGCAAGATGGAAGCCTTTTCTTACACAGAAAAACATCCAGACCCAGCTAAAATTTTCAAAACAATACATAGTCTCCCAAAAGCATGTGTGAAAATGTGTTATGGTCTGATGAGACCAAGGTTGGACTTTTTGGCCACAATTGCAAAAGGTACGTTTGGAGCAAAAACGCTTCACATCACCATCTCCATGGTGAAGCATGGTGGTGACAGTATCATGCTTTGGGGTTGCTTTTCTTCAGCTAAAACTGGGGCTTTATTCAAGGTGGAGGGAATTATGAACAGTTCCAAATACCAGTCGCTTTTGGCCCAAAACCGTCAGGCGTCTGTTAGAAAGCTGAAATTGAAGAGGAATTTCACCTTTCAACACAACAATGACCCCAAGCATACATCCAAATCAACAAAAGAATGGCTGTAGCAGAAGAAAATTAAAGTTTTGGAATGGCCCAGACAGAGCCCAGACATAAATCCAGTAGTAAATCTGTGGGGTGACCTGAAAAGGGCTGTACACAAGAGATGCTCTCGCATTCTGACAGATTTGAAACACTTTTGCAGGGAAGAGTGGGCAAATATTGCCAAGTCAAGATGCTGATAGACTCCTACCCAAGAAGACTGACCACTGTAATAAAATCAAATGGTGCTTCAACAAAGTATTAGTTTAAGGGTGTGCACACTTATGCAACCAGCTTATTTTACATTTTTTTTTTATTTTTTATATTTGTTCCCAAACAGATTTGTTTGTTTTTCAATTGAATTGTACAGGTCGTAGGTCACATTAATGGTGGGAACATTTTCTAAATGATTTTTGTGGTCTCATTTTTTATATCACAAAAAACTGGCATTTTAACAGGGGTGTGTACACTTTATATATCTACTGTATATTATGTGTGTGTGTGTGTGTGTGTGTGTGTGTGTATATATAAAATCTTTTGTTTTTCTTCATTCCTTTACCCATCTTGCACCCATGAAGTGACAGATTAATGGCACCCCTATGCCTAGAATCAGGAAAGCATGCTAACCCCTCCGCCATGACTGTTAGTGCCTTACCAAACATGTGCAAGATGGCAGCTTCCCATGCCCCTGCCAGAGAATCCAGAGAAACCCACAAAGCAGCAAACACCAAATCACCCCCAAACCCAACTCTGAGCACGAAGCCATGTCAGCAACTCCTTTTCAGCCTTTTGAAATTAAGTTCAGTCATCAGCATTCTGTATATTTATCTAAATGTAACTTTTCTTCTTGGGTAAAAGGAAGCAGTTAAATTCCATATTTAGTAACAGAGACTACTATGTGATCATGTTCAAAACTTGCAAAACAAAATTCTTCTCAGTTCTCTTAACTTCTCAAGTGTTTCCTTCAAAATTAAAAATCAAGGAATTTTCAAAGAGCAAGTCCAGTGCATTGTATTGATGAACAACAAAAGATACAAATTACAGTGCTGTATAAGGCCTGTTTCATCCACCTAGTCTGACCTTTAGATATTGGCTAACCTCCAGGTTCTACCTATTTTGCTGGTCCATCCATCCAACATTTATTCATAGCTAGGAAGTCAAAGTATGTAATTGTCCCAGAAAAATACAATCTATGAGAAATAGACTGAACATGTGACTAAATATTCTGGGCATTCTGTAAGAATCTGTTCTCAAGTGATTACTTTGACAGTTGAGAGGTATGCCTGCCATACCCTCCTTCATGGCCATTAAAGCTGTACACAGCATGCGAGCTGGACAGGCATTCTTCTTGGGTGACTTGCAGCCCACAAAACACAACACTTTTTCTCTCCACCCTCCCCTATGCTGGACTGCAGTAAGGTTACCACTACACCATGCAAGTACAGCGATGACTGTTATTACTGAGCACCTCGTGGCTCACAAGCATGTACTCTACCCTTGCAAGCAAATCTGACTGAGAAGCCCCAGCTTCTGACTTCTAATCACCAAACGCCACCACTAAACAGGATAAGCTGAGAAAGCAGAAATGTTCCCAAATTAATGTGGCAAAATCCAAACCAAACAAAATAAATCCACCAAGGCTTGAATTAACAAAGACAAGTAGAGCGGGCAACAGGATTAGTGTTAGAAAATATTTATTCTTTGCTTTTGTCTATAAGACTTCATCAGAATAACCAACCATAATTCAGCCATCTATTTTATACTTTGTATGCACACCATTGTGTTCAATAAGCACTTTAACACCATTAATAAGTCAATTAAAACTCTGCATATCTTGCTCACGTTAAGTAGTTCACAATCAATTATATTAGAATTAGATTCTGTAATAAACCATTTCCAGAAAATCTTGAGTTTACATTTTAATAGATCTAAATCTAAACATGCTCTTAAATAAGGGAAATGTACAATCGGATAATCGCATTATTGGTGTAACTTCAGATTCTCTTGATTATCTAGGAATACAACTATGTAAATCCATAGAAAACACAACTGACTATAATTATAAAAATAGTATAAACTTAATAAATAAGCATATATATAGTTGGAATAAAATCCTCATCACATTTGAAGACAGGTTGCAGTTAATAAAATGACACTTTTACCAAGACTACTCTATATGGGTCTAGTTTTTAACTTTTCTTATAAATATCAGTTTATTGAAGATATAAATAGATTACTAATGAAATTCCATTGGTTCCCCAAAAGAAACAGCTTTTCTACATCACATTAGATCTTGGGAGTAAGAAGGAATCAAATTCCCGGATATTGAAACATATATCAATGCATCCAAATTTAAGGTTATTTTAAACTGGATTACTCCAAATTGTCACTCTAGTTGGAAACTATTACACCTAACTTTACTAATTAATGAAAATGCCCTGTTAGCCAAACATCCATTGAATAACTGTTCTAATAAGTTCTGGTACTTCTTATGTCATATTACCCAACACAATATTGCCAAACCCACAAAATTAAATTCATTAAATTACTCTCTTAATTTCTTTAGAAAATTTGATAAATAAACAGAGATCTCTCAGGGGTAAGGTACCTGCTATGTCCCCAAACGAAATTTGTCTATATCAAGGTGCAGGTACTTCACAACTAACGAAGCCAACCATCAACCAAAAAAGCAAAAATCAATAAAAATGTTTTGAACAGCAAAAGAACTTTATTCCATGGGTTGTTAGCGCTTTCACGTCTACTCTGGACGCTTCTTCAGACTTTGAACTGTTAACCCCCTTTAAAATTACAAGGAATTTTCCTGATAAAATACATCTCAATGTTCTAGATAGCTTGGAATCCAAGAATTTTATATGATACATGAAAAATTATTCATGAATACATGAAAAACAAAAATTGTTGTTATCCATCAAGCATACTTCATGGTCTCATTACTGGAGTATTTTTGCTTGGCAATATCTCCATAGCTCATTTCTGACTCCAGATAAGATAGTTAAAATCAATAATAGCTCCAATGCATCCTGCTGGAGATGTACAGAACTTACCAAACCCGACTGGGCACATATTTTCTGATTGTCCTAAATTAAAGGACTAGAACAGCATAGATGGTTTTCTCAAAGCATTATTCACCGATTCCGTTTTATTGTCCAAATCATTAGTTCTTTTCAATTTGAATGAAGGTTACTTTTTGAATGAGAAAAAAATCGTATTTACTATGGATAGTACTTGCTATCGCCAGAAAATGCATTATGAGCAGACTGCCCACCCACTGTTGAGGATTTCTCGTCTTCAGTGAAAGACCTGGCAATCAAAGAAACTAAGACCAAAGAACTTAGAATTTATCCAAATACATTTGTTAATAATCCTTGGACAAGTGTTTTAGCACTTAGATTTTACAAATGGACCATAACTCTTTCTGAACTGATACTTATAGTAAAGAACTTGTGGTATTTTAACTGTGATTTGCAGTTTTGCTTTAGGTCTTTGTATATATTGTAAATAGTTTTTACTTCATGTGTTAATAATTTCTATTAAATGAGGACACTGTTTCATTTGTTGTCTTTTACTTTTCATGGAAAATTTAATAAAATATTTGAATAAAAAAAAATTCAGCCAGTAATATAAATATTGAAAACACATTAAACATGCATAAAATTAACTTCATATATTAAAAAAAATGTTATAAAGATATATTAACTTTTAACTTTTTATTTCTCAAAAAACATTTTAGATTAATAGATTCATTAATTTCTGGGGGTCTATCAGCCCTTCGCTCTAATTTCCATAATGTTTGTCTTTGTTCTCCTTTAACCCTATAATTTCCTCCCCTGAAATCCTTTGGTACATGTCTAAGTAAAGAAAATAAAAACTTTTACTTTCCTTACACTCTAACCTGTGCCTAAATAGAGCATTATTTTGATATTTGACTTTAATACATATGTTCTTTGATACATTTTGCTAAGCTTCTAGTAGACATACCTATATAAAAACTCCCACGAAAAGAACAGAGACACCACTATACACAATGTCTTCAGTCATATAAGTAAAAACCCCAGGAACATCAATGGTTTTATCTAAATGAGGTACATAAATAAAGGGACCTTACAACACAAGACAAGCTTACAAGCCAAACACATTCCACATTTGTACATACCTTTCTTTTTATTGGAATGTGTATTACCAGAGTTAACAATATACAAATCTCTTTGGAAAAGCCTTTTCAAATTGCAACTGTTTATAAAAGTAAACCTAGGAGTGTTACCTAAAACTTTAGTTAAATCTGTGTTAGCAAGTATCTCACAGCAGTTCTTTTTAACAATGGTGGAAATGCGTAAACTGTCTAAAGTCATGTATAAACAACATGCTATACTATGATCAACCTCAACGTCTTCACCTCTATTCCCCTTAATATTAAGTCCAAAATGTAAAATGGGTTGAAAGTCAGAATTCCTCTTAACACGAGTCTCATCAGCATGTTTAACATATCATTTTTATATCCGCTTTGTAAAAATAGGGCTGAAATAAAATTAAATCTCCTTCTCAAATGTACTGATACTAGTTGTCATCCTTGAGACTTGAATGTATTCGCCTATGAGGATATTATTAATAAAACTAGGATGATTACTATTATAATGTAAATAACTATTAACGAAAGTATTCTTCCTAAAAGCTTCACTATCAGATCTTTGTTTTATAGAATCCCAAATAATTTTCACATTGAAAAAAATTGACTGCTAACCCTTGAGTACCTAAAGAAAACTGTAAGAATTCTGATTTAGAATTAAGTGCATCTAAGAAACCAACAACACGATCGCTATTACCTTCAATGACAAAAAATAAATCATCCACAAATCTGGTATAAAACACCAAATTGTATATAGATATAAGGGGCGATAAAATCACATATTCCCACCACCCAAGAATTACATTAGCAAAAGCTGGGGCAGCCGCTGAGCCCATTGCCACCCCCTTAACTTTGTATATTATAGCACATCTAACTGAGAATACCCAGCTTTTGACCTCCAATTACCAACCATCGCCACTAAACACAGAACTGCACATTAACAGGATAAGCTGAGAAATGCTAAAGCTGTGTTAACAAACCACTACTGCCACCAACAGTAAAGTTAACATTGCGGTGCACAACTCAAGTAAAACATCTAATGAAGCTCACCCAAACAACCCACAGTAGATTTAAAATATGACAGTTCAAAACCATTACAAACAACAATTAAGTTGAAAACTAAGGATCATCCTGAAGTTAATCGTTATAGAAGGTATTTTGCTGCTCACTTCCTACCATTCGCACCATGATTCTTGTATCCTGGGCATTCACACTCTTGCCTATAAATCAGTATTTGTCTGTGCCACTTTCAAAATGAAATGCAAAGAAAACAGTCAGGCAGACTCATGTCCCAAGATCAGTGAAATACCTATACTCAATGCTCAACCCACTACCAGCCATTTTTGTATCTAAAGCATTAAAAGAGAAGGAAAACCACCTTGTTCTGTACTAGAAATGACAAAAGGAGAAAACCAATGATGCCACACTGCTCCAGTCTACACAACCTACAAAGAAATAAACCACTCAGAGTCATCAGCAAAACACATTTCACACAGAGCTATCTGAGGAGGAGCCACCTGATCTGTCATATATAGCAATAAGAAGCCTGTTTTTTTTTTTTGCTTAGTTGTAGTAGTTATTGCTTATTCTAGATATTTATAGCAATTTTATTGTATATGCATACTTGTACTGTATTTCCAAGCTATTGAGTCACTGCTGTTTTCTGCTGTGATAAACATTTCTGTAGTGTGTTCTGCCCAAAATAGTTTAGGTAGTAGCTGCAATATTATCCATATTCCTGATTGTGTTGTGAGCCCAGTTGTTTGTTAGAGGCTGTTTTCGGAGCTCATTGTCCAGGTCACCTTAGTTAGCAAAGACCATTCCCCACTTCAGTGAGAGTTTAGTGTTTAGTTGTGGGCCCAGTTGTTTGAGGCTGTTTTCTGAGCTCATTGTCCAGGTCATCTTAGTTAGCAAAGACTATCCCACACTTCAGTGAGAGTTATGTGTTTGTGGTCATTGTCTAGTTGTGTTGCCAGGTTTATGGCTTGCAGAAAGCATTGGTTCTTTTGAGCTTTTTTTAAAGTTGTTTCAGGTTTCAACTCTATTACTTAAGAAGTTAACTTGAGTGTTTCAGCCATTACACACACAGTTATCTGAGGAGGAGCACCTGATCTGTGATGTATAGCAATAAGTAGCCTGTTTTTTTTTTTTTTTTTTTGCTTATTTGTAGTAGTTCTTGCTTATTTTAGATATTTATAGCACTTGAATTGTATACTGCATACTTGTACAGTATTTTATAGCTGTTTGCTCACTGCTGGTTTTCTGCTGTGATAAACATTTCTGTATGGTGTTCTGCCTAAAATAACTTCCCACTCTCCCTCCCTGTTGGCATCTTGTCTTTATACCTGCTGGCCTTGCAGTTGCCCACCCCTACTGTAAATTTGATCTTGTCCACTCCTCCCAGTCTAGTGCCATTAGCTCATTCTACCTAATACAGAGAGAACATCTGAGAAGGCCAACCCACTTAGTTTCTTTCCTTCTGTTCCTCCTTTCTCTCTTTCTTTAAAAAAAAATGCCTGAATCTCCTTGTGTTCTGACTGAGCTTCTCAAACATTTTGGAAATATAGAGTATATTTTAGTGCATTTATTAAAACTGTATTTTCCTTAATATTGCTACAGCTCAAGTGCTCTAAGTTGCAGTTCATCTGAATTTTGTGTGTTTTAGCTGCTTTTCTGTATATATAGACTTTTCTGTATATGTAGACTAGCTATGTATTCTACTGTATTACTGCCTCTTAAATGTTTTTTCAGTTGTACACTTGCATTACTTCATTTAAAAAGTTTTAAATTGCTAATTTTGTAGAGTTGTAATTGTATTTACTGTCTGGGGCTACACACTCAAGTGGGTTAGCCTTTTCTGTGTATATTTACTGTATTATTACATTTAAAACACCAAAGGGAGGAAAATCACACTAAGACTCAAAAGGTAGTAGTTGTAAGCGCTTTAGTTTACTAAAAGTTAGCAAACTTCATCAGACAAATTCGAAAGGTAAAATACAAAGCTTATATAGGCAAAATTAATTTACATCACCACACATTATTACAAAATTACAAAAGTCAAGCCTCCATTTAAAGGGCTATGAACCAAAAAAAAAATATGTACATACATTCATAACATACTATGGAAATCCAAATTAAGTTAAATACAAAAACCAACTAAATATATACATAAAATATATGCATATGTATATATAAAAATGTACACACATACATATAAATACAAATGTATAAACTTAAGCATTACCTTTTAAGGGCCCTCATTTTTAAAATACTTCTAATGGAAACAGAATCACTGAGACCCATAAAGACCAGGGCATTCTATTTAAGTTGCCACATTAGTTCTTTCTCATCCAACTTTAAAGATACTGGGCCACCCCTATTACTCTCATCCACCTTGTCAATAACAAGAAAGACAAAGCCATGCCCAGGATGATCTTTAATATGTCTGTCTAAAGCATTATTTAGGTTTATTTTACCAATGGCATACAGATGTTTGTAGATCCTATTTTTAAGGGGTCTCTCTGTTTTGCCCAAACAAAAGGCACCACATAACGTGCAAGTACTCAAGTAGACAACCCCCTTCGAGTTGCAGTTAAATTTACCTTTAATGTGATATTTTCTATCTAATATTTTAAAGGAATTCCTAACATTAATATATTTACACCACCGGCAAGCTTCACATTTAAACATGCCACTGTGAGGTAAATATTGTTTAGGGGTGTCATTCTCCAAAATACAGTTAATATTCATTCCTTTCCTAAATACCACATTGGGTAGATTACCCACACATTTTTTGACAATGTTGTCTTCAATCAAAAAACACCAATTCTTAAATAGAATAGATTTTAACAAGGGGGCATCCAGGGAAAAGGTGGTAATAAAACTCAATTTCTCAATCCCTTGATTCAAAGAAACAGCGGAGCGGTTAGATTCAAATATTAGACTATCATGGTCAACTATAAAATCCCTCATACCATTATCCACAGTGTTAATATTCAAGGCACCAGAATCTGACCCAGAGGCCATTAAAACATCCATCTCATTTTTCCTTAATAAGGGTTTAAAAGTTCCATTCACCCTTTTATAGTGAACCTCACGGATAAGGTCATCCAATAAGCCACTAGGGTACCCACGTTTGACAAACATCTCCCTCAACAAATTATATTTCTCCAAAAAATCACTGTCTAGGGGGACCATTCTAGCCACCTGAACAAGTTGACCTTTAACTACTGCCATTTTCTGAAAAAGGGGGTGAGAGCTAGAATAGTAGAGGAAGGCGTTGGAATAAGTTGGTTTCCTAAATATTTTAGAGATGAATCTCATATTGGAAAGATCTTTAATCAATTCAACATCTAAATATGAGATTTTGTCAATACAAAATTCCCAAGTAAACTTCAAAAAAATTAGTATAATGTGTGATATGTTGAATAAAAGATTCAGCTGAAATGAGAGTGAAAATTCAGCGAGAGATGCACTTGCATAGCCAAACTGAAAGCAAAGCTCTCTCCAGCCAAGATTGTGCTAGACAGTCAAGAGGAGAAGGTTAACACCTGCACTATACCTCCAGCAACACATAGCTCTTCAAAACCCACACCATCAACACCCACACATAACAACACTAAACCCACATATGTGGAGGCCCTTAACAATAACCTGCCCAAGCAACAAGGACCTCCGAAGCTGAAACGCAAACAAACACCAGTCACAGCCAAAGTTACACATAGCTCACACCAGTTTGCCACGCAACAGCAGCCCCTAAGGCAAGATGATGTACCCAGCATTTTTGTCATAGGTGACTCTATAGTCAGGCACACTGATGTCCCACTCACCAGGCTGAACAAGGAGAAAATTACAGTCAGCTGCCTGTTAGGTGCCAGGATCCACCACATAACGCATGCACTCAAGTCACTCCACAACAAGTACAAATACGACTTAATCATTGTCCATGTTGGAGTGAATGACTTGAAACGTACCTCCCTGGACTGCATAGAAAGATACAACATGGAAAGACACATGGAAGAGCTCTCGGATCATGTGGCCCAGGCAGGTATGACCCTAGCCCTGAGTAGCTTCCTGCCTTTGCCCAGAATTATAGCACAGTATAAGGACAAAATGATTGACTTCAACAATTGGCTAAGCTTCTGGTGTTGTTCAAAAAGGATCCATTATCTGTCTGCCTGGGAAGACATGATCAACAAACCATGATGCTTTGCCAGAGATCATCTGCACCATTCACCCCTTGGATTCAGGTTACTGGCTAAAGCTCTTGCCACCTCTATAGTGCCTTTTTTAGACAAGGTTCAAAGGACAAAACCACCACCATAACAGATACAAGCATGCAAAATCTGAAGGTAATGCTACTCAATGCTAGAAGTCTAAACCTCAAAATGCACTCTCTCGAGGCACTAATAAAAATGGAGAACATTGATATCTGTGAAGTAGCTGAGTCCTGGTTCAAGGCTCCAGAGAGCACCCCTGCAATACCTGGCTACAACTCTTACCACACTTTTCAGCCGCCAAACCAAGACCAAAACACTAAAGGTGGAGGAGTGTCCATATTCACCAAGGATATTCACACCTCCAGTCTAGTTGACCAACACAATGCATCTGAAATTTTCCAGGTGCATCTTAACACTAGGTAAGACTGCAATCCAAATTGTAGCCTCCTACAGATCCCCCACCATGGCCCAAGATTCTCACTACACCTTTCTAAACATACTGGAAAATATTGAGATACAACCAAACGCCCTAATAATGGGTGATTTCAACTACCCTACCATTAACTAGGAAATCTACTCGGGTACCAACACCTTTTCCCAACAGTTCTTGGAATTCATAAATTCCAATGCCCTGGATCAATTAATCCATTGTCCCACCAGGGGCTCCAATATCCTAGATCTGGTCATTACCAACTTGGCGATAGATGCTCCACACCAGTGGTCACCCCTTAATTGATCAGGTCTGACCATAAACAAATCACCCTTGACATCCACATACTCCCAACCCCAAGTAAGTAAGCCTCCATAAAAAACTTCTCCAAGGCCAACTTCATGCTACTCAAGCCAGACGTGACAAACGTAATGACACCCATGCAGATGGGAGTTGAAAGTTCAACTGCTGAATCCTACACTAAGGCACTGTACAAGCACATCCACTTGTGCATGAATTGTACCATCCCAAATAGAACCAAGACACTCTCTTCCAAAAAAAGGAAGCCAATCTGGTGGCCCCCTGCCATAAACAAACTATACAACAGAAGGAAGAAACTGTTGCAGAAAAGAGGAAAATCCAAAGATGCAAAAAGCTCCCTTACTAGCCTCAATAAGAAGATGAGATAACTCATAAAATACTCCAAAGCTAGTTATGAAAATAAAATTGCCAAAGGTTCCAAAGACAACCACAAGGCATTCTATAGTTATGTCAAGAATCTATACGGCAATGCTCAGATCTGCTCTGAGCTACAACAGAATGGCATTAAATATACTGATCCCAAGGATATTGCCAATATCTTGGCAGATTGACTTAGTGCCAACTTCACCCCCCCCCTCTAACCCCCTCAAAGGTCCCATCTCAATATCAAAAGGTTGCCAAATTCTGGTAACCATGGCCACACAGGTAGAAACTGCACTCTCCAAAGCTAAGAATACAGCATCCATGGGACCAGATGACATCCTGGACTCTGTACTACATGAACTACAAAATGAAGTGGCACCTCACCTAAGTGTCATGTTTAATCATAGCCTCACCTCAGGCTTTGTGCTCACAGAGTAGCGCACAGCTACAGTTATCCCACTCCACGAGGGAGATCCACCTTGGATCTCGGGAACTACTATCCCATCAGTCTGATGAGCCTGATCTACAAGGGCATGGAATGCATTATTATGTAACTTATAAACAAAGACATTGTCAACCTTCAAACACTGGACCCCACCCAGTTTGCATTCGTGAAGGGCCAATCTTGTCTCCTGAACCTGAATGACTTATTGGAATCAGACTCCAGAGCTGTGGACGAGGGTAAGGCAGTCCACACAGCCTATCTGGACCTCGCCAAGGCCTTCTACAACATCCCCCACTCTGGAATCATCAATAAACTTACTAAGCTGGGCATAAATCTCTGCATCACTCGATGGGTTGCCACTGGCTTACTGACAGAACCCAGACTGTAAAAGTAGCAGACTCCAAATCCGGCTCCATACAAGTGATAAGTGGAGTACCTCAGGGTTCATTCCTGGGACCACTCTTGTTTGGCATCTACTTCTGTGAAGTACAGGCCAACACTAAGGGACTCTGACTAACAAAGTTTGCAGATGACTGCAAACTGGGAGCCATTATTGAATCCCCAAATGATGTGGATATTCTACAAAAGGGTCTTACAGAAACAGATGCTTGGTGCCAGAGCCATGGACTGCAGCTTAATGCCGATAAATGTATAGTTATCCCCTTTGGGAAAAAACATGTACCTATGAATTACCCCATAGGTGGCAGTACACTAAACACCAAAAGGGAGATGAGAGATGTAGGGACACAGGTGGACAGTGGTCTCACCTTCGATAACCACATCGCCCCAACAGTCAGGAAATCCTTTTATGTGGCACACCTCATCACTAAGGGTTTTTCAACCAGAAAAAAGGAGGTCATTGTCCCACTATACTCATCCCTCATTAGACCCAGTACAATCCCCCATTTGGTATGTACCTCACAAGACATCTGTAACAGCTGAAAAGGCTGCAGAAATATCTCCCTAAAAGAATCACAGGCCTAAAGCAGATGCCTTATGCTGACCATCTAAAAAAAACTCCAGCTATACTCCATGGCATATCATCTACTCAGAGGTGATCTCTGCTTAACATACAAGGCCATGTCAAACCCTGAGCTTTTGGACATCCAATCCCTCAGATCCACATGCTCCAGGGATCTAAATCTTGTCCTCACAATGAACAAAACATGCTGGAGGGATAGGTTCTTACCCAGAGACTCCCCATACTCTGGAATAGACTGCCCATACATGTCAAGTAGAGTGCCTCCTTGGCCCTCTTCAAAAGGATACTTGACAATTTGATGGGAGATAGGACATTCACCCCGGGGATCATGTCAGTCACCCTGCTAGACAGGGGTCCAGGGAAGTAAATATTGTGGGAAGAAATATCCATGGAATTGTTATGGCTAGGCTTTGTATAGCCTATTACCAATCTATGAACATTCTTAATTCTAATAAATCTAAAAAGATGGTTTGTACCAGTTGCAGGCAAACATTTTATACAAAACAGCAGTGAAAGCTTGTAAGCGCTTTGGTCCCAAGTTTAAAACAATACAGGAACTTCATCAGACAAGCTGAAAAGAGCTAAAACTGCACTTAACTAAAGCAAGGCATATTACATAATTTCCTCTTTGCAAACTGAAAGGGAAATCATGCTCATAACCAAAGGCTACGGTCCTGGACACTAAATGTAAAAATGTTACATATTATTACACAGTACAAACTTAAATTGCTAGTATAATGTTTAAAAACATATAATAAAGGCATATTAGAACATATTAAACGTTTCATAAATATATACATACAATTATACTGGTGCTTCAAAGGGCATAAAGTTAAGCACTCAGAACATACAAGTTCCTATGAAAAAGTCACTTCAAATTAAAAAATGTGTCAACATTTATCATACCCATTCAATTCTAACTAGTATACCTTCACATCTCTTAAGTGTGTCATTATACTGAAATGGGCAAGACTAAAAATAAAATATAACTGCACTAAATGCACTATGTTCAGGTCAGTGGATCTAGATGGAAACATGTGTATGCTTGTATTCCAAGTTAATTCTAGGTTCATAGTCATATGAATTGTTATAAAGTAATAAACATTCACATATGGGAACAAAGGGATGTCTTATCTATTTAACGCCTTAAGTTTCAAGACTAGATATAGATAAGTGGTCATTTAAGCCTGGACAGTGTGCATTTAGTGCAGTTTTATTTTTAATTATTAGTCTTGCCCATTTCAGTATGATGACACACTTAAGAGATATGAAATTATACTAGTTACACATTTTTTTAATTTGAAGTTTAATTTGAAGTGACTTTTAATATGTTCTAATATGCCTTTATTATATCTTTTTAAACATTATACTAACAATTTGTTTGTACTGTGTAATATGTAACATTTTTACATTTGGTGTCCAGGACGATAGCCTTTGGTTATGAGCATGATTTCCCTTTAAGTTTGCAGAGGAAATGATGTAATATGCCTTGCTTTATTTAAATGCAGTTTAGCTCTTGTTAGCTTGTCTGATGAAGTTCCTGTATTGTTTTAAACTTGGGATGAAAGCGTTTACAAGCTTTCACTGTTGTTATGAATAAAATGTTTGCCTACAACTGGTGCGAGACGTCTTTTTAGATTTATTGGTTTGGTTACCCTTCTGGTGTTTGTGGAGTACATTCTTAATTCTGCCCCCTTGCAAGCAGAGCTATACACTCTGTTGATTGCCAATCCCTAATATAGCACATGAGAATAAATAAACGCAACAACGAGAGGAGCAAACTGGAGATAACCCACCCCCAATTTGCTCAAACCACAAAGAATTAAAAAAACACACCTCAAGCAAAAAAAAAAAAAAAAAAAATACTGTAATCTAGCTCCACCATATGTACCAGTAATAACACAAGGCCTGCCTGTACCCTAACTACCTATAGGTCATCACGGATATAGTACTTGCTATAGCAAGTTGACGGCAAAATGTAATTCCTTGCCCAGTTACACTTGCATAAACTCCTTAAGCCCCTCCCTACCCTTACCTCATTTCCTCCCTATGATCCCTCATTCCCATCTAACCCTGTCATTCCCCCCTACCCTCTTAATTCCCTCTAATCTATTTATCTAAACCCCCCTCTGAAGATGTCCTTGGACAAATTGGTTCATTACCAAACCTCATTTGTGGTATGATCTTATGAATAGCACATGTAGGAAATTAGAAGTAGTAATAGAAACGGAGTTGATATTGCCCAAGAAGTATGAATTGTATTAATATCTATTAGTTTTATGTCTTTATTTTTTTTTTCCTGCTGGGATGATATAACTTGGCATTAAGAAAGTCATGGCAATCTATGTATTTAAATATCTAAGACGTGAAACAGATGATATTGGTGTTTTTCGTCAAAGGTGAGACAGTAGGCCATCACCTGCTCTAGCAAGCCATCCTACTTCCAACAGCAAGGTTCTTATTGGTGAACTAAGGTCCAATGTGTGTTCCAAAGTAGGTATGAATGGGGTCTTAGGACTATTGCCTAGAGCAGGAAAATGCATGTCTCAGTCCGCTAGAAAGAGCAGGCCAATTGGGCTTTGAGGAAGGACCATAAAAAAAAAAAAAAAAAAAAAAAAAGGCAATATAAATCCATGAAATAAAAGTTAAGTTTGCATGACAAACAAAAAACCTTAAGGATTTATTTTGTTCAATATCTTGAAGATATTTTAGAAATTAATGCAAGTCCATTAGACTTGGCTACCATATTAATTTACAGGCAACTACATGAAAGCAAAATTATAATCCATGTCAATGGATCATTAGTAGATATGGGTGGATGAATGAATAAGGCTGAAAAATGTCTGTCCTTCTGTTTGGCCTGGTTTGTCTTTCCACATGGAAATGTTTTTGCATACTTAATTGACGGTATGTCTGAGTACCAAGTCTAGATAAATACTGTGTAAACATTGCTCTCTTCAACATAAAACAGCATGTTATGGTATAGAAATGGGCAGGGAAAACAACACTGTAGTTGACATTCCTGTGCTATTGCTTTTAAACATATATATTTGTTTTTAATTTTTGGGCTTGTCTGACAGGGCTAGAACCCCTTTTCAATATGTGCAAAGGGAGAAAAGCTACAAAAATGTAAAATCTAAAAAAAAAAGTTACATGATTGCATGTGATTGAATTGTTCTCATGTATTCCCAAACAGCAGGATTAGAAGATTTTTGTTCAAGTCTGAGGAAATATTCAGATATGAGTTGGGGTAAGATTCATTTGATTACAGATATGATGGAATTAGTGCTGGACAACAATTTTATTTATTATGAGGAAGAATATTACAGACAAACGAGAGGCGTAACTATGGGTGCTTCTTTTGCCCCCATTTTTGCTAATATGGTAATGTTAGAATGGGAAAACCAGTTTGTATTTAGCAGTGACTATTATAAATATATCACTGATTACACAAGATTTTTGGACGATATTTTTGTCTTATGGAATGGCCCAGAAGAAGGTATTCAGGACTTTATAGCATATATAAACCAAACAAGTGAGTTTTTGAAATTTACATATACAATTCATAGGTTCATACTAGGCTATCTGCCCTAGGGCATTTATAAGCCTAGCCAGAATGTATTTGGCTTTCGCCACCCATTTTAAATTTATTTTGCTATGCCCTTTTTCGAGGTTAGTATACTGTGCCTCTGTCTAACAGTGACACAGAAGTGATACCCGGGGTAAACCTATGATCTACCATCTACTCATCAAGATTCCTCTTGAAGAAAGTCAATGAGGGACTCTGCCTAACCTGGACTGGGATTTTATTCCAGAGTGAAGGGAGCCTCTGGGTTATGAATCTGTCCCTCCAGCATGTCCTATTTATTTCAGTGCTGAGGTTCAAGTCTCTCGAGCGCATAGCTCGATGGGATTTGGATTTTCTGAGGTGCAGCATGTCCATTAATTCCGGGTTGGACATGGCTTTATATGTCAGGCACAGATCGCCTCTGAATAGGTGGTATGCCACTGAGTAGAGCTGGAGTTTCTTTAACCGGGCAGCATATGGCATCTATTTGAGCCCTTTGATCCTCTTGGTGAGGTACTTTTGGGGTCTTTCCTGTTGCTGCAGGTGTCTGGTAAGGTACATCCCAAAAGAGGCATTGTACTCAATTATGGGCCTGATGAGGGATGAGTAAAGAGGCACGATGACCTCCCCTGATCTAGATGTGAATCCCTTCATGATTAGGTGGGCTATATAAAATGTTTTTCAAACCACTTTGGCCACGTGGTTGTCAAATGAGAGATTGCTATCAAATTGGGTCCCCAGGTCCCTAATTACATCTTCTGTACTTAATGGATTACCATCTATGTGGTAATTTGTGGGCACTTTGTTTTTTCCAAAGGGGATGACTATACACTTTTTGGCATTTAGCTTGAGGCCATGGCTCTGGCGCCAGTTGTCTTTCTATGAGGCCCTTTTGGAGGATGCTTGTGTCAGCTGGAGAGTCAATTATGGCGCCCAGTTTGCAGTCATCTGCAAACTTGGTCAGCCACAGTCCTTCCATGTTGGCCTGTACCTTCGAGAAATATATACCGAACAAGAGAGGTCCCAGGACTGAGCCTTGTGGGACACCACTTGTAACTGGTTTGCAGTCTGACATGGCTCCAGCAATTCTAACCATGTGGGTTCTGTCCTTGAGCCAGTTTGCAATCCATCTAGTGACATAGGGGTTTATATTTAAGCTGGTGAGCTTATCTGTAATGCCAGAGTGGGGTATTGTATCAAAGGCTTTTGCGAGGTCCAGGTAGGCTGTGCGGACCACCTTCCCCTCGTCAATGGCCTTAGTGACTGTTTCAAAGAAATCGACCAGGTTTAAGAGGCAGGATCTGCCCTTAACAAAGCCGAACTGGGTAGGATCCAGTGTCTGTAGGTCCCCGATATCTTTATTTATGAGGTCCATGATGATCCTTTCCATAGCTTTGCAGACCAAGCTAGTCAGGCTTATGGGGCGATAGTTTCCAGGATCCAAATTGATAATAGGGCTATTGCTTATCTGGATACATATATTAGCCATTCTGAAATGGGTTTTCAATTGGAAATATACAGGAAAAGCACATATTCCAATGCATATTTAGAGTTCAATAGTTGTCATCCTAAGCATATGTTAAGAAACATTTTTAAAGCCCAGTGTATTCGTGTAGCTAGAATGTCATCTACAATAGACATTCTGCATAAAGAAATGGATAATATTATAACTATGTTCCTAAATCGGGGGTATCCTCAGTCCCTACTTCAAGATATCTCAACCTATGTATTGAGTGAATGGGGGAATAGATATACACCCATTTTAAGCAATGATATAAATAATTTAAATTTTAAACAGTGGAAAAATGGAAGAAATAAATGTGAATAGAGTTTGTGTCTTGACATATACCCCATATGTGATAGATATTGAACAAATTATAAGTAAGTATTGGAATATTTTATTAGTAGATGATGATATTAAGATGAGAGTAGGAGACAGAATGAAATTTGTATATAAAATGGGTTTGAATGTAAAAAAATACCTTGAAAAAATGTCAAAATCTAATCATATGGACATGACTGGAAAATATACCACGAAATGCAGGGTGTCTAATTAGTGTGGATTTATTAATGAGAATGCAGGATGTAGATTAGGAGACTTGAATAGAACCTATGTAAAATTTAAGAAGGGTAATTGTAACAGTAGTAATATAGTGTATTTAGCCAAGTGTTCTTTATGTCCCGCTTTTTACAAAGGAAAAACCAAAAGACAGCTGAAGAAATCTATATATGACCATATATATAGGATAAAAACCAAAGATGTAAAAAACGCACTATATAGGCACATTAATAAATGTGGTAGCTCACATTCTTTTACATTTGCCATTATTGATCAGGTACACAGCTCCCTACAAGGTGGGAATTTTAAAGCACTTTTAAGCAAAAGGGAAAATATATGGCAAATTTCAACAGATGTCACTAGAGAGCCAGGCATAACCAATTTTATTTCTATAAAATCATTTTTGGTGTTGAAATAAGCCAGTGAAGATGGGCGTATACACATTTACACATAGTTTTTCTGCTTGTGTATACATTTTTAACATATATTTCCCATATTTATTTCCATATTTTTATATTTTTATAATATTTTATTTAGTTATTTATTATAGTAGGTGTTTATATACAAGACTGGCATTGGCTACATAGCATGTATTAAATGTGTAGTTGTAGATATTGATGTGTTGTAGCAAATTATTTTTAAGTTCATTTTTATATATAATTGATAGGGATGTGGTTAGTTATTATAATTTATACATACAGAATGTATTTATATTAGAATTTTACAAGATAATTCTATAGTATCATGATGTTGTTGTGTGTCATTGGTTTTATACAATTGATGGATTGGCTCTTTAAAACGTTTGCAGAGCATATTTATTTGTAGATGCAAGGGTTAAATATATTTTGGAAGTTTGAAAATTTGCGCCAAAAAGTATTTAAAAACAGTAGTTTTGATGGTGTCATCTGGTCTGATGAAGTCTGCATGTAGCAGATGAAAGCGCTTACTATTTTTTAATTACGTGATCCTATACAAACATATGAGGATTGGAGCATATTGGTGCATTAAACTGGTTGTTTTTTACATCCTGTTCGAGTCCGCTTTCATTCACAGCCTTCTTCCAATAGCTTGGATGGAGTTCCGTCTTATTTTTCGCTAATTCAGGTGTTGCATTCAGCGTTTTGGTGAAATATTTTTATTGGTGCTGGGATAGAAAAGTATTAAAGTATAAAATGTCCAATGAAAAATGTCCCAAATGACATGGGGGTATTCATGATGGTATTGCAATGTGTGGACATTTGTATCCACATCATGGCAGCCTCTTGGTATTCAGTGATCACACTGCCATGGTGACACATGATTGTCTACCATTAACATGTGCAGCACTGAGTAGGGTTGGCTTTGCGGCCATGTTGAATGTTAATGAGGAAGTCCAGGGAAAAGGTACATCTTAATTATCCATGTGGAAGGCATCTACATAATGATCAATTCAAGAAAGTGTTCAGACATGTAGATTTGCATGGCCATCTACCGTCCCACCATCTTGTGCTACAAAATGACTACCGACCATGACTGTGGTATCGGGATCCAGGGTGGTGGGGGGGGCACTAGACACCAGGGATACATGTTCCTTATGTGACTTAATGGAACCATTACTAACACAGAGATCATGAGATGGAGGATTTGCTTAACATCAATGAAATGGTATAATTAATTGTTGTAATGATACTGACACCACACCAGCATCACTGCAGAGATGACGGGACAGGGGATATCACTAGACATGAGTGAAACTGTGTACTTAAGTGCTGTGATGGCATGTGCATCACTATGGGGATCAGGGTGGAGGGGATTGCTAGACACCAGAGAAACAGTACACACTAGCGCAGTTATGGTATTTACATCACTAGAAGAACAAGGGTTAGGGGGATCACTAGACTCCAGAGAAACTGTATACATGAGTACACTAATAGCAGTGGAACTGCTACACTTAAAAGCAACAATAGAGCAGGCAGAACTACTAGTATCAGGAAGTGGGGGGAGGTTGAGATACCAGGGCAGTGTCATAATGGCAGTATTACAGTGAGTGCGGATGGGAGGGGACACTAGCCCCTGGGCATATTTGGCATGCACCATAATGGCACATCAGCTATTATGTGGATAAAGGGATGAGGAAGAGCTACAGGAGAGAAGACATATCAGGAGCAGATATGGGAACTATGGAGTGTGTGTGTGGGACAGTGACTGGAGAAATGACAGTGCTTACATGAGCAGCAATTTACTCACATAACATAACAATTAGATTGTGATTAGAAATGATCCCACATGTCCTGTTAGTAATTGCAATTTTTGTCACAGCTAACATATTTCTGAACTGAAAAATATTTTTGTTGCAGAAGAAAAGTCTATACCCTTTAATGAAGTCCTAGGATAATTTGTAAACTTTGTTATGCTCAGAGCCACACGCTCCAGGGATCTAAACCTTGTCATCACAATAAACAAAACATGCTGGAGGGATAGGTTCCTGACCCAGAGACTCCCCAGACTCTTGAATAGACTGCCTATACATGTCAAGCAGAGCACCTCTTT
>NC_056749.1:504579269-504586769 GCF_019279795.1 Protopterus annectens
AATGAAACTTCATAATCCTGACAAATTGCCGACTTTAAAAAGGATGAAGTTGTAAAACAGAGACTTAACTGATATGTAATACAATAACAACAATAAGAACAGATACAGAATGAATAGTTCACTAAAACTTTAAATCCATGTACTACCTAAAGAAAATCACACTGAATATTCTTGACAGTGTCTACAGCACTGACATGAATATTCATTGCAGATACCTAAATTCCATAAAAAAATTTTTTACTTGTACGTATTTGCAGGCGGGTGGAGCTTCCCTGCAACCACCCATGTGGGTTGCCCCCAAACCCCCCAGCAAGTTAAATATACCAACTCCAAGATCACACTATAGTGCAGAAATTACCATATTTCCTGTTCAGTTTAGCTGGAAAAGTCGGCATTTGAAATGTTCAGTCTTCTGAATGTCGGTGTAGTGAAGTTTCACTCATATGAAACTTTAGTTTTCTCGTCTTGGTGTTATGAATGTTGGTCTACCGACATTTTGATCATGTCAAGTAGACCCATGTGATGTGCACATTTTCAAAGGAGCAATTACATTTAATTATATACTAAAAATACTACACAGCAAGAAAGCCATGTCTTGTGTATAACAAGGGAAGGTTTGTATAAATGGCATAAAGGATGTTAGCCAAACATAAACAGTTATATACATTTTACAGAATCAGAAGTAACTGTTTATATATAAATAGAAGGTAAAGTTCATTAAGTGTAAACCATGGGAAGGTGATAAAACTAATAATTTATGAAAGAGGCACAAAATTTATATATATGTTATAAATCACATAAAGTGATTTGTTTGTAAGTTTGTGTTAATTATAAACCTTAGATTGGATTTTTTTTCTGCATAGGTTTGGTAAGTTATTTAGCCCCTTAAAAGAGGCTATTAAAGTACCACCAAATGAGAAAGGAATCTAGAATATTAGAATATGTTTTTATGAAGTACAAGGATGCAAACAAAGATCATAGCTAGTTACATTTTTATGTAATGCTCTGTATACTCCATGGGCCAGATTCGCGGATGGCTACGCTAAGTGTACACTGCTCTGAGTGGACAGAAAACACAAACAGTACTCACATGTTCTTCCTCCTTATTTTAGTTTTCCTACTGATTGGAGGGAATTTGTACAGGTTACCATAAAAGGCAGACTACTGGTACACTTAGTATAATCATTCTTAGTGAATAGAAAACATAAGCAATGTGATGGGGATGATCTTGTAAACAGGTCATGTACACTTAATGTAGACCTTAATGAATCTGGTCTCACATCTTGAAAGCAAAAGGAACACATATAACTCTGTCTGCAATGCATAACAAGTAACAGCATGCCAGACCCCAGATGAGCAAGTGTCTGCATGAGGGCATTTGGAATACTGCAATCAGAGCTTCGTGAGATACTGGCGAAAAATTAGAGTTAGGGATTTTGCATTGGAGTTTAGTAAAATACAAGACAAGTATCTTGGTGACAAAACTCATATTCGCGCATTTTAAGAATTTGATAGTTTTTATTTTTTAAGAGTTTTAAGTATTGACTAGACTTGAGAGCACACACAAGTAAGACTATGGCTACTTTAATTGCACTTCATAGATTGGATACTGCCACTGGTGATGAAAAGAGATGCGCAAGCTTCAGTGAAGTTTCCTGGATGTATGTAAATGCAAAGACTTCTGATCAATTGCACAGTGCATTGTTGAATTAATGCAGTGACTACTTAGCCATAATTTAATATCAGTGAGCAAAAGCAATAACAATATATCATCAAATACCTTAACTCATTCAGTACATTGCAGCTCAGAAAATGCTGCCTGCTTACTTTCACCATAGAAACAACAGTCCAGCCTGAGTTCATTTTCAGAAAATCCATTTGTAATACCATACAGAAAACAAATATTCATAACTCTTTAACTATAAGAGCTAGACTAAAAATGTAAATAGGAAAGTTGTTCATTGGAGACTGACCTTTCCAACAGTATAAATGTTGATAGTGTGCATCAAAGTCATTAGTAAATATTTGGCAAGGAATGCTGATATTGTGCATATTTTTTACCTTTTTGGAAAAGCAAAGCACAATATCTTGCTCAGTGTACCATGTAGACCCATACCATTTGTATTCAATTTGTTTGTATGAATGTCAACTTGAAAATGATTAGCCATTACTATGTGCTGCTCCTTTATGGAGATATTCACAGACATATGATTAATATAGTATTTCTCATAATTGATAAAACATAATATCTCATCACCTGTAACAGAGGCTACATATCAGTGTAGAAGTTCTCTCTCAATGCCATCTTCAACATCATTTGTATCATCACCATGCTCCCTTGCAAAGATATAGGCATAATAAGAAGTAGTATTGGAAATGTATAATATTCATAATCCTACAAGATTAAACAAACTGTGATATCAGTACATTTGTACAGTACGCAGACACAGTTCTTTTACCATGTTGTAAGGAGTAAAACTGTCTTCAAAATGAGGTATTACTTGGCACACTGACATGTACCCTTGTAAAGTTATTTGCCAAAATATGAAAGAAAATTATAATTTCCATAACTAAAGTCCAGAAACTTTGATATCTGTACATGTGTATAACATACAAGCACAGTTCTTTTACCATGTTAGAACTATGAATACTGTCTTCAAAATGAGGTATTACTTAGCACATTCATATGCTTCCTTACAAAGTTATTTACCAGGATATGAAAAAAAATCATAATTTCCATAACCCAAGTCTAAAAATGAACTTTGATATCTGTGCATGTGTACAACATGTAGGCACAGTTATTTTACTCTGTTGCAGCTATAAGTACTGTCTTCAATATGAGCTATTACCTAGCACATTCAGATGCTCCCTTGCAAAGTTATTTACCAAAATGTGAAAAAAAGTCATTATTTCCATAACCTAAGTCATAAACAAACAGATATCCGTACATGTGTACAGCATTCAGACTCAGTTGTTTTACCATGTAGACAGCTATCATTGTAAATGTACACATTCTTGGTTTAGCCAACATATTGCTGAATGGGTACATGTAAAGAAAAAAAGCAAGGTAAGGACCACCACTCCACTAATGAACCCAGGACAGGCATGGGACTTCAGTGGCATGCAAGGCCATCTGATCTGTCCAATACCATTGCTGGCTACCCACTCAGACAGCTGATACCACTGCAGTCTCATGCCTTCCTTCAATGTCAGCAATCTTCCTTACCTATGCCTTTTCTCTTTACATGTGTCCACTTAGCAATGGACCTAAGGGATCAAGTTCTGTATTACTAAGCTCTTCCTGTCATCTAAACTCTATACATGCCTGATAAAAGAAGAATAACAAAAAGGTTGGTTGCTGACATATTCAGTTGTACGTGGTAGCACTCTCCTGAAACAATTGTTCTTTCTCAGCATCTTTACCAGCTCCTTCCCACAGTTATTTGCCAAACTCAGAAAAATATCATATTTTACACAACACAATCCATAATAGTTTTAATTACCATACTGGTCCTACTTGGTCATGAGTGTTTTCCATTCTTCTCACAAGCTGCATGCTACCAATCCTGCATAGCTCTCCTCACGCCATTGTGGAGGTCAGTCAAGAACAATGCAATGCCCTCCTCAGGTGAATGCCATCCCTTCTGAACAGGTGAATAAGATCTGCGGTGATGCTGTCATGGCAAATTGTAGATCCACAGACCTGTGCATAAAGCCATGCATGAACTCATTCTGTAAATGTCTGGCCTTGTGTGCTGCCCATTGACTGTTTTACTTATCTGGCGAGGAATTATGTCAGACCACAAAAAATGACAATGTGGCCACCATGACTGCAGCTGTTAAAGTGCTCCGATTTGAAGCCGTAGCCTTACAAGTTCCCTCCAATGTGCAGCATAAGGATGTCAGGCACAGGGTAGATGGAATACTTCTGTTCCAACAACTGCAGTATTCTGCTCCAATGCATACCTCTTCTTGCAGCCCAGTATACCTTCATACTGGATGTGGGGAAGCTCAAGTTGTAGTTCTACTTATGTGAATAACAGTGACATCTGCTGACAGTGTGCTCATTCTAACTGCACTGTGATAATGATGTGCAAAGTTATGCATGCTCAGACACGGGTAATAATTGCTGCACATAACATAGGCATTCAAGTTATTACCTTGTGCAGCTGTTATGTAACACAGACTCCTTAGTAAGAAGACCACCTGAGTAATTCAGTAAAATAGTATAACATTGATATTGACCCCTTCCTCCCAGCTAAATTCTACAAATGACTGACAAAGCCAAGAAAAAAGCCTAAAACATATGGTAGCTCCATGCTTGTAATAGTCAGCAAGTAAGTCAGGAGACATCTATAAGAAATTAATTCTAGGGGATGTTGCTAGAATTAGTGGCCTAAGTGGGTAATGGAAGATATGCTATGTCAAATACTAGAAAGTAGTAACACAATATACAGACAGGGACTAAAGGTGGATGTGTCTGACTTTAAAAAAACTATATCTCATGGCTGGTCAAACAGGACAATAAACTTAAGCTTCTCAATCTTCAAAGTACCATAAGCCAAATCCCATAGCACTTACTTGCAAGATATAGGCCCCCCTCTATGATCCAGGAAATCTACGTATTATTGGAAACACTCACCATGCAAACCAACAGCAACAAGTACCGAACTAACTCAAAAACAAAAAAAAAAACTGCCACTTTTGGTGGAATCACAACATCAATAGGCTGCGTAACAGAAGAAGAAAATCATGGTAAAAGATAGGAGGTGCAGCACCCAGCAAGATAAAAGCCATCTCAGAGTAAACAAACAGATCTGAAGACAGTTAAAATCTACCAAAGCCAAATCTGAGGTACATATATCCTACCAGGCCAAGGACAACCACAAAACATTCTTAAATTATGTGCACAACCTCAAATGAAGCACTGCCACAAATGCTGTCCATAAAGTGGTAAAACAGGCAAATAACTGGCATCTGAGCCATGGACTAACACTAACTTGTCAAGAAATACATAACAGCACCCCCCAGAAAGTCAGCCAGCCCTTGTGACTGTCATATTGGCACCACAGCCCTATCATTATAAAAATATAAAATGAACAGTGCTGTAAGTTTCACCCCATCACTCGCACACAAAAAAAAGCTAATTCTAATGTTCCTAGTGAAATGATTTCTCACCATTCTTAAGAGAATCTCCTAGTGGACATAATTAATGTTAACCCCTCAACTAGATCTTATCCCCTCCCCCCAGTCAAAACACACTCCTTTTTCTTCAATCCTTGTTAGAACTTTTTCTTTACAAGTTTCTTCTGCTTAATTCAAGCAGTGCACTGAAGTTTCTCATCTCATCTTACACAATTTCAAATTGTTTACCTCACGTACAACCAACTATGAATGCCCACTTGCATTGGGCAAATATACAACCCAGGAAGGAGTAGCATATTAGAAAAGTAAGGAGTGTGTGTGTGTAAATATAACAACAAACTCACCAAAAATTTTATGATTCAGCCATTTCCTAAAGGACTAGGAATGACAGCACAGTGAGACCAAAAGTTCCTGAGAGTATATACTCAAACCATCAAATGCATGCTTCTCTCAAACTGGTGGACTAGTACTGAAATTTCTTGGAAAAGGTGACAGTACTTCACTACAAAATCAGCATCTTGCTGCAGAATGCCCATTGCCGTTTCTCATCCCACACACTGCCCTCTGCTTTCCTCCAATGAAAGAAATCCATGAAAATGACCCTGTAGGCTTATCACCTCTTCAGATGTCCAAAGTGGAATTTTTTTTTCACTTTATTACTAAAACAAGACTTCAGCATTGTGAGGTTTGACTTCCGTTTGTTGTTTTATATCATACTGAAGTGCTTCAGTTATAGAACTGTCACCTTCTACATCATTTAAATGAATACAATAAAACTATTTTTTTCTGTTAAAATATCAGGACACTTAACATTTTTCCATGCCCCCCCCAATAAATGTCCATATCAGGACTGTACTGCAGAGAGATGGACAGGTGTTTAATATACACATTTTGCTATGGTTAGTGAAAGTTTTTACTGTCACTCAGAAGAAAAACAAATTTCATTAATTCATATCGGCCCCACACACTACCAAATCATTCACAGAGACCAGTGTAAGCACCTCAGTAATTATAGGATTTAAATGTGAAACTGCTAACAGCTTGCTCCAGGCCTGACTTCTATACAAGTTCAGCTAACAGGCTGTTATACAACTGTTTATCTCTCAGCAGCCGTGGCATTTGAGTGGTTCTTGCTGACATAAGAACCCTTCCAGGGTCATTAGATTTACACAACTCCACAGTTTTCCAGAACCAAGCTTCTACAACCGAAAAACAAGTGTATCACAGTGATGATCACTGAACACCAGCCAAAGAATAAACCTCTACATAGTTGACAATAAACCAATACTTTCTACAGATGAGACAGTACACAGAGCATACAGGAAGCAGGTTAATCCAATAAAATACCATTACTCTAAAAAATAACTACCAAAAACCAATCTACTTGCACCTCTGAAATATGATGCAAAAGATACAAACAATCTAAAAGCCACACACACGCTATACAATACAAACTCGCTTCCTAATGATTATGCATCCATCTGTACTCCCAGATGTCAGTGAAATGCCCTTTTCACTTTACCAGCCCCACCAACCAGTTTAAAGACCCATTTAGCCTGAGGCCTGAACAGAAAAACACAATCTCCAGCAAGCTTGTTCCTCTGAAACAAGTACCAAATACTGTCTAAAACCAAGAAAAGGGACTCGCTACTTCCCAGGACAGAGGAACTACTCCACTAACCTGCCCGCAAATGCATTTAATAACTCAAAAAAACATTCTACACTTCCAGACCGGCAAGATCTATGACAGTTTCTTCATAAACAAATTATCCAGACTTTTATACAAGCATTAAAATGGGCCTTACCTATTAAACATTACATTCCACTATAACTCATAAAACACTCATAATTGTTGAAGACAATGATTTTTTTCTCTAAAAAATCTCTCTAAAAACCCCACCTTCAAGTTTAGAGATGCTGTGATGTGCACATAGACACAGCACATGAACGCGCCCAATAGTATGTGTCAGAGGCCTCTTGTCTAATACATATGTGTAGATGCCTAATGGTTTAGTTAACAGCTAAAGATGGTCTGTGACTGTATGCACATATACAATAAACCAAGCCAGGTATGATAATGCTGACCACATTCCATACACATCTGATCCTTTAAACTCAACTGTCTTTTGATTTTGTTCAGAATCGTTTGAGAGACAGCTCTTTTAAATCATATCCTTTTGCTGGATTTCCTGACTCAGCAGACATTATACAGGCTGCAATGTAACCCTAAGAGAATCACTAACAGTAGCACCCAGCAGACATAAAATTAATGGAATGGAAAAAATATGTCTTCCTTCCTGGCTCCTGGACACCCCAAACATTTCCAAATGTATTGCCCTAACTGTCAGTCCTGTA
>NC_056749.1:504596769-504731769 GCF_019279795.1 Protopterus annectens
TGCCACTCTTTGAAGGCTGTGTTGGGCCAAGGCACAAGTGCAATAAACTTGGATTTGGATCTGTATTTCATTGTTTTTTTCTCTCTCCCCATTTCTAACCCAACAGCCTACATACACCATCTTTTATATCACTCGTTATATATCAGTTTTAGCAATGGCTCATGCTGGACCTCTGCAGCAAATTTTGAAAGCATAAAAAATAAATATCACAGATATTGAGACGTGCTGTAGAAAAGACCATAAACTGTAAGAATACAACACAGGAGTCCAATGAATTACAGTACACTGGTTTATTCAGAGACAACACTCCACAAAGTGAAATTTTGTAATTCGTTGGGCTGTCTGTACTGTATTCTTACAGTATAAAAAATAAATATCTTTAATATACTGAATTACTCCCACACTCCCAAACATTATAATTGCAAGCTGAAAAACCAGGTGAAGTCTAAATTGTAGGAAATGCATCACTTGAGATAAAATATACGCAAAACTAGTATACACAATTTAACAGAATCTAATGAACAGTATCACAGTAATTACAGAACTGGCAATCATATAATTTGTCAAGAGGATTTGACATGGCTGTTATAGTTGCTGAAGTATACTGAGCAGGGGTCATGTCACAACATGAATTTGCATGTAAAACAAGATCCATAGTATGGCAAGAAATTGTATTACAGAACAGGGACATTGGCATGTCATGATACTGTACTACAGACCAGGGGCAATGGTGTGACATGAAATTCCACTGTATACCAGGGTCCATGGTCTGGCATGAAATTGCACTGCAGAGCTGGGGACATAGCTTCACTTGAAATTGCACTGTAGAGCAGGGGATATGGTTTCACATGAAATTGCATTGCAGAGCAAGACCATGGCATGACATGAAATTGACTGCAGAGCAGGGGCATGGCTTCACATGAAATTGCACTGCAAAGCAGGGGCTGTGACATGAAATTGTACTGCAGAGCAGGGACGTGCCTTCATATGAAATTGCTCTTGAGAGCAGGAGGCATGGTTTCACACGAAATTGCACTGCAGAGCAGGGACCATGACAAGAAAATGCACTGCAGAACAGGGGACAAGGCATGACATGAAACTGCATTGCAGAACAGAGGATATGGCATGACAAATAATGGCATTTACTACAGTGCATGCAATGCTGCACAGACACTACTATAACTATGCAGTCATGTAACAGGATAATGGCATTATAGGTGTGGGCACGCTTATTGTTTGCTTTACACACATTGAGGCAGATTATGAGAGTATTAAGCAAAGTTTGTGTACTTATACTAACTAGTTTCCCTACGAAGCTGATTCAGTGTAGTGCCAACATGACCTGTATTTTAATACTTTTTGCAATTAATTATTTTTTGTCATATACATTCACTGTACTGTCAAATACTGTGAATGAATTTAACAATCAGTTGTAGGTTCATAGGTTCTTACTAAGCATCTCGCCAAGGAAACCATTGCAAAGCTCAATTACATCACTGTTACTTGGGTTAATATTTCCCTATTGATTATATTATCCCTAAATTTTCAAGGTGTTAGTTTGTGATCAGCCATCCAGTCATCCAGCTTGATTTTAAGGTTTTCTATGGAACTATTCTACTTAATATGAAATGGAATCCTGCTATAGAAATGAGAGATATGTTGAGTTAGGTACCTCTCAGGTCAGATGGAATTGTTAATATGAGAGTTTAGTCTCTACACAGATGCATGGAAGCAACATTATTATTTATTCATTCATTCATTTATTCAACATTTGCTCACTGAGAAAGTCCAACTTGGAACAAAGCCAATTTTCAGCAGAGGCCTGGGGAGAAACATTCCAGATGCATGTCTTTGTAACATGGGAGAAAACTGGAGCACCTGGAGGAAACCCACATGAATGCAATGAGGACATGCAGACTCCACACAGAAGGCACACTAGCTGAGAATCGGACCTCTTGTTGTGAGGCAACAATGCAAGCACTGCACCACTGTGCCATCCAACTTATAATCATCTATTACCTTTTAGGTGGTTAATAAATAAATCTTCACACTCTAAATGGTCAGTCTAAAGTTTACAAACATGTTCTTATTTCTCTTACTATAATACTTCCTAGGACAATATAGATTAACTTGAGATGGTTAAATGTTTCATTCGTATTCCCCATTTATCTTACTTTAATATAATAGAATTTAAGTTATGCAACCTTCTGTCTTGTGGCTTCTAGTGAAGCTCATTCACTAATAGTTTGTCACTGTGCTCAGATTTGATGCTGTCTATGTCCTTGAAAATGAGGTATTTGAAACTTTATATGAGGTTGTATCCAAAGTATAATAGTTGGCCAGTGACATAAATCACTGGTCAGAGGAAGCTATAAGGTCAACAAAGACTAGACTGAAGACTTGGAAGTTGACTGCATTTGAAAGAAAATCCAAAATATAGGGCCAGCACCAAAATGAAGTTGCCAAACATATATTTATTAAATAAACATATTCAAGATACTAAGAGTGTAAACCACCCCTCGTAATGCACAAAAGTGCTCTAAGAATAGCAAACCAGTTTGGACTATACTAGCCTGCTTCAGTGCACAAATAAAATGAATGAGAAAAGAGTAGCAGGGCAGCAGTATTTAAAGCATCTTAATTAGAAACCAATCCAATCACGATTTACTTAATAGATTTATATTAAGGACATTTTAAAGATGTTCATTCAAACCAGGGCTGAAAAGCCCACCCAATTTAATTATCCATTTTCTTTCTTTGCAGTTTAATATTGAGTGCCAACCACTTTTCAGGGACCTATCCCACTTGATTTTATCAATGGCCATAAAATAAAAAGAGGCAGAAGGGTGCTTTAGTGAATGTTTATATAATGCACTTGTAAGTTTCCGATTCCTTATATCACTCGTGTTCCAAAATCCTAATCCGTAATGGTCTGTATGTCTGATCCACACAAAAAGCTGAGTATGGACAGGAAGCAAGGTAACTAACCCAGTCTGAGCCACAATTGGCCAGAAACCTTGTATCAAATACTCTATCTGTGTTGGGGCTAGTAAATTGTTTGGTTTTGAAAACTCTAGAACAATATGTGCAATGGCCACATTGATATGTACCAAATAATTTTTCCCCAGATAGGGCTTGTTGTGTGAATCCTGCTGAGGCATGGGAATAATGTTATAATGGCTCATAAGTGAGCCCAAAGTTCTATCATGGCGGAAAGAGAAAAAGCATCTTTGCCCAACTTTTGAGGCTGATTTATGATCCAACAACAAAATATTCCAATGTTTCTGAATGATATTCATGAAAGTCCTAGTGGTCTATATGTAGTGACCATCCTCAGAATATCCTGATGTTTTGTCCTTATTTTTATACTGTAAAAGATCCTCTCTAACTTGTGTTGATGCCCAGCTGCTGGCCATTGCAATATTGCCCAATTTGTACCCCTGTATTGCGAAATTGGTTAGCCAGGTCAATCTTATATTTATGGAAGGAACTACTATCTGAACAAATACGTCTAAGAAATTTAGACTTAGGAATGTTATGTATCACATGTGGTGGGTGGAGGCTGCTGGCATGGAGTAAGGAATTATATTGGGGATATTTCCTATATATTTGTGTACTTAGAGTGTTATCTTTATTTCTTGTAATAGTCACATCCAAAAAAGTGATTTCATCCAAATTGAAATTCACCTTAAACTCAATTGCCCATTTATTTTGGTTAAGATATTCGACAAACTCCAAAAGATAGGCCACGTCCGCCCTCCATACCAACCAACAATCGTCTAGGCATCGCCTCCAAATATCCATTTCCCCCAAATAGATGTTGTGATTGGGATTATAAATCAGTTCATTCTCCAGATAGGCCATGAATAGATCAGCATAAATGGGGCAAAGGATGCCCCCATTGCTGTACTTTGTGAATACCAATAACATTGTCCGTGGAAATAAAACACATTTTTTATGAGGACATGTTCAGTCATACATACCAAGAGAGTATTGAAACCTGGTGGATACAGGGCACTTTTATCCAACCAAAATTGCAGGGCAACTAGCCCCACCCAGTGTGGAATATTGGTATATAAGGCAATCACATCTGATGTACAAAGTAGCCAATCTGGTTCCAACTGAGTATTGGGGACGATACCTAGAAATTGGGTGATATCCTGGTTACGTGATCTAAAACATCTCAAGAGAGGTTTTAAATAAAGTGTAAGAAATTCAGATAAAGGTTCGGTTAAACTACCACTCCCCGAGACTATTGGTCTCCCTGGCGGACACTGAGGATCCTTATGTATCTTTGGTAAAAAGTAGATATATTGTGGTCTGGGATCCTTGACCATAAGATGATAAATATCCGATTGTGTAATGATGCCATCCTGTTGTGCTTCAGATAAAAACCTATCAATCTCAACCTTGAATTTACTAGTCAGGTCTAGGGGCATGGGCATATAATGCCTTTCATCCCCAAGCTGTCTTTCTGCCTCTTGATAATAGCTGTCCCAGATCATTACCACTACCACCCCACCTTTGTCAGCTGATAATATTACCAGATTTTGTATTATTGTTTAACTCTTCCAAAGCTGCTTGTTCAGTCTTTGAAAGATTATGATGGAAAATATATTCATTGAAATTATAATGTAGATCTTTGAGAACAGAAGATTGGAATAGAGACACCTGATTGGACGTCAGAGGCATATATCTGAAATTTGAAAGAGTTAACCTCATTACATCCAGATTCAGAATCAAAATGTATTTTAAGGTTAATTAATCTACAAAAAGCTATAACATCAGATACAAATGAGTCTTCAGTCACAAAAAAGCCGGAAACAAAACTTGAGTACAGAAATCTGAGCCTGAGAAAGCACCACAGAAGAGATATCATGTATGTTGATAAAATCACTCAACATTTGCTCATCACCTTGAAAATCTCTTCCAAAGTGTTTGGAGAGCCTGTGTTTCTTCCCCCCTCTTCTAGACCTGACCGTAAAGGGTAACCAGTGCTACATCTTTTGGGTGATGGTGACTGTAGGAGGGAGTTGCCATCTACATCAGTAGTGGAAGAAGAATCTTCCCCAGAAGTGAAATTGACAGTGTTTCGCATTTTCTTAATGATATATTTAGGTCTCTTGCACTTAGAAGGCAATGATTTATTCTGGTTCCTCCCTACCATGGGGCTCTTGTATGGATTAAAAGGCTGGCACTTCTGATAATCACCTAAATTTCATTGGAATGTTTTCATTTTTCTATCCTTAATTTGTTGTTCAAGAGATAATAAATGAGAACTCAATTCATCCAAACCTTCCCTGTAACTAGGTAAGGATTGGAAATGTCTAATTTCCAGGCAAAGATATTTCATTACCTTAATCCCATTATCCACTGTCCATTCATAATACCCTGTTAGAGCATCCACAAACCCCATAAATGTATTCTGTTGAATTTTGCCCCATTCTTCCGATAATATGTCATTGGCCTGATAAACCAAAGGTTGTAATCTTGCTCTTAAAACCCTAGAGGAAATACTTTTGGTCCGGTAGGCATTGAACAATTTTAGATGCCATACATTGCTTCTGAGCCCTTTCATCTGTTTAGTTAGTCTTTGAAAGCTAATTGAGTTGAAGGATCATGTACCGAGGGTCCTGAAATGGTGTCACCTAAACCAAATACTTGTAGGTCACCCTTATCTGATGATAAACCTCTAATAATGCTTGTCAAATCCATATTGAGCTAGTAATGTCAATCCCAAAATGACTAGTGATCATAAACTGAAAGATTATAGCACATGAATGGACATTGGGTTAGACTGGCTGAAAATATATTATTGTAAACCAAAACTATCAATCCTAAAAAAAAATGTGAAAAAAATATATGTATAAAAATATATATAACTTGATATTAAAGGGAAGCAACAAAAAGCATGAACCAGGGCAAAAGAAAAGATAAAAAGGCAAAAAGTATATATCAGACAGTCAAAGCACCAGTGATCCCATCCATGTCAAATATAGAAAAGATTTGTTATTAACTCGTAATAGAAACATAATCAACCAATATGCTATAGTAACTGAGCATGTTAGATCCTCCCAAACAAATGTTAATAATCATGAATATATTCCAATATTCATGAAGTCCTATATTCAGACTAGAAGAAAGGGAACAATAATAGTCTTTGTGGGAAATCAGATACACGAGCAAATCAAACCATATATTGACACAAAACTATGTTCCCTAGTTATCAACATAATACCAGGGAGCAATAATAGTCTTTGTGTATAAAATATTAACAGTAGTAATTATAAGTGCTCGTTTAGAACCACCAATCCGCACAACACTACATTCCCCTGTTTTTCTGTCTGCTCACATTTTACAATGTATTTTTAATAAACCATAAACATCATATTGGAAGGAACATACATGCCCTATGGGCTGACTGAAATGGAAGCAGGTACGATATTACAATGCAATACCTAATAGTAAATGGCTTGACTAGCCCTGTAAAATCATGATGTTGCTCCCCCAAAGTATAACAACCAGAATAAATACGATGCCGGTCATATGCATAAATCAAACCAACCCCTACAAGATTCCAAAAAGTACATCCATATTAGATGGCAATACGTTTAAGAAAAACAAAAAAACATTATTAAAAATAACCATAGGAGATGACATGACATCCACATAATAATTATTCAAGAACAACCTGAAAAATAATCATGTGTATCCTATATAAACATATAGTTCTTATACTTCAATTTGTTAACCAAATATATTGCAAACCAATAACTGAAAATGTCCACAAATTATCCATATAATTAGAAAACGGAGCACTTGAAAAATAAGGTTAAATATCCATGTTAGAAGTGCCGTAAAAGCTTCAATGGGACCATTTGTATCTTGATAGTTCACAACATCTCAACCGTATAACTATGAAAATATGTCCCACAGTTAACCGAAAAAATCAGTTGAAGCCCGCATTGTTGCAAATTGAAAAAAATGACAAAATCAGTGTCAGATAACAGTTGGAAGTTACCACACCTAAATAAAAGTCTGGGCCCCAAAAAACATTACCCAACTAAATAAATGCAAGTCCAAAGTCACCTTAACAATTTAGGTTGTATCAAACTGTTTCAATCAAAAAAACTATGAATGAAGCATCCATCTTGTATCAATCCCAACGAACAAAGCTATGAAATGAAGACATCAACTGGATACAGGAACTCGCATGAAACTACACTAGATGGTTCCCATCGTATAGTCCAAAAGGTGGTTGAAGGCAACTAATATTAAAAGTTCAGCAAATTCGGCTAAACATATGACCAGATAGTGGAGATCACATAAATCTGATGAGGAAGCTAATAAGGTCAACAAAGACTAGACTGAAGATTTGGAAGTTGACTGCATTTGAATGAACAAGAGTTCAAGGAGATACTCTGGGCTCTAGCATCTCAGGAATGGGATGAAATAGGGAAAGTTGAAGAATGGCAGTGTGTATGTGAGGACTATAAAACATTTATATGTCCAACCCAGATATGGAAATAAGGTCCACAAGGAAGGATGATGGTGGAATGCAGAATTCCAGGAAGTTATCAAAAGAAAGACGAAGATAGGAAGAAGTGGAAGACGGACAATTCAGACCATGCTAAGAAAGAATACTGGGAAGCTAGCAAGAAGCAAAAAAAAAAAAAAAAAGGTGTTCGAGATACTTTTCTGGCTTCTGGAAAATAAAACTAATGGCACAAAGAACCTCTCTAGGACTACAAGGCAAGGATAGAAAAATAAAGAAGATAGTTGGAGTTAACTGATACCATTTATATTGGATGCCTGCGACACCCTGCTCACCAGTCCACATGATATCCAAGGCAGATGGAAAAGTACTTTTATAATCTTCTGAAGGAAGAAAACCCCAGAGAAGGTGTACTGCCATACATCAGCCTATAATGAAAGAAGAAGAAGAGATCATCCTTGAATAAGTACGAACAGAACTAAGGAAAATGAAATCAGGAAAAGGAGCTGGTTGAGATGAGGTCACAGCACATTTCATTGAGATTGAGCGGGGTGGTAGGTGCATTATGGGAGAAATACCTCCTGAGGGTCCTTATAGCAGAATGGGGAGAAACAAGTCTCCCAGATAACTGAAGAATAAACATTCTAGTGCCAGTGCACATGAACAAAGGGGGTATTCATGACTATGGGCATTACAGGGGTATCGGACTACTGTTGCACTACATGAAAGCACTGTAGAGAGTGAGTGCTAAACAAACATACAGAGTAGTAGAAAATAAGATGAGAGATGAGTGGTTTGGATTCATATTAGAATGGGGAAGAATTGACCTCGTATCTACTGTTTAACCGACAGTGAAGGAGAAGCTTAGAGGTGTGTAGAAAGTCTAACTGTGCTAACTGGGTTTGCAGAAAGCAGATGAAAAGGTCACAAGAAAGTTGAATTGTACAATCATGAGATGGTTTGCATTTCAGAAAACATCAGTAGAGTTAATGCAGGCTATGTACAAGGATCCAATGACATAAGTGATAAAATTGTTCAGTACTTTTCCGTTAAACCCCTACCACGTCTTCGCGCTGCTGATGCTGCTGTGTTTTGCCGTTATTTACTCATTGATGCAGAACTGGCAGATGTTGAATGTTTGTCCCCCGTTTTGTTGGCTTTGTTCACATTTCATGCACTGAGAGGTTGAGTGGTATGCCAGAAGCACTTGATAGTCTAAATAAACAGGTTTACAAATAGAAACTGCAGATTACGTAGGAGAATGGAAAGTAAAACTTAACCGTGGAATAGAAAGCAGAAGATGCAAAGACTATGAGGCTGCTCTTCACTTGTAGGCAGGATCCAAGACTGATGACTGTGACAATAATCAAGCCAGGCTTTTTATAACCAATACATTGTCAGAAAGCATTGAGAATACACCCATTTCCCTGTCATGCACTGTAGTATAACTCCGCCAGTGTCTGTTACGGGAAGTACCTGAGAACTGCTGGAATTATCAGCAAGAAAAGATCAGCTTCCTCAAAACTCCCTTATGTTAATTAAAACGGAGTTAATACTGTCAAAAAAAACAAAACAACTGAACGAAGAGCACACAGAAGTAGTCCCTCTGGCAGAACACTACAGGTAATAGCTTAGCATTTTAATGGAGCAGGAGGCCATCTGTTTAAACAGAAAAACAGCAAGAATATCTTACTGAAATTACCTGGTGTACGGAAGTTAGTTGATCCAATTTGTCAGTTGCCTCATTTGTTACATTTTCTTAGCATTTCTGTGAAGCCACTGCTGGCACTGTATGCTAACCCACACCTGTGCTATAAAGGTGGCATTTGATAGCTTTGGGTTCACATTTTGCAATATTTTATACATTTTGTAGAGCTTTTATACAGATGAAAAGGCAGCATGACTTATATGATCAGTCACTGAACCTATAGTGTGGAAATACATAAAACGTTTGCTGTTATACAAATTATTTTTTAACATTACAACACGCGAAGATGTGGCAGGGGTTTAACGGAAAAGTACCAATTGTTCAAACTAGTGTAGAGATTCCCAGTGAGAAAGGGTGTGCATCATCTAACAGCTTTGAGCCCACTGCTGTTCATAACTGGCGATGGAGTAGTGCAGCAAACAGGTTGGAGGGGACCAATCAGCGAACTGCTGTATGCAGATGTGAACATCAAATAAGAGAATGGAATTCAAAACTGAAGACACGTGCAATGAAACTGAGTATATAGATGTGACAGCTGTCACTGCAGCAAATGGAGGACTCAGAAGATGCTGGAAAGTGAGAAAGCAGTAAGGATGCCACCTGTCTTTCTTTCTTTCTTTTTTTTTTAATTGGAAAATCTGGAAATTAAGTGCTTTGTCTGATTGTTCAGTTTTTTAACTAACAATCCTGAATTCACGATCATGATGGCAGAACAGTCCCACTCCACTATAAACTGATTGGTTTGACTGTGACCTGAGAGGGGAGACAAGCTGCCAACTAACCAACCAGGAGCGAGGAAAGCAAGACTGAATCCCACATGCACATGAGAAGGGTATAAATAAAACCCTGCAACATGGCCTACTAGCATTTTGGTAGCGAATGTGATTGCAAGTCAGTTATTTTGAAAATTACTGTGCGTTTTGATGGGAAATAGATAAGCTGTGGCTTGATCAGACAGAATTTGGCCTTGGCCTTCGTTCTTGCAGCACGGTCATTTGGCAGTTGTGGTTGCACCAGCAGCATTACTGCTACATATTAACAATATTTTCCTACTACAAAATGAATTGCAATTCACTAAAAAAGTAAGCATCTGCCATATAAATATTTACAGTAAGATTCCAAGATAATTATGAGATTGAATTTAGTTTAGGTACAGTATGATGGTGAGTATCAAAGCAATGATATTAGTGGGTTTTCTTAAGCTGCTCTTCAAGTGATTTGCAAGTTTATGGATGGAGTTGTACTATTTTTTCTGGGATGGTATTCCAGAAAGCTGAAGTTAACAAATGTCAAGTTGCACAAGTTAAGAACAAATGCAAGAAATTGTACAATGACACTAGCAATTTAATGGGTTGAATGTACTTGGGCAGAGACAGAGCTGCTCTAATGAGTGACATTTAGTAGACGAGGTGTATCAGCTGATTGGGTTTAGTTAAATTAGAGGGAGTAGATGGTAGTAATACTGTAGTATATCTAGGAAAAATGCTCTCTCACTGATTATTAATTATATTTGGCTTACATTCCTTAATTCACTGACCTGTGCCTGGTATACACGGCCATCTCAGACCCAATTTGATGGAACTGCTACATATCCGTAAGTCAAAGTCAACTCATGCAACCAACATGCAAAGCCTCAACCTGGTCTGTGACATTAATAGAACTTGTTGGTAGAATAGATTTGTGTACCAAAGACTCACCCATCTGGGGAATAGAATTCCTTTCCATGTCAAGCTGAGTACCTCACTTGCCCTCTTTAAGAGGAACCTGGACAACTGGATGGGAAACAGAAAATAAACCCCTGGGATCCCACCTGTGTTCCTGCTGGACAGGGGAAACAGGTGCTGACTTCGTGGGAACACGGGCAAAATTCTTGGCTACTCTTACAAGGACCTCCAGACCAATATCCTAGTATCATCCTATGAACCTGTGAACCTCATGAGATGTAAAATACACATGTTGTGCAGGTCCGATTACCCATACGGCTGATTTTTGGCATGTAGCACCAACTCAGCACGTATAGCAATATATATATATATATATATATATATATATATATATATATATATATATTAATTTTTTTTTTATTTGAATCTTCTGAGAAAAAGCACTGATGAAAAGTGGCCAGTTTCAGTCTCAGGCCAGTAAAAAATTAAAGAGCAGTACTGTACAAATAAGATTGGAGATGTAGCAAGACACAACATATAGAATATACACAAATAACTAAATACAGTTGTGCTCAAGAGAGACAGATAAATCAAAGCAAGTACAATAAGATTCAGGATGCAATACAACCCAAAATGCATAGGATGTACAAAATAAATGCAATTATATACAGAGAGGCAGATTAATCAGAGCAGGGACATCAAGATCCAAGGTGTGACAACACTCAGAATGCACCGATTATACAAAATAAATAAATTATGCATAAGGGAGACGGAGAAATCAAACAAGTATAATGACAAATGACATTGAGTGCAACAGTCCTGCCCCATTCCCACTTCAACATCATTTTAATAATGCACCTGCATGTTTTAATGTTTGATTTTATTATTACAAGCTCAGATTTAGGCTACAAAAATCAACATAATTAGATTTGCATGCATCTGTAATGAAGTAGAAAAACAAAACTAAGTATATCATGAAATATTCTGCAGAAGAAAACATCTATTCGTGCAAGACTTTTGAAAGGACTAAAGAATTAAGTTCTTTATGGCTTGACGGTCAAAGGGCTGGGTTCCAATACAGTGTATACTAGTCTCAAGATACTGTGCCAGACACATCGTGGTTTCAAGATAGTTATAACTGCAAAAATTGAATGTTTGGAAATGCAGAGGTAAAAAGTAACCACTAGTTAGTTAGTATCGTATATGACAGTGGTAACCCTTCTGCCTACTCATACAACCCTTCCTCATTATAGCCTGATGTCTCTGTTGTCTCCCAGAATGCATGCCAATTAACAGTGACAGCTACCAATAAATACTTTGTATAATAAGCAGCATCTACACATCCTAGCACACAAAATACTCCCCTTTCACTATAAAGTAGGAGGTGTGCATGTTAGGGGAAAAAATCTATGAATCTTGTTTCAGGATGTTCATGTATTTCGCTTATGTATGTATTATCAATATATTTATTTCCATCTCATGTGCATCGACTCCCTAAACCAAACAACTATTCTGAAATGCAACTGAAACCCTCCTATCTGATCTGTAGTTAAGATGACAAAAAATAAAGGAAACTCTACAGATAGCATCTAATATGAGAGCATGAAAACCTTACTATTTATGTTACTTATTGACATTTGTTTTCAGGGTTAGTCTGGCCTTTTTCATCAGACGCCAGGGGAGAAAAAACTCAGTTATGAGAGATTATTGAAATTATTTTTTTCATCATTTGTTTGTTTAACTCATAAACAGCAGTTCCATTATTTACAGTTTTGATTAAAAGTAACAGTTACAAATAGGTTGCTTATGAATAAATTGTAAGATGAGTTAGAGCAGCCTAATAAAAGGAAGGAGGGGAGGCACAAGGAAGATGAAGATGAGATGATAGAGGAGGGTATAGTTGTGTTAACAGTAAAATATGTTTTGTCCAGGAGAGGACGGTGCCATGAATTCATATAGTTATATTACTGTCAGCTTAACCAGGGCAGGTGCAAATGAAAAGCATTTTATTTATCAGGTGTTGCTTCAGTTGGCATTTAGAGTCTTTCAGGTTGCAGACTGTTCTTAGAGTGTGATGGCATTCCAGTTATTAGGAATGCATTGTGAATGCAGGGAGTTTCCTGCATTTTTGTTATGTTCAACTATGGAGAACAATGATTTATAGTGGAACGTAGAGGTGTCTTTAATAGTGTAAGGCTGAATGACAGAGTGATGAGATGGAAATGTCTCGGGGTTGTAGTGTAGTTTGAAGGGTGTAATTAATTGCGAGTACAATGCAGAATTATTTAGTTTGAGCCACTTGTTTTAAAGAGAGGCAGTGATGTGATCCATATTGTTGGTTCATTGCAAATTTGGCTACTTTATTGAAGCATTGCTCTAGTTTGACTGATAGAATGTAGCTGAGATTGGTTAGAATAGGAGAGGCATATAATGGGGTGGGTAGTAGAAAAGTGGCTGTGTTCTGTCTAGCAGTCCGATAGGTAGTGTTCTGCTCTACAGAGGGAGCCTAGCTTTTGGTGCTTCATCTTTACAGCTTTGATAAAGGTGGAGATCAAATCCCTGGTGGTCTATCATCACACCTAGGACTTTGGTGTGGGAATACTACATGTATATTGGTATTGGATGACAGCATATTAAACAATGTTTTTTGGGAAGAGAGAGAGCTGGGAATTAACAGCATTGCTTCATTTACATGTTTGTTTACTTGCTTATTAATTTGCTTATGTTAAGATTAAGGAGCCGTGTGTTGTCAAGCAAGTTTCTATAGAGGAGTGGGGTTTTTGAGTGGGCAGCCACAGTGGTGCAGTGGTTAGCATTGTCACCTCACAGCAAGAGGTTCTCTGGTTTGATTCTCGGCTGGGGTGCCTTCTGTGTGGAGTCTGCATGTCCTCCCTGTGGTCGTGTGGGTTTCCTCCAGGTGCTCCGGTTTCCTCCCACATCCCAAAGACATGCAGTAGGTGGATTGGACACTCTAAATTGGCCCTAGGTGTGTGTGCCTTCTGTGGATGGTTGGACACTGGGCTGGCAACTCGGCATCGTAAAACTCCAGTGCCAGTCATGAGCAGACAGATGATCCACTGTGGGGACCCCTAACCAGGAAAAGCTGAAAGAAGAAGAATAAGTGGAGTTTCTGAGTGAGTATTTGCAGCAGGGGTAGTGTCCTAGCAGCATACATTAGATTGGATTCATCAGTGTACTGTATTATGGTGGACTCTCTTGCTGCTGTGTTTAGGTTATTGATAAAACGAAACAGTAGTGGTCCTAGGATGGTGCCTTGTAGGACTCCAAGCAGGTATAGGAAGGAAAGAGGAGAAATTACCTTGCCATTTCACTGCTTGGGACCTCTTGGTGAGGTAACTAAGGCACCAGTTAAGTGAGGAGGGTGATAATCCATAGCAAGACAGTTTAGTTAGGAAATTTTTCTGTGTCAAGTGTCTTGGATAGATCCATAAATAAGGCTGGGTTTAGGAAACTTGAATTTCTGTTGTGACTTATTATATCTGTGATCCTTAGAAGGGCAGTAGTTACACAATGATGATGTCTGAAACCATGCTGCGAGGGGGAGAGAAGATTGCAAGAAGTAATATATGTAATAAGTTGAAAATAAATGCATCTGTCCAAGATTTTGGATAAGGTTAACAGAATGGTGTTTGGTCTATTGTTTGTGAGCTCGGTTGATGAGCTGCTGTTATGGAAGGGTGTTTACAGGATTTTTTTCCATATGGAGGGAACACATTTTTCTTGGATAGAGCAGTTTATTAGAACTGAGGCAGGATATGGAAGGCTACCTGCAGCAAGTTTAAGGTATTCAGATGGAAGTAAACAGGGGCAGTAGTTGTTGTCTTAAGGGTGCATAGGTATTTTTCAATTGCAAATGTTCACACTGAAATGAGTGTAAAAATCTGTTGTAGCTTCAATGATTGGGATAGGGTGATTGGATTTGGAGTTTTGTTTTATTTGTATGGGAGAGGTTACCATATAAAATATGAGTTAAATTTGTAGCAATGCTTTGGGCATTATTAATTGTGGATGCACTGTATTGCATTGATTTTCCAGGATTGAGCAATTTATTTATTGACTTGTAGAAGTTTTTTTGGATTGTTTGATTATGAATTTTGGGTGCTGCTATATATAGTAAACATTTTAATCCTGTTTATACCTATTTCACTATGATTCATTAACTGCCTATATTTTTCAGGGATGTTTGAGACTTGGTTTGCAGCCATGACTTCCACACTTTCTACCCAAGTTGTATGAGCGGCTTTTTTTTTTGTTTGTTCTGTTAGTTAACCAGTGGGCTGGTTTGTTTGTAATTCTGTTGGCTTTTACTGGTGCTTGCTATGCCAGGATTTTTAGAAATATTTTATTACATTTGTCTACTGCTTCATCAAAGGGAAAAGTTTTAAATGAAGCCCAGATGATCAGAACCAGGTTGGAAGCAAAAGCTCCTTTATTAAAGTTGTATTTATTATTTATTTGCAGTTTGTTTACCAGGATATTCAGTTGGACCATTAAGAGCCCATTTTCAATGGAGTCCTTGGGAGAAAAGCTCCAAACAGTACATATTCACACTACAAAGTACTAATTCCAGTATAAGCATCACAAAAAGGTTTTACAGGAATACAGAGTAAATATGAAAGTAAGAAGAAAATATCAAATAAATTTGGAATGGCATTTCACATAAGCATTATAAAAAGATTTATAGGAATACAGAGTAAATATGAAACTCCCAAACTAACAAAATTAACAAGAATATATCAAATACATTTAAAATAGTAAAGATTTTTTTTCGTTCCCCGTGGGATAGTTGTTCCGCAGTTGGTCAAGATGCTCAATGAGAGGTGAGGTAATGTGGGATTATTTAGTTTTAGGAGAGAGGGGTTGGGTATGGGGGGGGTCAAGTGGGATGGGAGCAGGAGCATTCCTGTAGTGAAGTTAGGTGTGAGTGAAGTGAGGTTTTAAAAGAGGGGAGACTGCTGATAGAATGGATAGTGGGTGGTAAAGAATTCCAGAGGCATGCTAGGGAGAAGAACATTAGTTGATGTCATGCTGGTCAAGCTGGTTTGTACAACCTAATTAATTTTTGAGAATTAGATCTAAGAATGCAGTGAGGTTCATGCATAGTGAAGGTAGAGGCTAAAGAGGGACAAAGAGAGAAGTTATAAATCAGTTTGTGTGCTTGGATGAGTTGGGTGTATGTGAGGAAGTTAGGTAGCTCAAAGCAGTTTACTTGATGAAGGGAATTGCAGTGGTGGATGCTAGCTCTGTGACAGGAAGCAAATTTTGATATATTGTTGTAACAGGAGGGTAGTTTAGTTTTGAGGGAGGAGTGCAGGTTGGAGTGGATAGATGCACCGTATAGGAGGGATGGGATGAGATAAGTATTTGCTAGTGTCAGCTTGTTGTAGGGAGAGATACGATTATGACGATAAAGCAAGCCAAGTCTTTGATTTTATTTGTTTTTTTTTGATATTTGCCTGTATGTGTTGTTCGAATTTTAGTTGATAGTCAGTGATTACTCCTAGTAGTTTGGAGTCAGAGACCCTTTGTAGGGGAATGTTGTTTTTGCTAGTGACATTTTATCAAGTAAGGGGGTTTTGGTGGAGGTGAATAGCAATAGTTTCATTTTAGTTGCGTTTAGTGCTAGATGGTTGTTGAAGAGAAAGTGCTTTGGGTTAGTTTGTTAAGAGTGGAGATGGGAGGGGAGGAGCAGATGATGGTGGAGTTATCGGTGTATTAGATGAGGTTGGAGTTAGGGATGGCCTGAAGTCATTAATGAAGATGTTGAATAATAAGAGGCCCAGAATAGAGCCTTGGGGGACTCCTGTGGGAGTATTAAGGAAAGGTGAAATAGCCTTGTTCCATTTAACTGCTTGCTGCCTGTTAGTAAGATAGCTGGGGAACCACTAGGTACAAGAGGGGGATAGTTTAAGTGTTGAAAGTTTGTTAAGAGTAGGTTGTGGAAGACTGTGTCAAACACCTTGGAGAGGTCGAGGAGGAGGGTGGACATGAAGTGGCCGGCATCAAGGGCTATGTTAATGGTTTCTAGGAAGGAGAGGAGTGCAGTGGAGGTGCTAGGGCCGGGTCTGAATCCATGCTGGGTGGGAGTGAAAAGCTGATCTTTAGATAAGGTAAGAGTTGGTGGAGGATACACTTTTCGAGGAGTTTGGATAGTTGGGGATAGAATAGCGATAGGGTGAAAGCCAAGGGAGATAAGGTAATAGAAGAAAAACAATCAGTGGAGTAGAAAGGTAAGTTCTGAGGAAGGTGTGTAAGGGACTTACTGGTAGTGGTGTAGGAGAAGGATAAGAGTGGTATGAGGAGGAATAAGGAATGGACAGAGAGGAATTAGGGACTAGAAATAGCTAAGAAAAGCTCTTGAAATTGAACAAGGGAGAATAAAGAGGAGTTAAGGGTGAAATACTGCCATCTAGTGACTACGCTCTGTACTTACAACAGTGATAGCCACGATGGGAGATGTTAGGATGGATGATGGGCAAAAAACAGAGGCAGAGAGGGAAGGGCAACACTAGGGGGATATAAAGTAAGAAGGGTATGGCTGCTGGCTGTCCTGGCAGGGAGTGTGCATTAATCAGTTAGCATTAATTAATCAACAATTAATAAGTGTAGAATGTAGCCCCAATTGCACATACTTTGATTCCTTTGAGTATAACAGCACAGGGAGTAGATTTGGTTCTTGCCTTGCGCTGGGCGTGAGGTGGCAGAGTTGTATTTGTTAGTTTTCTTTGGTTATTTCTTGGGTGTCCATGAGGGCACAGATGCTGGGATTGTGTAGGCAGGCTGGATAAGAGAAAAAAAGCTGAGGGAGCTAGAGAAGGATTTGAAATGGGAAGTATACACTTTCAGAATTGGTACAAAAAACAACAGGTCTTAACTTGTAAAATAAAATCAACACTAGTGAGAACAAGGTCTCAGTTATGCATTAAACTTTGGAAAAGGCTACTTGTCATGTAAATACATAGAAGACACTAGCTTGACAAAGTTTGCAATGCCACAGTTATGTAAGAATACAATTCTAGTTTACAAAGGTTCTTCTTGGCTCTCACCTGTATATTAATAACCTCCTTGAAAATCAGTTGTTAAATATGAGAGCAGTGGGTTAAATCTTAATAATTAATCAAGAAAATGCTAATATTGGATCTATAATTTTACAAGCGCAATGCATAGTTTAGGCTTTAAAAGTTATAAAACAGTAAAAAAAAATATTATTTTGGCTGGGTGATAATCCACATTAGAGGAAACAGGGTTGCACAGGCTGACTCATTGTGCGCTCCAACATTAGGAAAGCGTGCAGACAATTCAAAGTAGCACAAGTAAATCCTAAATGCATATTAATCAACTGGCTATTGCAAATTTCAAACAGGATCTTTATAACCATCACAGTAAAAGACAAATTAGCCTGCCAGTCCAATTTAGACACTTGCATGCTTCGATTATGCACTCAGTGCTTGATTTTCCTTTTTCAGTTATAATAAATGCAGAAACAGGGTCCGGATCTTTGTAACCATCAGTATACAAAACAATTAATCAGGCAGTCCGAATTAAACACTCATATGCTTAGATTATGGTTTCCCTTTTAGTTTATAAATACAGGAAAAAAGACTAGTCAATGCATTTATATTGGGTGATATTGCAATACTGGGAAACACTGAGAGAGACTAGTTGACTTGTTATACACTCCTGCATGAGGAAACGTGGGAACAAGCCAAAAACAGTAGCAGTTGGTGTATAAATGCTTTGTACAGTACGTTAGCACTGGCTAGAATTTACTGTAAAAAACAGAGTCGGTTCTGATTTACATTAACCATTTAAGCCAACAGCAGAGACAAATGCTATCTATACAATTTGCTGAGGAGATAGCTGACAAATACAATGTAAGGTAAAACAACAGCTGAAGGAAGATTCAAAACTTACTGTAGACGCTAGCGCCAGGGACATGCAGCAGCCAAGAGGAGGTCTGGGGCTTCAAAGATGGCGCCCTAAGGGACTGGATGCTTATGATAGTTTAGGAGTTGAAATTTATGGGGAGGAGGGAGAAGTAGTGTAGATGTGTGTAGGTATAGACCGGAAAGGCAGGCAGGGGAGGTAATGGGGGGGGGGTGGCAATTGGTTACAAGCACTACTGGCAGTGTAAAGGTGAAGAGAGAGGGGAAGAAGGAATGTTTCAGTAGAAAGGGGGGGATTGGGAATAGAAAAGAGAAATCAGATTGGAGGGAAAGAGAAGATATAGGCAGAAAAATAGAGTGGTATATAGAGTGAAACGGAAGCAGGGTGAGAGCCAAGGGAGATAAGGTAATAGAAGAAAAACAATCAGTGCAGCAGAAAGGTAAGTTCTGAGGAAGGTGTGTAAGGGGGGTAAGGGACTTACTGGTAGAGGTGTAGGAGAAGGATACGAGTGGTTCAGGGAGGAATTAAGGACTAGGTAGAGAGGACTTGGGGACTAGAAATAGCTAAGAAAAGCTCTTAAAATTGAGCAAGGGGAAATAAAGACAAGAAGTTACTGAGATTTCCAATTGTGTTATAGTTATGAACCTTGTGGGGCTATTTGTGATGTCTGATTATGTAGCATAGCTGGTGGTATCTTAGGTTATCAGATAGGGTGCCACTTATGACATCATTGTTCGGGGTGGATGTTGGGGGGGTTTAGGATGCATGCTTTGGATGTGGCCTTGTTAATTCTAGTTGGAATCTTGATCAATTGAGAGTAGCCATGTAACCGAATTTGAATTTGTTAGACTCAAAAGATAGTCCTAGAAAACCTATGTTAACATCTAGCAAGATGGTTTCCAGTCTTATCTTGGTTGAGTTCCAGGAGAAAATCTCTTTCAGGAAGGGAATATTGTTAGCAGATAGTATGAACAGACATATGATGGCTAGACATTTGGGAGCATTTAGTTTGAGGAGTGAGATGAGAACTTCAGTATTGTTGAAGGTGGCTATATAGTATCATGGTAAATGAAGAGATCTAAAACATTTCTGTAGAAAAGAACAAATCCACCTGCTTTTTGTTGGTTTTGTCTAGTCTGAGTACATTATGACATGGTGGGAGTATTTCTGTATCTTTGGTAATTGTTTAGAACCAGTTTCTGAGGCTATGAAGAGATCATGGGAGTATACAGGCATGAAGATCTTGAATTTTGTTATAGTATTTTAAGTCTTAGGAAGTTGCTAAGGTAGCCTGTTGTTGAGGATGTGTGGGGGCTGGTTTGGTGGGGTCTTGATGTAGATGAGTTTAGATGTATATCCCCACCCACTATTATTGTCCAGTTAGCAATGTGGCTGTTGAAGAGTTTGTAAATGAGAATGCAAGACGAGTCACAAACAGAAACAAAATAGGAATCTGTAGAAGTACTTGGCAAACATTCAATAAAATTAATGAAATAAGTAAAATTGAAAACTCCAATTACAGTAGCAGACTGAGCCCTTTCATCTTAAATTCACAAGAATTAATCAGAGTAATTAACTTTTTAGGTTTCAGATTTATCTTGCAGTACCTTTATTATATTTTATATTGTGGTCTTAATTATTTCTAGTTTTAAAGAAAAACATTTTTATAAACCATTTACAACATTAAAAAAATACACATTGTGTTTTATGGCAAATTATATTAATCATCAAATTAACAATTGCGCTTCTGGATAATGAATAATTATCTATTATTGTTGGTTCATTTGTATATATTGCGCTTCTTTACATCAACTCATTACTCAAATGACGTCTTGTGAATTTAAGATAAAAGCTCTTAGCCTGTTAGTCTAATTGTCATTTTCAATTTTACTTATTTCATTAATTTGTATTAAACATTTGCAGAGTACATCTAGTGGATTCCTATTTTGTTTGTTTCTATTGAATAGTTACTTATATTTATATTTATTTATCTAGTTCATACATGATTTTGGAAAATGCTGGATTGTGAGATGCTTGCTTGTGTTTCAGGGTGCCAGTGTCATTAGCATCCAGTAGGCTGGAAGAATCATAAGAGAAATGTGTTGTGGTGTTCTGGTTTAAGTATTGTGTGGCAGGTGTAGGTAAGTAACAGTGGGACAAAGAGGCTTGATAGCTGTGAGAAATGCTAGTTATTAAAGATGAATTTGTGGCATATCTGAGATTCAGGGGAAATATGGGTAGGTGATAGTGTGTGGTGGGATGCAGTTACAGGTAGTAGAGATTAATGGGAGGAGTAAAGCAGAGTTAGATGATAGGTGGGATTTATAGTGGGTATAGAGATGGGCAGAGAGAAGCACGTACATGGATTTTGAATGGTATAGGAGATACTGATAGGAATGAGGATGAATATATATGGTGAAGTCTGCTAACAGTGTAGAATAAGTATGGTAAGGAAGAGTAGTAAGAAAAAGTACTGATTTGTGTATGAACATGGAGATATTGAGGATAGAGAGGTGTAAACAATACAGAGAAATAAGGGAAAGGCTGATAGATATAGAGGAAGAGAAGGGCGAGAAATGCTAATTAGATTGTAGTATGAGAAAAGATTGAGATGAAAGGAAGAGGGAGTATTGCTTAGGAATGAACTAGAGGCACAGTTTGGGAGGGGTCTGTATAGGAAATGATATACTGAAAAGCACTATGGTAGGGAGAATTGCAGGTGGAAATGATTCTAAATGTTTGATGGAAGGAGGGAAGAAGAAAAAAAAACAGGAATGTTTCTTTGATAGTACTAAACCTGTTAGGGAAATGATAGGAAATGGATATCACATGTGATTGGTATGTGTGCAAGTAAGGTAGAGTGGGTGGGAATTGAAGGTAGGGTACAGGAAACATAATGGGCTTCCTTCTCTCAGTCCATTTGTTACAGACTGATAAGTTTATAGTCAGTACTGACCAATTATCATGGATGCACAAAGCAGAAAAGGTTTTCCTTCATGTATTGAATAGACACCAAGAAGCTAGGGAGATGAAGTGAATGGCATATACAGTGTGATCAGTCAGTAAAGCGAGAACAGAGGCCACATTATTAAGCGGTCCTTAAGGTCCAAGGATTTCTCTTTTTGAGGGATTGCTACAGCCACCTTCCTTCCAGCACATGGAAGACAAGTATTTGTTTAGTTAAAGTTAGTGCACAACATATCTAATGTTAACACACAAAGTAGGCACAACAAAGAAGACTAGTAGTAGTGACCATAACCAGCCAATCAGAAAGTGTTCATTACTGGCAAAACTGAGTTCTGAGTCTAAATTACTTTTTAAATACAATTCAAATGTTTGAAAATAACTGAACTATAAAGTAAACAGAACATAACTTTTACTTCACTAATCAGATAATATCAGATACTTATCTGACAGCATATAACACATTAAACATTTATTCATTTGCCTGTTTAAATTTGATGAATGGAAAAGTCAGAGTGAACAGAAAGACTTTTTTAGTGGAAGATGGGGAGAAAAGGTCTAAAGGTATTGAAAATACAAAAGGAAATAAATTACAATACAAATACATTTCACAAATGTCATGATTTTATTGGAAGAGCAAGAAAAATCACTTGAGATGCCCCCCCCCTTCACGAATCATGCATAATCTACATAAGTCCTCATGCAATACTTGACTTGTACCCAAAAGGTACTTACTGTATCTCATTGCAAAATGAATAGAAAGTAATATTGCACAAAAAAATGGCAGCAGCTGAATGTAATGGGCTTAGCCCTGATTAAATTAAATATTGTACCCACTAGTGTTCTACAGCTTATCTCATAAAAGTTGGTCTTGATATTAACATACAAGATGTAACCTTTATCACACTTTTCCAGAAGTCTGGTATATTCATTCCATCTGTTTGTATAACACATTATTTTCACAAGATGTAACCTTTATCACACTTTTCCAGAAGTCTGGTATATCCATTCCATCTATTCACAAAAACGATCAAAAAACTACCGTCAACACCACAACAGGCAGGACTATGGACTCGCAGTTTAGTATCCACCAAAGATGAAGGGACAAAATGTACAAAGTTTTATTGAAATTTCTCCACAAAAACAACTTTCCACTGTTAAGCACTTTCACCCGGTCCAAATACCAGGCTTCATCTACATCCATTCCTTCTGTTTGTATAACACATTATTTTCATATATATACTGAATATATTTATTTGGTGGTGCAGCAGTAGCATTGTTGCCTCACAGCAAGAGGTTCTCCCATTCAATTCTTGGCTGGAATGCGGGGAGTGCCTTCTATGTGGAGTCTGCATGTCCTCCCCGCAGTTGGGTGGGCATTCAAAAGACATGCGTAAATGGAGGTACCTTTGTTGAAGGTTGAACATTGAGCTGGCTCCTCAGCGTTCATTAAAATCTACTACCAATCATTAGTGGACCGGAGTTCCACTGTGGGGACCCCTAACCAGGAAAAGCCGAATGACAACGACAACAACAACTGAAAATACTTATTTATTAAAAATATAAAGAGTGACCTTTGTGTCCTGCAATAGGCATATGTTTTATTGTGAGTAGCTTTCATTCTGTACACTGATGTCCTGTCTGTCCATTGCATAGGCATCACGTCATACTTTACGTAACATTGTGACTTGAAATATGCTGGTAAACGTAACATTGTGACTTGAAATATGCTGGTAAACGTAGCATTGTGACTTGAAATTTGCTGGTAAACGTAGCATTGTGACTTGAAATATGCTAGTACACAAAGTCTAAATTTAAGTGACGTCTTGAATTTTATATTCAAGCTTAGAAAAATGCTTTATCTGTGTCCAATGAAATGCACAGGCTTTTTAAGTTGGTTTAAAATAATAACAACATAAACCCAAAGTGCATCCATTTTTAAGCAACTAAGTATGACAAAAAATATGTTCAGTGTTATAATCTACAGACCTGATCCACATACAGGTTCTTTTTGTTCCTGATAGCTGGAACTGTGGAGGTACCTCAGTACTGAACTCAGGGATGTTGTGCCGAATATACTTAACTCAACATCAGCATAAACAACATGAAGAATAAGTTATTGATGTTTCAAGGGTGAAGAGAGGGAAGCAATACTGTGCTAACAATAGTATTAAAAGCTAAAAAGCCATGTAATACTTAATCATGTATTTGTTGTTTCCCTTTTTTTTAATATTTGGGATGATATACATGACTTAACAAAAATAATTTGGCACAACACAAGAACAGACTCTGCTTTTTTTCATAATTACCAGGTACCAAAATTTCACCAAACCAGTGAGTGCTGCAGATATGTTGGTACCTAACAGAACAAATAAATGTAAATAATAAAAAAGAAATTTAACCATATACTGTAATAGTATACAATATAAAGATCATCAAATTAAAATGACTTTATATAAAAACAAAAGCTGAACTTTAAAAGTATCATTTATATATACGAATAAAGAATATAAAATAATGAAGCATAGTTTGTCTTCAGAACCAAGCCCAATTCGTAGGTTCATAGGTACATGCTACTATAATGACTACCAGGACCTTTATAAACCATCCATAGGCTCATATAGGTTCATAGGTATATACTAGTCTAATGACCATCACAACCTTTATAAACCTAGCCACATGACCCAACCCAATTTTGTCCCCATGTAGCATGGGTGTCTATTTGGAGGGGTATGTTAGGAGGAGGTTGCTAAAGGTTTAGTGGGGGGAGTATGTTTGTTAGGCAATATTTACTATTCATCTTTATCTATCAGAGACATGGGGGACAGACAGAGGGTGGATTTTCAATTTCCCACCAAATGGTCAATGTTAAATTTGAATAAGGTTAGGGATGTATGTGCTTCACATGGACGGGGAGACTATTTTAGAGTGCGAGTGTCCTTTGAGAGACACATCTGTCTCCCAGCATGTTCGGTTTATTTTGCAAGCAAAGTTTAAATCTTTGGATCTAGTGCTTCTGGTGGTGTTCATTATGTGGATGTGCAAAAGGTCCATCTGGGTTAGATCTGAGGATGCCTTATATGCCATGTATAGATCACCTCTCAGCAACCTGTAGGAGACAGAGAATAGTGTATAATACAATGTGCTGATACCCTGGAATCTATTGGTGAGCAACCTCTTTGGGCATTACAACTGTTCCATATTCCTGGTCTGGTACATGCCAATGGTCACTAAACAGGACGTTAGTGTCATGAGGTCAATCTATGATAACTTCCACTTTGCATTGGTTTGCAAACTTGGTAAACCAGAAGCCCTTGGCATTAACCTCAATTTCCAAGAAGTAGAAGCTAAAATCAATGAGTCCAGCACTAAGCCCTGAGGTACTTCACTGGTGATTAGTCTCTAGGTGAGAGTGGTCTCACCAATCCTGAATTCTTTGGTCCAACTTGTGAACCAGTTTGCAATCTGATGAGTTATGTAAACATTTAAGTCAAGTTTGGTGAATTTGAAGGAGATATTGTTTTGATCCCTTTATCTAGGTAGGTGGTAGTCACCATTTTCCTCACATCCATTGCCTAGGTAATGTTCTCAGAGACGTCTGCCAAGTTAAGTAGACCTTCCTTCCTTCTTTCTTCCGCAGGTTGCCAATGTCTCTGCTGATCATTTCCATGATAATTCTTTCCATGGCTTTGCATATTAGACTAGTCAAACAAATGAGTCTGCAGTGTCTGGGGTCTGTTAATGGCCCAGTCTTATGAAGAAGGGGTAACCACTGCAGTCTTCCATTCATGTAATATGTCATTCTGTTTTGACGCTGTAGCTGAAATTAGGACAGTTAAATGTATTCTCCAGTAGCACTGTATGTCAGTTTAATTTGTATCTGATGTTTGTTTTGATATCATGTAACCTCCTTTGAAAAATTAAAAAGAAACGAAAGTACATTAATATATTAAAAAAATGTAACAAGGCATTCAGTGAAAAGCCTGTGCAGGATGCAAACTGCACAGCTATTGTATGGAAGGTATCGTCCACATAATGTAGGGTTTTTGTTAATGATGTTTGAAGTGCAGTGACAAAGAGAAAAATAAATGATGGATGTTTTATTACCCAGTGCATGTACAGAGGCAAAAAGAATAGAATGGAAATATACTTATCTGTGACATTGATCATGGAAATCCTCCTTATCTATGCTACAAAAAAGTATGACTCTTCTTATTAGGTTACTTCACAACAAAATTTATTTTCACATTAATGTCGTTCTCATTTCCATTTATATTAAACTGCTATTTGTTTTCAGCAGAGGCACATGAATGATCAGAAAATTGCCCGGGCTCTATTTGTTCAGCTTGTAGCATGTACAATAGCAAATCCAATCTTGTTAATAGGCTTATTCTTCCACTCCAACAATTATATGGGTTACAGCTGTCGTAAATCTGGCTCCATGGTATGCATTTAGGGTACAAAGCATTTCTGGAAATGTGATCAGCAAAGGCCAGTACTTAAACCCATGCATGGCTATTGATTGTAATTAGCATTTGCTAAGCTGCTACATAGCTATTAAAATGCACAACACATAAGAAAAGAGAAGCCTACAATAATTGCAAGAATAGCATTAATTATTAATGTAAGTTACATTTTAAATAACTGATGATTTTGGCATTTGAAAAGTATAAAGAAATAAGCGTGAAGTCAGCAGTGCAAACTTCAAGACTTTTTAATGGAAAGGAGGAACAGAGGGAAGTTATCAGTTTCTCTTCATCTCTTAAAATGTATACAGACATCCCCTGTGCATGTGACTCACTGTAACAGTTTAATTTCAGAAGTGACAGATTGAATACATTCTTCTTATCTGTAGCTTTGTCATTTGCATTCAGAAGTGATGCTGAACTTGTGTGGACTTAAACTGCGCAGATTTTACCTCTTCATGTTATTGAGCATCTTCGAAAGAATAATCCAATATTACATTCAAACAACACAACTTCAAAATCATTTCAGTTCATGTGAGCTTTACAAAAGAAAAAATAATACATATATACATGTGCACATGGGCATAGTCCCATTTTATCTCTCTATATATATTTTTAACTTTTTTCCAGGAAAAAAAACACTACTCGTCTTTGCCTACAAGTACAACTATCAACTATACATTTCAAGATATATATATATATATATATATATCAGGCATCATGTGCTGTCAGTGCAGATACTCAATATAGTTTGTCTTTTTTTTTTTTTTTTTTAATTAATTTGTGCATTTATATATAGTGGGTATACTGTAGTTATTTTGTAATGTTCTTGCTTTTCATGCCGAAGTTAAAAGATGTGGTATATAATTTTGATCAAACATCTCTGGTAATCAGACTGCAGTTCTGTTAACATATGTAGACAGTAATCTAACATTTGACCAACACATAGAACCAATTTATAGGCAAAGGGTATGGCATCCAAGTCCAAGGAAGTAATGGTGCTACTCGAATCAGCTGTTATTAGACCCATCATTGAGTACAATGCCCCCTTTGGCATGTACCTAGCTAGGGACTTACAACAGCTGGAACACTCACAAAGGTTCCTCACCAGAAAAATCCAGGAAATGGATATCAAGTCCTGAACAGTTTGCCTTTAGGTCCTGCATCTGTACTCAGCCTCCTACAAGTTACTTAGAGGTGATAAATGTCTAAATATAAGCCATCCTCAGGTCCAGCTCTGATGGATCTATTGCACATCCACAACTCCAACAGCACCAGAAGCACTAGATCCTAGGACCTAAACTTTGTTTGTGACATAAATAGAAACTGCTGGAGGGACCGATAAGTATTTATTTATTTGACATTTATTAACCAGATTAGCCTATCTGAGCATATCTTCTAATTCTTTGCTGATGTCCAGTTTTCAGTGGAGACCCAAGGAGAAAAGTTCCAGCAATACAAACATAAAAAAGATAACATATTACGAAATATACAAAACCTTATTGTCTAGTGAGCAGATTAGTCATTGAATTATTAGATGTAGACAGCTAGTGAAAAGAAAGGTAAATGCAGATTATGGAAGATTTAGGCAAGGATAGGCCTTTGAGTTCAGGAAGTAGTGTTTGTCTTCATTTTTAAAGCAGCTGTAAATAGTGACACTACGAATGTGAGTTGATGTATCTCAAAGGATCTCTGTGCTATGGAATAAGCTCCACATATACATGGAGAAGATTTCATCCCTAAACCTCTTCAAAAGAAACCTTGATCTTGGATTAGAAATAGGAAATTCAACCCTGGTCTGGCCTTCATGTCTTAGATGGGCAGAGGTCTGCAGTAAGTAAATTAATCCCCAACTACCACACCCTCTACAACCATTAGTTACTTCTTTACTAATAGTCCTTTCCATATAGGTGTCCAAGGAAATCCTGGACAAAACTAGATTAGATTGCATAGCTAGGCTTGTAAGACCATGGTGGCCATTAGCCTAGTAAAACCCTATGGACCTATGAATGAATGCTCACATCTACTGTGGAAAAGGGGCATGGAGCTAGGAGAAACCTACCAGCCATAACTAAAAGTTGTCTTATTTCCTGTTCTGTAAAAGGTGACCATGCCTAGCAGTTGCAAGTAAGCAAATCTGTCAACATTCTTGTTTATGCTGTTAGGTCTTACTGCTTGTCTTTTAAAGTTATATATGATCTGCAATTATTCCTGACTCTTTGTTAAGAGCTACAACATAACTACGATTACAAAACCGAAGAACAAGTGGAACCTCTAAGTGCATGTCCATTCTCTGAAATTACTATATATTCTTAATTTCATACTTCTTGGCCTGCCTGGGGTTTTTGTTTGTTTCTTTTTTGCTTCTGTTGAGATCAGACCAATAACATTACATTGTAAAGAAAAATAAACTGCTCATAATTTATGAGAAATTAAACCATAACTTTTATTTCTATTTGAATTATATATTTCTATCTGTAAAGTGTACTGTTTAAGTATTACAAATTTAATGCAATTTAGATGTCTCTGATATTCTTTCTGAACACATTTCATGGCATCAGAAAGTTAAACCAAAGACTAATAAAGCTTACTTTTTAATACTTTTTTACAGGTTTTTAGCAGATGGACTGCAAGGTATTAACAAGTTTGTGCTTTATTTAATTCAAATTTTTGACTTTATTGCAAAGGTATAGTTATGATGCTTTAACGTCTAATTTAGAAAGACAAGAATCCACACTTCTGCTGAGAATTTGCAAGACTTGACTTTCAATAATGAAGTATTTTTGTATGACAGCGACAACTGTCTATCAAGTAAAAATATGGGTGCTTGTATGTAGTCAATAAATATATATGTGCATTGTGATCAGAATGGCACTGTGTGTTTGAGAGCTTGGGATTCATTGATCACAGTTTGTTGGGATTCATCAGCAAAGAATTAGGAGATATATACCAACAAATTCAAATGAATGATTAGTGAGATAAGAATCTTTATTGCAATAAATATTAATATCATCCTATTGTGAAGCATTAATGCAGTTATCATAGGAGTCCTTGGAAAAATATGGGAGATGATTATGTACAAGCAAACTCAAATGCATTTTCTTTCAAGCAAGCCAGCATAATGATGTCATACTTAAAAACAGTGCATAGCAGTACCTTAAACATATTTTCAGAACCTGGAAAGATTCTCTAAAAATAAATCACTACTAAAGTTCTCGGAGAGAAAGACAGAAGAAAATTCATTGCCTCTTCTGTCAAGTCTTCTTTCGATGCCGGTGATGCCTTGTATTGCTTTTTGTATTGCTGCTCTGGCCAATGTACTTCCTTCATAAAGTGCAAGTTCACACTGACTCGGCTTTCTCATATTTCTTTTACCCATTCACAACTATTTATACAGCAAAACTTTTCTGTCTAAAACAAATAGTTGCTCTCTGTGCACATTAACAGAAAAGAAAAAACAGTCCTCCTTTAAATAACAGCATATTAACTCTCAACATAACAATTTTTGCATACTATCTGCAGCACTGTTTCCATATATTTAGAATGTATTGTGTAGCACATACAGTGCCACAACAGTGTTGCTCACACTCTGCCTGTTTCTTATATATTAATATATATATATATAGGTAGATAGAGATTTATAATAAATCAGGAAACCGCAAAAGAAACCTGTAAAAAGTATCAATAAAAGTAAAACAAGTAAATGATGGCAGAGAACTATTTTATTAATAAAATATAGGTTCATAGGTTCATAGGTTCATAGGTTCATACTAGGCTATCTGCCCGAGGGCATTTACAAGCCTAGCCCATAGATTTGTGGCTTACGCCACCCCTTTAGTATGGGGAACTATACCCATTATTTTGCTGTGCCTCTGTTGAGCAGTGACACTGAGGTAATCCCTGGGGTATATCTGCGATCTCCCATCCATTGGTCAAGATTTCTCTTGAATAAGGCCAGCGAGGTGCTCTGCCTCACATATACCGGGATTTTATTCCACAGCATAGGGAGTCTTTGGGTGATGAATCTATCCTCCAGCGTCCTATTAATAGCCGTGTCGAGGTTTAAGTCTCCGCCCTTGTGGCTCTGACGGATCTAGACTTTTTGAGGTGAAGCATATTCATCAAATCTGGGTTTGCCATGGCCTTGTATGTTAGGCAAAGGTCACCTCTGAGCACGCGGTAAGCGACTGCATAGAGCTGGAGTTCTTTCAGTCGGGCAGCATAGGACAGATGTTTGAGACCCTTTATCCTTTTGGTGAGGAACTTTGTGGCCTCTCCAGCTGCTGCAAGTGTCGGGTCAGATACATTCCGAATGGGGCATTGTACTCAATCATTGGTCTGATGAGTGATGAGTATAGGGAGACTATGACCTCCCTTGATCTAGATGAGAATCCCTTCATGATAAGGTGGGCAATGTAGAAGGTCTTCCTAACTACTTTAGCTACATGGGTGTCGAATGACAGACTACTATCAACCTGGGTCCCCAGGTCCCTGATAACTTCTTCTATGCTCAGTGGATTGCCACCTATTTGGTAGCTAGGGGTAACCTTGTTTTTCCCGAAGGGTATGACTATGCATTTTTTGGCATTTAACTTTAGGCCATGGCTCTGGCACCAGTTATCCGTTTCTGTGAGACCCTTCTGAAGGATATCTGTGTCAGATGTGTTTTCTACTATGGCGCCCAGTTTGCAGTCATCTGCAAACTTTGTCAGCCATAACCCTCCTGTGTTTGCTTGTACTTCGGAAAAGTAGATGCCAAACAAGAGTGGGCCCAGGACTGAGCCCTGTGGTACACCACTTGTGACAGGCTTTGAGTCTGACATGGTAAGCACTTTCATGGATATACCACTTCATCAGACCTTGTATCAACAAGCACAACCACCTTCTTAATATACTAATACAATTAAACAATTCAACCAATAAAATCAATGAATACAACTCACATACATATCATTCATTAAAAAGAAAAGGTCTCCCATTCTTAAATCTAGGTCTTAAAATGACCTTGTCATTCAGGCCTCCTCCTTTGTCTGCCTGGAGTTTTAAAATCCAAGTAAACTCTGTCCTCCATTTTATTAACAATATCATCATTTACTTTTTACTTTTATAGATTTTATAATATCTGCAAATGCTGAGCTAAAAAAATCCAAGACATCAAAAAGAATCACTAAACAGTGACATACTATTCAATGAACTGCTATCATAAACTCATACAAACTCAAAAAAAAACAGCTATTATGGTTTGAAAACACAGCTTTAATAAAGAACAAAAAACACACACTACTGGCATTAACATCTCCTGTCTAATACATTTTCATTTAAAAGTTATTTCATCAGATGCGGACTAACTTGTGAAGCATTCCCTTTATACTCCCTCTACTCAATGAATTTAATTGATTAACCAATGAAGTTAAATAAATGAATTATCAATTAATACAAGGTATTAATAACACCATTTTGCTTATTGAAAAACATACTAAGTACCCCTACCTAAAAAATTAATATCTATATTAAAACATTCATAAATTAATGTAAAAATCCTATGCTTTAAGACTTTTAAAACCTTTAAAAGACTACATGCAAGTAAAAAAAAAAATAGCCTTATGTCTCCCTCTACTATCCGTTCTAATAATTACACACTGAACTCATAAGCATAAATACAACCAAACATATGCTTTATGATTTGGCATTGACATCAATGTACACATAAATATACTCATGTTTGAAAAACATTTCTATCCTAAAATTCTATTTAAAAATGTATTCAAAAATATAAAAATACATAATATAAAAATTGAATACACATTGCAAAAACCTGGCAACCATTTTCCTGTGTTAAAACCTTCATTACAATTTGGCTGATCTCAGTTTAAGCACAGGGGACAATTGAGATGTAGTCAATCAGTCCAGGAAATTTATTTGCTTGAAGGGTTATTTACCACCATAACTCTTTATATTCTATTGTTTCTTCCCATAGACCACCCCTTCCATCCATTTTTACTTGCTCTATGACAAGAAACTTATAATAAGCCTTACTACACTTTTGTTTATGCTTAAATAAAGCATTGGTATCTTTGTGAGTCTGGATTTCATACATATGTTCATATATTCGTCTTCAAAGTTTACGCTCCATTTTTCCAATATAAAATGCTTGCAAACCTGACATATGTCTAAATAGACCAAGCCACTGGAATCACAATTACTATATTCCTTACTCATAATGGTTGTGTTCCTACTTTCCAAGTAAATATTCTCCTTGTTTGTTATATAGCTACATTGGGCACAGTGGTCACACTTAAGTTCCTTTCCTTTGTTGCACTAATCTGTCCTATTTCTTTTTCTAATACATTTTTTAAACTCTGTGAATTTCTAAAAAAAAAAACGCTTTTAATTCTTTCTTTGGTATTTTTTCGACATCTGTAAGTGCAACAAATCTATTCTATTTGGTATTTAATGTAGACCTGATCATATTCGAACTTCCATTATACTCTGTTACCAAGGCGTTTCCGTATGTATCCTGTTTATCACTTCCATTATACTCTATTCCCAAGGCGTTTCTGTATGTATCCTGTTTATCCTGGTTCTCATTCTCTTGGTTGTCAGGACTAATACCTACAATAGTCCTAAGTTTATCCAGCCTCCTTTCACATACCTCTTTTTCTATCTACCTGATTTATCAACCAAGTGAAATATTCCCTAGCTGTAAAAAACTGCTTTAGTAAACCCATTTCTTAAAAAAACTCATTGTGTTCGAAGTCATTCTACTTGATCTTATAATGCCCTTTGACAATATTTTTCTTGTAATGTGTAGGATGCGAACTGTTGTAGTATAAATATGAGTTTGAATATGTACTTTTTCTAAACACCTTGAAATTGAATTCACTATTTTCTTTATATCAATATCCAGATATTGTAATTTTTCTTGACTAACTCCATATGTAAATTCTAAAAATTCAGTGGTATTTAAAAATAAAATAAAATCATTAATTTCCACAGGCCCAGTCCATAAAATACATATGTCATCTAAAAATATTTTATATAAAATCCAGCTGTCACAATATATAGAGTTTAAAACTATTTTCTCTTCCCACCTTGCTAAAACTAAATGCCTATGTCAGTGCACAAGCTGCGCCCGTAACCACACTTTTTGTCTGGTGAAACAATTCCCCTTTCAAATTGATAAAATTGTACTTCAACACCAAATAAATTAATTGCATAACTACAATGCATTCATCGTGTGTAAGTGAGCCATCCTCATATATAATTTCTTCCAATAGGAGGCCTTCTTGATGAATAATGCATGAAAACAGGTCAACATCATCTATTGTGAGAAAGGAAATGTCACAAAACAATTAATTTGTAAGACATCTTAAGAAATCCCAAGAATACCTCAAAATGTTTTTCCTTTTCACACACATTTTTAATTTACTGTCCACATACTTAGCCAGAGGTAGTTTTTCAATGCCTCTGCTGACACAGTGGGTCTAAGTGGTGGGTCACTCCCATGTTTATGTATTTTAGGGATCCCAAACATTGTAGGGATTCTTGGTTTCTCTACTTTCAAAAACTTTTAAGTTTTTTAAATCTATCAAACCTTCCAATATAAGGTCTTCTAGTGCCAAATCAATCCTCCTGTAAGCAATATTAATTTCATTTCTAGATACCACAGAATATCTTGAAGAACCTCTTAAGATGTCATTCATTTTCCCTTCGTATATTAAACAGTCCATTAAAACTATACCATCCCCCTTGTCAGGTTTCATTACCCTTAGATTTTTGTCCTGCCTCAAATCATTTAAAATGTTTCTCTCATTTTTTTTTTGTAAGTTAGCCTTTTATCTTGCTTTGTGAAAGTTTTTTCTAACCTCACTCTCTATGATACTTTCAAAGTTTTCAGTTTGGAGGTGTAAGGGTGGGTTAAAAATACTTTTTTTCCTTAAACGACCTAAGTCTGGACTCCTTTTCTCACTAAAAATGAGTTCAAAGTTCATCTTCCTAGTAAACATTTTTATATCTAGAAGGGTCTTTGTCAAATCCCCCTTCCTAGATGGTATATATTTCAACCCCTTGGAAAGGAGGTTGAATTGTTCTTTCTCTAAAGTGATGTGGCTAAAATTATATATACTAAGATATCCTTTTGTAAATCTGTATGGGTTTCCTGCATCTTGTTTAATGATTTCACTGTCCAAGTTGGGGCAGGTGATACACACATTGTTCAATATCTACCCCTCCCCCTTCCTCTTCCCCTTCAAAAATTTTGATACTGCTGATAATTTTGATCAATCCTATTTTTCATCCTTTCTGATGATCTTGGTAGGGGAGCTGGAATCTGGTCAGCAAAATCATCTAAATCCCCAATCTGTTGCCCTACCTTAGGCATTTCATTAACTTCCTCAGCCATGTTATTTTCCTTTTCCCAGAACCTTATTCTGTTTTTATGATCAGGGTAACTTGTATTGTTAGCATCTCCGGCTTTTTAATTTTCTTTGTAATTAGTTCATTTCAATTGGCTTCTATGTCCCTCTTAATTTCGTCATATTTATTTTTTTCTGCTGGAATTGAGTGCATTAAATAATCAATAACATAGTCATTCAATACATCAATTTCTTTCATTAAGTCATTTTTAATTCTCTCATTTTCATTTATCATACTTTTTAAAATGTCTAGTCTGCATTTATTAAAAATTTCAATCAGTTCCTTTTGAAAAGTGCTATCAGGCTTGACATTATTCGGGTATTTATAAACCCTAAGCCCTTTAAGGACAATCCCCTTTGAAATACATTCTTTTAAATATGAATTTTCAACATCTAAAGTCTTCAGTTTGTCAATTAATCTATATAACTTATTAACATTGTTCTAAGTGTCCGAGACAGGCCCAGGTTTAACAACTTTCTCTCTAAATTCATTAGAGAAACTAACCTGCAGCCAGTCTTTGAAGTCTGTTGTTCGTTTTGAAGAATTCAAAGCTATCCTTTCTTCCTGTCATTTAGCAAATGAAGTAATTTCTTTATCATTAGATATCAAGTCCCCTTCAGAGCTCCTCAGAGCCAGTGGATTTTGATAAAAATCCATTCCTTCATTGAAAACTGCTGCATTTGGACCTTAAACACATTCACCAGTTCTGTTTTCATGTCACCTGGCTTCCCTTGTAGCTGGAGTTTCTTGGGGATGTCCCCTTTGCATCATCGTCGCTATTTCAATCATCGATCGGCTCAATGGGGTAAGCAAGTCAATAAGCTGGGTTAATTGGCTGACTAGCTTCCTGGCCTGGCCAAGCTCCTCATTTCCCCTTTCATCGGCTTCCGAGCTGGTATTAACCTGCATGGTGAAAGAAAACTTGTGAAACAATGCTCACCAAGGCACCAAAATTCACTTCCAAAAGTATCCACAGGTACCACCAAGGATCGAAAACCATCTATATTATGGTTTTAATATAGATATTAAATTTTAGGTAGAGGTACTTAGTATGATTTTCAATAAGCAAAATGGTTTTATGTTCATTTTTCACTTTGAAAAAGGTATATGCATACAGTCACTTTATATTCAGAATACAATGGAAGTTTGGATTTGATCAGGTCTATATTAAATACTGAATGGAATAGATCTGTTGCACTTACTGATCTTGAAAAGATACCTAAATGTTTTTTAGAAATTTATTGAGTTTGAAAAATTTATTACTGAAAGAAATAGGACAGAATATTGCAACAAATAAAAAGAAAGGAACTTTTAAGTGTGACCACTGTGCCCAATGTAGCTATATAACAAACAAGGAGAATATTTACTTGGAAAATAGGAACACAACCATTATGAGTAAGGAATATAGTAATTGTGATTCCAGTGCCTTGGTCTATTTAGCCATATGCCTGGTGGGCCAAGAATTTTATACTGACAAGACAGAGCGTAAACATCGAAGAAGAATATACTAACATATGCATGAAATCCAAACTCACAAAGATTCCAGTGCTTTATTTAAGCAAAAACAAATGTGTAGTAATACTTAGTATAAGTTTTTTGTTATAGAGCAAGTAAAAATGGATGGAAGAGGTGGTCTATGGGAGGAAACAATAGAATATAAAGAGTTATGGTGGCAGATCACACTTCAAGCAAACAAATTTCCTGGACTTCATGATTACATCTCAATTGCCCCTGTGCTTAAACTGATGTCAGCCAAATTGTAATGATGGTTTTAACAGAGGAAAATGGTTGTCAGGTTTTTGCAATATGTATTCAATTTTTATGATATCTATTTATATATTTCTAAATGCATTTTTTTAAATAAAATTTTAGGATAGAAATGTTTTTTAAACATGAGTATATTTATGTGTACATTGATGTCAATGCCGAATCACAAAGCATATATTTGGTTGTATTTATGCTTACGAGTTCAGAGTTTAATTATTAGAATGGACACTAGAGGGAGAAATAAGACTATTTTTTTTTTTTACTTGCATGTAATCTTTTAAAGGTTTTAAAAGTCTTAAAGCATAGGATTTTTACATTAATTTATGAATGTTTTAATATAGATATTAATTTTTAGGTAGGGGTACTTAGTTTGGTTTTCAATAAGCTAAATGATGTTATTTTCTTTTTTCACTTTGAAAAACGTATATGCAAACATACTTCATATTCACAATACCTTGTATTAATTAATAATTCATTTCTTTAACTTCATTGGTTAATCAATTAAATTCATTGAGTAGAGGGAGTATAAAGGGAATGCTTCACAAGTCAGTCCGCATCTGATGAAGTAATTTTTAAACAAAAACGTATTAGGAGACGTTAATGCCAGTAGTGTATGTTTTTTGTTCTTTATTAAAGCTGTGTTTTCAAACCATAATAGCTGGTTTTTGATCCTTGGTGGTACCTGTGGATACTTTTTTTTATTTTAGACTTTTTTCAGTTCAAATCATTTAATGAGGGAGATCTGTTTAGTGATAGCTTGTGTAAGTGTGTCTCTCTCTCTCTCTCTCTCTATATATATATATATATATATATATATGTTGTTGTGTCTTTCGGCTTATCCTGGTTAGGGGTCACCACAGCAGAACTCCGGTCCGCTATTGTTTGGTAGTGGATTTTTACGTGCCGAGTTACCAGCCCTGATGCACAACCTTCAACGAAGGCACACCCATTCACGCATGCCTCCGCACAGAAGACGCTCTAGCTGGGAATCGAACGCAACAGCATCTTGCTGTGAGGTGACAACGCTACCACAGCACCACAACCGTGGGGATATATATATATATATATATATATATATATATATACACACACACACACACACACACACACACACACACACAGTATCTCCAGTACAAGAAAACCATAGCCATGCTAGAGTTCTCATAGTGCGATACCTTAAACCTCCTGTAATAGAGGCCCATGGGATATGTGCAAATGACTGAAATACTTTGTCCTTGAGGGGTCATTCTTATGTATCCCATAGGCCTCTATTACACGAGGTTTAAGTTATCACACAATAAAAACTCTGTGTATGTATAAAAGTAGATAACATATATAGACAGACATAGAAATATATCAATACAGATAGGAGTTAAGCTGTACACATTTTATCGCATGGTAAAATGGTGTTTTCCATTGCTGGTAGAATTGGTTGAATTATGTAACACTCAGAGTTTATTACAAATCAACTGTTACATAATACGGGTTTGCCCTTTTTTTTTTTTTTTTAATTACTTTTTGTGACTTTGCAGTTAGTATATTTACTTTCTGGGGGTGTGATAGTGTAGTTCTTCCAAGAAAAAAGCTGTCTCTTTTGTTTAACTTTCATAATCACAAATGTAACCTATAGACTTACATTTTCAATTATTTTTTTTGTGATGATTTTAGTTGCAATTAATGATGATCACCAGTGAGTTTGTTCAATTTTTTGTGTTTTGATCAAACTCACTAGAGATTATTCATTGTGCACTCATATATTTGTGTGTGTGTGTGTGTGTGTGTGTGTGTGTGTGTGTGTCGTATTTTATGCAAGTTATCACTGCATGCATTTTATTGCAGGCTAATAAGCAGTTGTTTTTCATCAGTGGTTCAGTTTGTCGAATTATGTAACTGTCAAAGTTTATTAAATTCACTGTTACATAATTCAAAGGTTGTTGCCCTTTCTTCAAGTATGCCCAGCCTTAGATTTAGTATATTTAATTTCCAGAGTTCTGGGGGTGGGATCATAACCCACCATGTTAAAAGTTATTAGTTTTACTTTTAATAATCACAAATGTAGCCTATTGGTTTACATTTGTGTACTTTTTATGATGATTTTTGTGGTGATTATGGTAATCAGTGATGAGCTTGTTTTGATGAAACTTTCCAGGAATTATTTATTTAAACTCATGTATGCATACTTTTGTGTGTGTGTGTGTGTAGATATATATATATATATATATATATATATATATATATATATATATATATATATATACACACACACACACACAAACAAATGCTTAGAGTCACAGCACATTTATGTGTGATATACACAAATACATAAAACACGGATCTGTGTGTGGCAGGGTATGTATTGCACTAAGTGTTGTGATTATATTAATCATTAATAAAAAATTACCTTCCTCTGAATACCTCTAAACTGTTCACCATTTCAAAATTGTTCAGAATATCTGTGCCAGATTCTAGTATCTCCTACTAATTGTTCATAAAGTACATGCTGATTCAAAACCTGTGGTTATCATTAACCTTTTATCTGTATTAGACTAACATTTAAAGAGTTTCTCTGATTTTGTCCATTTGTCCCCTCATTAGGTTTGGCTTTGTCCAGAATTATTGATTAAGGAATTTGTGAAAAAATAGCTGTAGCTGGTGGTGTATTTTATTTTTGCCTGATTATTTCAGAATGTCCTTTCCAAGAAAATGAGTTAGAGTACATCCTTTTAAAGATAGTTTTGTTTAATATCCAGTATGACTAATGAGGTCTAATTTAGGATTAATCACCCTGCTTAAAGCAACATTACAGCTACAACCCAGGGGTCAAAAGCAGTTTAATTAAACTTTGAGCAGAAAATAAATATTTTATGTGGTTGTTCATCTTATCTATGCCAATATATTGGTTATATGATTCAACATTGCCTTCTTTAAATATTCTTATTTGTTCAACTTTTTGAGTTAAGTAAAATGCAATGTGTTAAGAAATGCAAACTGAATAATGAATAAAGAATAACATATTTCAACATAATACCAGTAAAGAAAGTGTTGACTAGATACATGTCATGAGATTGGAAACAGTGACACAAAAGCATATTGTAAATATAACCTTATCTCATGTTATTACACATTATGAGAAATTCCTGTTTACAGTTTATGAAACTTCAAATTGATGTTGCATAGTTTATTTTCTAATCTAGACCTTGAATGCACTATGAAGATTATTCCTGGTCCTTTTTCAGAGAAAAAAGGTATTTATAATTATATGATTTATGAATGAGAGGCACATAAGCTGTGAAAACTTATTAGTAGACCTGAGACATCTGTCAGAGGGATGTGATAAACTCATTCTGGAAATGATAACCCATTCAAGCATAATAATGTGAATGTGTCTAAGCAATGTTTGTTAATCATTTTGTTTTACAAAGGGAAAATATTTGTCATCACCTGATACATAATGCATTTACTGCATTTATAAAGGCACTCTGGTAGTGTTTCATTTATTTATATGTGCAGTTTTGTTTACTGTAGTAGTCTTCCCATGATATGATAAAAATGCCTAATCATGAGAAACATGTTCTAAAAAGAGCAGGAATTAATTAACAAAGCTATATAATGTTACATAAATTCCCATTCTAATTTTCATTTAGGGGACTTTTAAAGTATTGATTTGTCTTTCCCCAATACTTTTTATAGTTTTTTTTTCTGTGCACATTAATATGAGGGGTTTGCCCTTACACATCTTGATGTGAAAGTATCTGATCTTTGAAGTGGACTATGGTATATAAATGGTAAAGCTAAGTTTTGAATAAAACCTATTTTATATTTTAAGATGTCCGTCATCATACTAACTGTATTTAAAAAGCAATGTAGTGGCTGCAAGCCCAGACTCAGGAAATGTCCCACACAAACATTTCTTAAAAGTATACCCGTTTCATATGTTTTACTATGATAACACCGTAATTTCATTGTTAATTTTTTTTCACAAAGTCATAAGCAGCAAATAGTTGTTATTTTTTTGAGTCACTTTGCCCCGTCTTCCTGTAGATCATCAGCCCCCTCCCAATAAATGTGTCCATTTGTTCATCATTAATATGGCAAGGGTAAATGGAGGGATCTTTGTAAAGACAGACAGGCTGGTGTATGAATAATGTCCAGTACACACATCTGATATAGCATGTTAGAGTTGATCTTTTGACTGTACTATGAGATTGTTTAGAATTAACTGTTTTTTGCCTTGTATATGTTTGCATTCTACCACTTGTTATCAAACTACTATTATTGAATTCAACTGTCACTCCTCTTGAATAACCTATGTATTCACATTGTAACTTCTTGGAGATTTTCTCCCTAGGACTCAGCTGAAAATGGACACCTGCTGTCCAGTCGGACCTATCCTGGTAAAACAATGTTAAATAAATAAATAAAATATACATCGGCTGCTCACAAATCATATCCCCTCTCCTCTGCAAGGGGTGTTCCCTTCAGTAGACCTGCTCCTCAATCCGTACCAGGGGAGATGGTTTCTACCAAACAAATTGCATTTATCTGGTATGCTGTCAGATTCATCCATCCTTCCCACCTCTCTGTGAAAGCAAGCAGTTCACAGCACCTTCAGTTCTCGTCCTCCATGCCTGGCAGTTTTAGTTCTGTAGCTGCTAATAGAACCAAAATCACCTGTCTGATGTTCATAGCTCCCTCATTCTGCAACTCAGAGCCAGGCATATGTAAAAAAGTATTTATCTTGAATATAGAGAGTTACTATGGCAACTCAGACCAAAAGCAAACGTTACACAAATACCTGTGTCAAATGAGAATGTTTCAGTAAATTGTATTCTGAAATGCATGCAGGTAATTATACTCTCTCATACTGAATTGCATTTATTAATGTATGTTATAATGATCTGTAACAATGATCTCCATTTTACTGATGCAAAACTTTAAAGTAAACACTCACACACACTACAGCCTGAGATTCCTCCCCCAAAAAAAACACAAACTCCCATAAGCCAGGCTGTACTACACTGACCATGTGCTTTCTCCATGCTTGCTTCTAAAATATGGGAATCACTTTCCAACATCCTGAAGTAACTGCAATCCCCCCTTCTCCACCTTCAGAGCTAAACTTAAAAAACATTGCTCCACACAAAATTAGTCTTCAGTTACCGGATTGCAGACCAGATCACATAAGGGTCTTTCAAACTCTAGCATTGCTCTCGCCAACTGTTAACACCTCCTAACTCCACCATCATCCCCTGCAGTGACTCTTAGTACCTTGTAAGCTTTCTAGCATGATGTAAACCTGAAATATAATTATGTGATTTCTAATGTTGACATTTCTCTCAAAATTGTTGTCACATTTATTAGTTGTTTGAGTTTGTGCAGGTATAATGCATGAGCACTCGTATGTAAGGGAACTGTGCACAGGAGACTTTGAAGCAGCAACGTCTTGACCACTGATTCCACGTTCCTTGGTTACTTAAGTAGCATGACGTGTATGTTGATCACGTTTCAGTTTATCATCCATAATATTTCCCACTAATATAACCAATGACCCTATTTAAGTGGCAGTGTTAAGTAATGCATAAATAAGTGTCAGGTGCCAGATATAAAGACATTAGTTATGTAGGGATTAAACAGGCTGCATTGAGTTAATTAATTAATCTTTCATCATAAGCAGAGTATCCCATGCAAGTTTCTTTACTTCAGATACAGATTTGGCTGCACAGTTGAGTAAAATCATCAGCATATTCTGCTATATAAGCATGTTTAACTATCCTGTATATAAAATTGATAAGTATATTGAAAATCCTTGGATGTCGAATAGCTTCCTGTGCCTTGCTAACTGCAACAGATTGGAAGAGAGAAGTAAGTGTCTTACTAATGAACATATTGAGCTCCATCAGAAGGATAATTCTTAAAACAGTCCAATTTTTGTGCACTCAGATCCATCTTATCTAGTTCCGTTAAAAGTAATCTTTGTGCTGTAGTGTTGATGGCTGCTAATACGTCAAGAAAGAACATTTATTGTGGTATGTTTCTGAGACTTTTGTCAGTGGTGATATTATGGCAATAGGACAGTAGTTAAAATTATTTAAATTTATACCTTTATGTAGTGGGATTACATGACACTTTTCCCATAATAGAGAGACATAATTTTCTTTAAGTCATAATGAAAGCAACAGTATAAGCGATTCAATTACCTCTAATTTAATATTTTGTAAGTGAAGTGGGTTTAATTTTTCTTAAAAACATTTTTTTTTTAATGATATCAATAAAGGTTGCATGTAGATTGTATTTCCCATATGTAACTTTTGCTTGACAGCATTTATATTTGTTCTGCTAATTCTGGTTGCTGTTTCAATGAAGTAGGCATTTATTTTCCATGCATTGCTAAAGTTTGATTAGGTTGAGTTTGCTTTCCTTCTTTTTCTTACTTTTTTCATGACCGAGTTTACAAGATTATTGATTCTGGGTCCAGCTTATCTATTTATTTTTATTTATTTCACTGTACCTACTATTTTTATTGTTCTGACTTCAGTAAATTTAGTTGTGAAACTAATTTGTGCGCAGTTGGTTAGCAAAAATCCCATTACTTCTGGAGCTCTTTTCTTAAATGGTTTTCATCTACTGGTTTAACACTTGCAATTCTAATTCCAAATGCATTTATATTCATTGACTTTTTTATCCATTGTCCTACTGCCTCACAAGCTCCTCAGCTCCGTAATTGTTTCAATGTTTTCAGCTTCGTAATGTTTGTATTCATCTTGCCCAAGTGGAGACTATTTTGACACTTGTTTTCTTATTATCTATCTGATGATTTCCAATCTTGTTGTTCAGCTGATAGCTTTGTATTTTTGTTGCTCTGTAAAGATCTTCAGTGGATACATGACAAGCTGAGGCTGCTGGTGACTTCCATCAGGTATGAGCATTGTTGTTTTTCACAACACTTGTATTTTATTCACCTTATTGTAATTTATACTTTTCACTCTGTTTATAATTTATACATTGTCATTTATGTATCTGTATACCAATTATCTAGGAGGCCCACTGACATGTTACTATCACACCTCCTTACCAGACATCTTATAGACTTATTCTCTCTCCTCTTGGTAAGTCTCCATTGGCCAACTTATTCCCTTTAAAGCAGCATTCTGCTATTAGGAATGGTGCCATTATTCACTGTGGATCAGGATTTTACTTTATGATCTTAACATCTGCACATACTTAGCTGGTATTCTTGTGGAAGAAATAATGTAGGATGAATAGCCATGACAGTGGAATCCTGCTCACTTCTACAAGCAACATAAGCCTACAAATGTCCTTACTCCAAACAGGTACTCATGTATTTCCCTAAAGTCTTTATTAGGAAAATAAGTCTGATTATGAGCACTTCTCTTTCCTCTCTAAGAAAGTTAAGTAGGCTCAATTCATTAATTTATCTTCCTGTCTTATGAGCTCCAACAGATGGATGAGCTTCAAATTGAATTTGGTCACTTGGGTCATAGTTTAGATTTTATTATTCTGCACCAACAGACTTGGCAGATTATTTTCCTGAATTCTACGGATGAATGCTGCAATAAATGCAGTTTTGGTGGAACTATGTTTATTATCCACTCATTGCTACATTTATTGGAACTTATTTTGATTTACTGGTTTATGCTGACTCCACATACATACTGACTAGGCACCACACTCCTCTTGTCCAGCAGTTTCATAGGCTTTTGTACTATAAATCATTCATATGCATTGGTCTCATTTGCAGTTCACTTGGGTTGAATGGTTCAAATTAAGATTAGTTCACTGGATGTCATTTCATAATGGTAAACTATTTTATAATGAATTTTACCGCTGGGATTTCACATTATTAATGCCAAGGGCCAGAAAAATGTACACTGATTTTATATCACTTTCCCAGGCTATTTTGTAATCTAATTTTAGGAACCTGTCTATGCTGCAGATCAGTACTTCTGTCTCTCTTATGTAGACAGTTTTGATACCATACCTCTCAACCTGGAAACATCAAAAATCTGGACAAGGCCCATGAAAAATAGGTACAAATCTGTATGCTGATTAGCATAAAATTTGCATACATAATTACATAACCCCACCCACTCCAATGGAATTGTGAGATATCAACCTTCAAACACAAACTAAACAACAGACAACCAAAATATGGCACCAGAGTCCCGCTCAGCCATTCCAATGTCCCATTGCCTGGCTATTTTGCCCCATTTACCATAAACACTTGTGTGCATACTGCTTTACTTCTACAATGATTTATTTGATTTTATTTTTACATTTTATAGCACAATGCACAAACACTAATAGACATCTGCTAAACAAAGCAATACGGTCTCACAATGAATGGCAAGCCGCAAGGTATTTATTATGTGTCAGCTGACTTTGGAGGCTGCAGTGTGTGTGAATGGAGACCTTGAACAAGCAAAGACTTTGCAGATTTACTTTTGATGGCTGGCTGACTTCAGAGTATGGAAACAATCCACGAGGCAGAGGTGTGTTTGTGTGTGTGTCAGTGAGAGTGGGAAAGTGCAGTTTCACTAGATTGCATACTCCATCTGTGAATACCAAATGTAACTACAGTTTCCAAAGTGGCATAGATGAATATAGCTATTGATGTGAAGAGACTGATTCCTTAGAATAATCATGAAAAATAATTTTAGGGCCAAGAATACTATTACATTTTTTTAATCTGGTGTCCACTGAAGAATAGTTAAGAAAATTGGTGGAACAAAGAGGCTATTAGTTGACAGATTAAAATAACTTCTACTGGAGCACAGGAAACCACAGAACAAAAAACTGAAGAATGTGAGCACTCCAACGGACACCAAAGTTTATTCCAAAACAGTTAAGTGCTTTCCTCTCCACTACAGAGACTTCCTCAGAACACAAAATTGGCCTCACCCAACTAAGTTAAATACCCCCATCAATTGTTCAATAAAACAACAATTAAACATTTTTAAAGCAATACCACAAACATTCAACAAACCATAAAACACAAAAACTCATTTAAATGTCATAAAAACATTAAATGCATATAAATTGCACTCAATCAACCCATTAGTAAACTTTTAACAGATTTAAAACTCAACATTGTTCTTAAAATTATTGTTAAAAAATATATGTATATAACCTCCTAACCATTAACCTGAAAGCTGTTAAAGTTTTAGAACACTGGCAATACTAATAGTCTCATTTATGCCTGGATATCGGGTGGCATTCATGAACAATTGCCATCTCAGTTCCATGACATCCAAATGTATATCCAAGATGCCCCCTTTCTCATCTTCCTTTAATTGTTGCAGCACTAGAAATTTAAAGTTATGTGTGAGGTTTTCACTTGTCTGAACATTGTACTGGTCACCCTAGCATGTCTAATGTCCCCTAAATGTTCACCCATTTTAGTCTTTAACTTCCTACTGGTTTTTCCAATATAGAAAATGGGACATTCCTGACACTTCACCATATAACTCACTCTTTTGCTATTACAATTGTAATGACCCCTGATGAACAACTTCTGTCCTTTTACTTTGACATAATCACCAGTTTCCAATAAATGTTGACAAAAAGAACAGGTGTTACAATTAAAATTCCCCACCTTTCTGCTTGTCCTCTGTGCAGGTCTTACCCCCCCCCCACGAATATTCTTAATACATTTATCTCACCTAAACACATGCTTGAGGCTCTTACCTACTTTGTAACCTATACTAGCATCAAAGTGCAACATTTCCCAATGGTCATTTAACACCTCAAAAATGGAATTGGCCATTGCATTATATGTTAAAACCAGAGACAAATTGAATGAATCCCCTGATGTCACACTACTGGCATTTCTAACAAACCCATAACCCAAAATTGGTTTGTACACCCTATGGTTCCGCTTGAAAATAACCTCTTTTGTTAACTTGTCCAGAAGCCAATCAGGATATCCCCTCTGCTTAAACATATGCCTAATAAAGTCCAACTCAACTAGAAAATCGGCATCATCACTAACGATCCTGGCTGCTCTAATCAATTGCCCTTTAAATATTCCCTTTTTCTGATGTTCAGGATGGCAGCTCCCATAATCTAAATATGAATTGGAAAAGGTTGATTTCCTATGTACTTTTCTCAAAAATTTCATCTGGGCATAATCAATGGTTAAATCAACATCTAAGTATACTATACGTTCCTTATTGTATTCAAAAGTAAAATTGAAAACTCTATGGTTCCATTGATGTATAATAAAAACTCCTTAAGGCTGTCCTCTGTACCATTCCAAATCAGGAACAAATCTTCCAAAAATCTAGTATAGTGGACTATTTGACCCTTATACTGACTATTAAACAGATACTCTTGTTGCCAATATGACATAATAAGATTGGCAAAAATGGGGACACAAGCGGCCCCCATTGCTACTCCTTTAACTTGTTTATAATAAATCCCTTCAAACCAAATATAGTTATTTTTTAATACTGACTCCATTAACACAGTTATTTTATTAATCTCATCTTGATCAAACATTTTGGTTCCTTAGAATAATCATGAAAAATAATTTTAGGACCAAGAATACTATTATATTTTTTTAATCTGGTATCCACTAAAGAATAGTTAAGAAAATTGGTGGAACAAAGAGGCTATTAGTTGACAGATTAAAATAACTTAATACTAGTCCATGATTGGTACATTGTCTAAACACTGGCATTTACTATGGCTGACACTGAATAAGAATTTGTTCATTTCTAAGGATTATTATTATTAGTTTTAAAAAATGATGTTACATCAACAAACAGATGACAGTTTTGTCTATACAACAAAAACTACATGCACTCTAAGCATCAATAAATAGTCAGTATTCTTATGTGGGCAGTATAACTTAACACATAACAACATAAAACTCAACATGGCATAGTAATAAACACACAACATAACACAGTATGACATTATCTAGCCGACAAAGTAGCACAGCATAATGTAATGCAAGATGTAACATTAAGGTTATATAAGCAGAACATAGTCTGCCTTTCAAAAAAAGCCAACTGCATTACTGATGCTGAACTCCAAAATTAGATAGACTTCCAGTGTTATAGCTTTTTTCCTTCTAAAGGCATGCAACCTGCTAAGACTCTGCAATGCATAGTCTGCATTCCATTAGCATTTGTGAAGTATTGTTCTCATACATCACAAGCTTATGCTGCCTAATGTGACTTTTAACATAGTTAAAAGAGCTGTGATTAGAAATATTTGACATGACCTTGCAGTTGGAATTATTTTCCCTCTCGTCTGAAATTGGTAGGATCTCCATTGACTCACAACAATATAAATTTTTGATGATAAAAGTCCAAATTCATAGGTCTTCTGTTCCTAAAGTCTCTTTTTTTGTTTATTTATTCTTGTAAGTATCCTCTTTGTTTGTTTTATTATTAAATTGATGCAGAAAATGTCAGAAAATTGCTCTAATCATAAATTAGCCTATGTGAGTACTGTGTATGGTTTCTGATTAATTGAATAAGGCACAGCTAAACATTATGCATACTTCATTTCTTGCCGTTTTGTTAAAAACAGAATTTCTGACAGACCTTTTGAAATCCTAATTTTGCATATTAAATTTTCTCCATTTTCCAAAAACTAACTTCAGCATTTATATTTGCAAAAATATTAAAAATACAAGTCATATATCCTGAAGAATGTATTTCTCAAAGTGTGATATACCTTTCATTTTTAGAAATTCATTAAGTTGTAGAAAGTGTGCAGTGCACAGTTGCAGTGTCTTGCTAAACTAGCACAAACATTAGTGGTGCAGTTCAAAGAAGTGCACATGAAGTATAAAAAGAAAATAATTTGCTTTTAACTGCACATAAGCAAACAAATGATCGAGGACTTGAATTTGTATATGTATAAAGCTGAGGCAAATTCCATGTAGCTCTGCAGTCACTGACACTTTGCATAGCTGCTTTGTATACAAGGCTTTTTAACAGAGAGGTATGTTGTTTGGAACAAACTAATTTACCCAGAGCCACTTTCAGTGGCTAGGTTAAGTACTGTAGGGTAAGAAAGAGCAGTTTAATGGAGGGGGAGAGTGCCTGTGGGGTGGGGGGGCTGATTTATAAGGGAAGAATAGACAGTCTGGGTGGAGAACTCAAGAAAAGGTAACTTAAAGTGAAGAGGGTTGGGGGGAGTAAGGTAAGGTGGTTTAAGGAATGGTTTAAGGAATTTATGTGAGAGGATTAGTTTTTGACATAAACTTGCAGAGTCAAGTGCTACATCCGAGTTGACCTGTAGGCATTTTCTTACAGATAGATCTCGTGTGTGAGTGGGGTCATGCTGGTGCTAGGTAACTAAAGTAAAAGAATTTTTTTAAGCTGTCTCTCTCTTCTTCAGGGTGGTTGTTGGGGGAACATAAGAGGATCTGCTTGGTGGTTTGAGGGGTGTGGGTGGGTTGCAGGTATGTTTAGTATTAAGGGAATGTGTTGAGAAGTCACAGCTGATATACTTGAGCCTGATCTAATTGCTGAGTTTAGTTTGTTCTGGTGGTGCAGGTTGCTTTAGAATCATTGGTGGGACAACAGATGAGGCATTTGTGGCTAATACACTTCATGTGTCATTGTTTTAGTGGAGTTCCTGGGCTTGCAGTATGGTCGGTTCAGTGGCACAGAGCATTGTAGGGTAAAATAAATAATGAATCGATAAATGCATTGTTAGAAGGGGGTGTGTTCACAGGTAAAAGCATAGCCACTTTGCAGCTGTTGTTAATCGCACATAGCTCTCATTGGTACAGATGTTTGCCCCATGTTTTTGGTCTGTTCATCATACAATTTGTGGCTTGCTGGTAAATCACTATGGACTGAAGTCACCAAATAATGACATTCATTTGAGTTTTGGACTTGTATCTTTCAGAAAATGCATGCTAACACAAATCCTGTTAATTTAGCAACTTCCTAAGTTTATAAGAACAGTATTTAAAATCTGTCCCTATTTTTACACCTTTATCCCCCATTATTTATAAGCTTTGCCAGATTTCATGCACTAAGAGATTTAAAGATATGGAGCCAACATCTTAGTTTGTTTCTAATATTTAAAAAAAAAATTAAAAAAAAAGTTATTTTTGGTTTCTGGCCAATCACTGAACGATTGATGGGTTGCAGTTAAGGCACTAGAATCATACATATGAGGGCAGACATCAAGTCCTTCAGTGAATGCAGCCTCAGTAAAAAGCTGAGATCTCTCATAAAATCCACTAAAGCTAGTTACAAAATAAAATTGCCAAAGATTCCAAAGACAACCACAAGGCATTCTATAGTTATGGCAAGAATCTAAATAGCAATGCTCAGATCTGCTGTGAGCTACAAGAGAATGCCATTAAATATATTGATCCTAAGGATATTGCCAATATCCTGGAGATCAATTCAGTGCAAACTTCACCCCCCTCTCACCCCCTAAAGGGCTCATCTCAATACTGAAAGATTGCCAAATTCTGGTAAAAATGGCCACACAGGTAAAAAAAAAAACACTTTCCAAAGCTTAAGAATACAGCATCCATGGGACCAGAAGACATCCCAGGCTGTGTACTACATGGACTACAAAATTAACTGGAAGTTCACCTAAGTATCATGTTTAATCATAGCCTCACCTCAGGCTTTGTGCCCACTGAGTGGCTCCCAGCTGCAGTTATACCACTCCCCAAAGGGGGATCCACCTTGGATCCCAGGAACTACCACCCCATCAGTCTGACGAGCCTGATCTGCAAGGCCATGGAACATATTACCATGGAACATAAACAAAGACATTGGCAGCCTTCAAACACTGGACCCCACACACTTTGGGTTTGTGAAGGGCCAATCTTGTCTCCTGAACCTGATTGACTTCTTCGAATCTGTCTCCAGAGCCGTGGTCAAGGGTGAGGTGGTCCATACAGCCTATCTGGACCTTGCCAATGCCTTTGACACAATCCCCCACTCTGAAATAATAGATAAACTTACTAAGCTAGAAATTAATCCCTACGTCACGCGATGGGTTGCCAACTGGATTACCGACAGAACACACACTGTAAAAGTAGCCAACTCCAAATCCAGCTCCAGACAAGTGAGTACCTTAGGGTTCAGTCCTGGGACCGCTCTTGTTTGACATCTACTTCTCTGAAGTGCAGGCCAACACTAAGGGGCTCTGGATAGCTAAGTTAACAGATGACTGCAAACTGGGAGCCATTATTGCATCCCCAAATGATGTGGATATTCTACAAAAGGGCCAAAGTAGAGGCAACAGGAACAATGCAAAGTCCAAAGAAATAGCGTATTAAAATTTATTATCCGCTTTTGTCGAAAGACTTCCTCAGAATGATAAAAACATTCAAACTGGATCATTAAATACAAAAAGGAACAAACAATTAATCAATTAAACACCTTAACAAGCACTAATTAAAGAACCTTTACCAATATTTTAAGTAAAAAAAGAAGAAACAATGTCACAATCTTTGTTAACCTGAAGCTTGCGATGTTTTAAAAAACATTTCACATTAATAGCTTCATTTAAACCAGGAGAAACATCAGATTTTAATTTAATTTGCCAAACAGTCTCCCTTTGCTGCAAATAATTTTTAAAATCGCCATCTCTCATATCCTTCTTACAAATTTCTAATACAGAAAACAAAAACTTCTTAAAGGAAGAACAAACAATAGAATGTTTGAACAGAGCATTAGTCTCATCTCTGTTCTTAATGCTATAAAGATGTTATCTGATACGAGTTTTTAAATGTCTAGTAGTCATTCCGACGTAAAACGCCAGGCACCCTGAACATAAAGCAATATAAATGACCCCTTGGGTACTACAATTGGCGAAACCAGGTACTGCAAAGGTCCTGTCAGATGAAGCAACAGTAATATAGGGACCTAACGAAATATATCTACACATGTTGCACTGATGGCAACAGTGCATGCCCTTTTTGTCAGTTGTATTTAAATTGTCACCATTCCAATGATGTTCCAAAACCCTTTTTAAATTAAAATTATTCCTTTGAACAAAATGAGGTTTCTTTCCAAGGGTGTCATAAATATCAGAAATACCTTTGATTACTCTCCAATTTTTTTCTAGCAAATGCTGAATACGCTGGCAATCAGAGCTCATTTCAAGGGAACAAATCAAATTAACATTAATTTTTTCAGTAGATGACCCAACAGTTTGATTCTTAGCCAAATTAGATGTCATATCTAATAAAGGTGGATAATGAGTAAAACATTTATTATAAATATCAGCAACAATCTGTGTCAATAAATGTTTCCCATATCCTCTTTCTAAAGACAAAGACGTAATAAATTCAAATTCCTGGATTAAATCAACATCCCTGGAGGTCATACGACAAGCTCTAATAAATTGCCCTTTAGGAATATTAGTTATAATGTGTTTCGGATGTCCACTACAGAAATGTAAATACCCATTAGTAAAGGTCTTCTTACGATGAATGCGACTATGAAATCTCCCATCGCCTACATCCCACCATAACAAAATATCCAAAAAACTAACATTTAACCCAACATTGCCCTTCACAACCTTCAAATAATTAGATAAAGAGTTGACCTCTAAAATAAAAGCTTCAACTGTCAACAAATCACCTTCAATAATAAAAATTAAATCATCTACAAATCGGGAATAAAAGGAAATATTGTATTTATTTGTCAAAAATGGAATAAATTCATACTCCCACCAGGCCATGACCAAATTGGCATAAGCGGGGGCTGCTGAAGACCCCATCGCAACTCCTCTTTTCTGCCTATAGTAAACATTCTCGAATAAGAAAAAATTATTATACAGAATAATTTCCAAAAACCTACAAATAGTGGAAATGGCGTTGTTGCTGAACTCAGATCTGTTCTTAGTTAAAAAACTCCGCACTGCATCAACCCCTTCTTCATGTGGAATACACGTATATAATGAAATAACATCAATGGTGAATATAATGTGCTTCTTAGGATCAAAAATTCCTTTCTGACCATAAATGTTAAGTTTGTTTAAAAAATGCCATGAGTCGCGAATATAAGAAGCTTCATTGACTATAACAGATCCTAAAACAGCATCAATAACCAAAGAAACACCTTCAGTGACAGAATGTGGAAAAGAAACAATGGGTCTAAAAGGGGGGTTGTTTAAACATTTGTGAGTCTTAGGTATGCCAAATATAACCCCAATTCTGGGTTCCTGTACTACACAAAATTCATACATTTCGAAACTAATATCTCCAGACATAAGGGCTTCATACAAATGAGAATGGATTAAATGTTGACTACGGTGAATGTCATAGAGTGTAACTTCCTCATATTCATCCCTATTGCTTAAAATGTTAGACATTCTTATTTTATAAGTTTCTTGTTCCATAACAACTATATTTCCCCCTTTACCACTCTTCATAAACCTTATTCTGTCAGTCATAGTTCGTAAGTTGTTAAGGGATTTCCTTTCCCTAATCATCAAATTGTTATAACTATTAGATCTAGTGTTTAACATATCATGAACATCCTGAATACACATTTCTTCAAACACCTTGATGGTATGTTGTAACCTCGGTGTATAACAAGAGGGTTTAGCAAGAAATTTCTTAGTTTCAGGCACGTTGTGCATCAGATAAAACAAGTTCAGCTTTCTGGTGTATTTCTTAATATGAACTACTGTTCTGCCATAATTTGCTCTAGAACTAGGAACAAAATTTAAACCAAATTTTAATACATTCAACTCATCATCAGAAAAAACATAATTAGTCAAATTAATTATACTGAAATTGTTTAACTGTCCATTTAAGTCTCGTCCCTCGAGGAATTGGACCCCAAGAAGGTCCGACTTCTGGTGAACACTGTTTTTTGATTTGTGTGATTTTTCTTGTTAAAAAAAAGTAGTAGTAGTTCCAGAAACGGAACCAACCTTAGTTTTAACAATCTTGTCATTCCCGACAATGGGAGGTATATCACTTTCAATGACTTCCATGTGATTCTCATCAGAGACAGTATCAATCTGGTCATTAACCCCAGGCAAAAAATCACCAGGCACTGCAGTCACAGTAACCATTGAAAGATCTTTATTACTTGAATCAAACCCTTTTGTATTAAAAACATGACTGTTGCCAGGTGAAACAGTCGAAACAACAGTACTGTAAGACGCTTTACCATTGTAATTAAGACTTTGCCCTTTAAAGTTATTAGATCTACTAGAAACAGAAAAATTGTCATAAGCAGTTTTGTTGTTATAAGAAGAAATGTCCCGCGCTAACTTAAGCTGCTTTCTGTTAATAATTTCAACAGAATGCTGTTCTATTTCATCAGATAAACGATGAACAAAGTCAGCAAAACTTTGGCCAACAAGTTTGTTTTAAATAAGATTCAATAGTAATTATTTCTTTTTTGAGTGAATCCATCTTAGTGAGATTATTCTCTATTAATAATTTCAAGAAGCGCAGACCTGCTTCGTTAAAGAACGCTACCAAAGTATCAAACATAGGCTGCCCAACGCTGACACCATTCGGGCATTTAAAAAATCGAAGTCCTTTGGGCACAATATTTAATTCAATGCAGCGTAAAAAGTAACAGTTCTCAAGATCAATAGATTTGTACCTTTTTAATATCCATAACAGCTGCTCGCGCTTATTGTTGAAGTCTTCATTATCAAAACCTTTGGGAAGACTCCCAGAATGGCAAAAAGGATTCTCCGCACAGTCAAAAAACTGCTCAATAGTCCCACGACCAATAATGCATTGTTTCTTAACATCAGAGTCTTTCACTGACCCGGGAAAATTCCCCAGATCAATAACAGTATCCATCTCATGAAATGAACCACCCGGACTGGATGCATTCGCCACAGTATCATGCTCATTGGCCTTCGTTTCCAAAAATTTTTTAAAGAGTTCTTGATATCAGTAAGAGTAGCCACCAACAAACTGTTCAAATTCATAGTTTCGGAAGTAGGTGTCGGATGAACAGTTAAATTGAGTAATGAATCATCAGCTGCCTCCGCCATGGTGATAGCACGATAAAACAAAGAAACCAACCAAGTGCCAGAAAAACTAAAACCACAAATAAACCAAAGTAGAGGCAACAGGAACAATGCAAAGTCCAAAGAAATAGCGTATTAAAATTTATTATCCGCTTTCGTCGAAAGACTTCCTCAGAATGATAAAAACATTCAAACTGGATCATTAAATACAAAAAGGAACAAACAATTAATCAATTAAACACATTAACAAGCACTATTTAAAGAACCTTTACCAATATTTTAAGTAAAAAAAGAAGAAACAATGTCACAATCTTTGTTAACCTGAAGCTTGCGATGTTTTAAAAAACATTTCACATTAATAGCTTCATTTAAACCAGGAGAAACATCAGATTTTAATTTAATTTGCCAAACAGTCTCCCTTTGCTGCAAATAATTTTTAAAATCGCCATCTCTCATATCCTTCTTACAAATTTCTAATACAGAAAACAAAAACTTCTTGAAGGAAGAACAAACAATAGAATGTTTGAACAGAGCATTAGTCTCATCTCTGTTCTTAATGCTATAAAGATGTTCTCTGATACGAGCGATTTACATCGGAATGACTACTAGACATTTAAAAACTTGTATCAGAGAACATCTTTATAGCATTAAGAACAGAGATGAGACTAATGCTCTGTTCAAACATTCTATTGTTTGTTCTTCCTTTAAGAAGTTTTTGTTTTCTGTATTAGAAATTTGTAAGAAGGATATGAGAGATGGCGATTTTTAAAAATTATTTGCAGCAAAGGGAGACTGTTTGGCAAATTAAATTAAAATCTGATGTTTCTCCTGGTTTAAATGAAGCTATTAATGCAAAATGTGTTTTAAAACATCACAAGCTTTAGGTTAACAAAGATTATGACATTGTTTCTTCTTTTTTTACTTAAAATATTGGTAAAGGTTCTTTAAATAGTGCTTGTTAAGGTGTTTAATTGATTAATTGTTTTTTCCTTTTTGTATTTAATGATCCAGTTTGAATGTTTTTATCATTCTGAGGAAGTCTTTCGACGAAAGCGGATAAGAAATTTTAATACGCTATTTCTGTGGACTTTGCATTGTTCCTGTTGCCTCTACTTTGGTTTATTTGTGGTTTTAGTTTTTCTGGCACTTGGTTGGATTCTACAAAAGGGCCTTACAGAAACAGATGCTTGGTGCCAGAGCCATTTGCTCAAGCTCAATGCCAAGAAATGTATAGTTATCTCCTTTGGGGAAAAAACATGTACCCATGAATTGCCACATAGGTGACAGTACACTAAACACTGAAAGTGTGAGAAGAGACTTGGGGACACAGGTGGACAATGGTCTCGCCTTCAATAATCACATCGCCACAACAGTCAGGAAATCCTTCTATGTGGCACACCTCATCGCAAAGTGCTTTTCATCCAGAAAAATGGATGTCATTGTCCCACTGTACTCCTCTCTCATTAGACCCATTATAGAATACAATGCCCCGTTTGGTATGTACCTCTCAAGACATCTGCAACAACTGGAAAGGCTGCAGAAATACCTCACTAAAAGAATCACAGGCCTAAAGCAGATGCCCTATGCTGAACATCTAAAAAAACTCCACCTATACTCTGTCGCATATCGTCTATTCAGAGGCAATCTCTGCTTAACATACAAGGCCATGTCAAACCCAGAGCTGCTGGACATGCTACACTTAAAGAAATCCCAATCTCAAGACATGCTCCAGGGTACTAAACCTTGTCATCATAATGAACAAAACATGCTGGAGGGATAGGTTCCTTACCCAGGGACTCCCCAGACTCTGTAATAGACTGCCCATACATGTCAAGCAGAGTGCCTCTTTGGCCCTCTTCAAAAGGTACCTTGAAGATTGGATGGGAGATAGGAAATTCACCCCCGGGGTCACGTCAATCGCCCTGCTAGACAGGGGTCCAGGGAAGTAAATAGTGAGGGAAGAAACAGCCAGGGAATTGTTATGGCTAGGCTTATATAGGCCCTAGGGCTGATAGCCTAGTACCATCCTATGAACCTATGTTAAATCAACCACATATGCTATCCACTTGCCATTTTTAACATATATCCCTAAATATTTGCCTTTGCTCCTACTCTGCTGGGTTTTGTCCAGTTTCTTGCTCTAAGAGCTTTGGAGGTCTGATCTCCTTATGCAGGCTTATCTGCTGGCTTGTGGTGGGGGCTGGGATAATGGCTGTGATGTTAATTCACAGATGCAAGGTAAGAGTACCTCTCGGCTGTACAGATTTTTCACAGAAGATCCAAACTTTTGCCTCCTACTTTTTTCTGTTCCTCATAAAAGTTGTGGTTTTCTAGCCATTCACTTGGAGGATCCAAGGACTGAAGTTACCAAATAATGACATACATATTGAGTTTCAGAAATCCTTTGGAAAATGTATGTCGTCACAAATTCTGTTACTAAGAACAATATTCCAACCGTGTCACTAAGATCAATATTTAAAATCTATTCTGTTTTTTAGGTTGTTGTTCCCTCTATTTTGCTGGGCTTTTTCCAGATTTATTTCACTAAGAGGTTTAGATGTATGAAGGTAGAGATTTGACTCTAAATATTAAAAAAAAAAAAATTGGGGGGATTGTTACCGTGAATTCATTGAGTTAAAGACTGAGCTAATCAGTCATATGTTTGGAGCTAGCATTATAGCTACACAATAATTCAAGTTTTTTTTTTTTGAGATGGCTGAGGCATGCAGTTTTATAACCCAGGGCATGCATTTCAAAGAGAAGTTAGCCATGATGAACAAGGCAGCAGGCGGCAGTTTGATACAGGCAAATGACCACAAAAATCAGCTGACACAGCTATGATGGAGACCGCGTCTGGAGGAAAAGGACAGGACAATATGCAGGTAATAATACTTTACAGGTGTGTCTGAATTTTTGAGGGGTGATGCTAGTATGTCAGGGGGTGAAGGAAGGGAGTCAAGCCAGTACCAGAAGGAGGTTATAGGTACAGTGGGGGGAGAAACTTGGCTGGATGGGTCAGGTCCAGGGCATGGTAGGTGGTGAGGCTTGGATGGGGTCATCGTTCTGCAGTTTGGTATCATGTGTAGATAGGGCAGAGTTGGAACTTGGGATGTGTCCGGGGGACTGCTTAACTACTCGGGCATTCATTAATGCAGAAGCAGATGTGCGTTTTCCACCACACATTATGGCATTTATTAAAGGAGAAGATCTGGAAAGGGGAATATATTGATATTTTTGAATCTGTTGATGTAAAAGGGGTTTGGTGCTTGCTGGAAGCTGACAGGGCAAATAACAAGAATGTTTTAGCAGCTCTAATGGCCTTAGACCGGCGAAGAGTAGGAAAGCTGAGAGCCAGGACATGGGAGAACTCTGTGTTTGGTTATGTGAATTACATGGCTTTGTGTCTGGAGAAGGACAATTCAATGGCCTTGCTACTCCTGGCTTATTTTCCCATGATTCATTTAGTACAAAGGCTATGAGTGTGGGGAATGCATGATTGTGGTATGACCAGCGATTTCATAAATGGAAAGCAATGGATCAATCACTGAGATGGGAAGTTAGGCATCCAGACATTTGGTTAGCCACCATGATGGATGTTGTTGCTGGAGCCTCTAGATGGGGTTACACTGTGAACCAATATGGTGAATCCATTGGATGAGGGATGGCATAGACTGTAACACATATATCTATAAAAAATATAATATCATAAACCTGTTTATACAGGTTTATTTACCCCAAACACAAACAAATCCAATACTTTTGTATAAGGTCCGGACCCCCAGTTCAAAATTGGATCTCCACAATGCAATAACAAAGGGGAAGTGAAAAGGCACAATAATAGCCCACGTGTATAGAAAACACACCAATGGTAGAACATTCCTGTAGTAGAAAATCCAAGTTGTAAACTAAAAATAAAGCTATTGTGAGCACGAATACTGTGCTAAAACCATATGCAATGCTATGTTCCCCTACAAATTATGCATAAGTTATTAGCAGTAGTCATCATATCATGAAACAGGAGAACCATCATAGCCCTTGCATACAGTAGTACCAATTGGGTTCAACCCTCCACCCAAATAACTGCACTGCTATGTCCCTTTTAAAGAGCAGTTAATAACATTTATATCAACCACAAAATATATCACATCTCAGACCTCGTGCACAAATATCTGCTCTAAAAAAGAAATATATAGTAAGATCAAACCATGTGAAAACAGTCCTGCCAGCCCTGATTCCAAAGTATTCAGTTGGTATTCAGAGTTTGGTAACATACGATTACTATTAATAATAATATATGGTGCTATAGGCATGAGAAATCAAATGAAAAGATGTAATAACTACAACCATCCCAATAATCCAAAACAATATTGATAACATGCCCTGTTTCCTGACTCAGACCTCTATATGGAATATTCATTTAACTATAGGCATAAGGATATATTTATGTATATTCACAAACAAAAAAAATGCATAATTATTAGGAGATCCAGAATAAATAGCCTGTTATATGACTAACACCCTATTTCTTAATATAAACATCCTCAAAAGAATGGACCCCTAAGGCACTAACTGTAATATGTGATGCAGAGTGACAAAAAGCATTCACTATAACCCTAGTCACAAAACTGTCCTGATATGTACCAAAGGTTATTGCAAAAATTGTGAAAAACTTGGTACCAGATGTTGGTCAAATACATAATTGCAAACCGCTCCTATACATAAGTCCAAGCAATAATGAACCAGCAAAGTCTGTTATTCCGGCCCATATAACAAATGTATCCTGAAAGAAAAAATCAGCAATATAGGACCAACATCTCCCTATATGTAAAAAGTATAAACTGCCAATGGTTGAAACCAAACAAGATGGTAGACATACCAAGAATGAAGTTCAATATTAGGAAGACACAAAATGCAGTAAAATTACCACCGATCAAAGTCGAAGGCAAGTCTCATGTGAATATCCTGTTTGAATATTCAAAAATTAGTCCATCCCCCAAGATGTATAGTTCAAATTGGTAAAATGAAGTCCACTGTTGGACCGGAACCTCCGAAGTAAGAAAATGCCAAAGTTAGTGAAAATGTACCTTTATAATGTGATAGAAACAAAATGGTGCATCCCAAAAGAAAAATACCCCTTTAATGGTATCAGGATCCCCTAAAAATGAGTCTGAACAGCAGATGCCAAACCTAGATGGTAAACCATTCCCCCAAAATATAAAATGAATGCCACTGCTGGACGGGAACCTCTAAAGCAAGAAAATGCCAAAGTTAGGGAAATTGTCCCTTAGCAGCATGACAAAAACAAAATGGTACATCCTGAAGTCATAAAACCTCTTCAATAGTATCAGAATCACATACAAATGTATCCAAACAGCAAATTCCAAACACAAATGGTAAACCAGTCCCTTAATTCAAACATTGATGTTTGATCTTATGGAAACACATGATAGCTGGATAGTGACCTACAATCAGAGTTGCAAGTAAGTCCCAATTAGATGCCTTTTTTTCCAGACCCAAAATTGCATAAATCACCAGTTGGTAGTTATAAGCTCCAGAAGAAAATCACATATACTATAATGAGTGTAAAACACCAAATGGCAATGCCATTCTAGAGATAAAATAGGCAGGAGTCCTGCATCACAGAAGGGAAGTATGATAGACCACAGGCCAACAGCAAGGGGAAACTGCAACAAAAACAAAATGAACCCTTGCAAGTACAGCAAATACATGGCCCAAAACACATATTTGTAGAACAGAATCAAAAGGCCAGCACACACTGGTGTAAGGATCCTTGTACAGTTTAATAAAATATGTCATTCGGGCAAAACAGACCAGTTTCAGCAAAAATATTATAATGGCTTCCTCAGTGTGAAAAGAATCAAATCAACGTTGCCCTTTCATATAACATAAACAAACAATACTCCTGCTGATTGGTTGGCTATAATTGTTCATTAGGACGAGGTGGAAACAATCCCCCCAGCTTGATAATCCAATTCTCAAAAAATCTATAAGCCATTTCAGTGGTACATCAGGTGAGGAATCAAACTCCATGACAAATTCAGAGGTACAATACACCACGGCATCTCCGGCATCCAAACGTAGGAACCCTGGTATCCCTTTAGGGGTATAGGACATGCACGGGAGGGAGAAAGCATCACATAAATCAGCAATGTGGACAGACTACTCAAAATCATGACACGGAAATAAATACTTGTGCTAATGTACTTAATATTTCATCTACATCTCCTACATAAGTTGAATTGCAATTACTTAATAAGGGCTAAAATTTGTACCTGCTTTTTTCGTGTCTGAGGATTCTTTGGCACAAGATGTCATGACATTTTGTCATTTATTAAACCTTAGGTTACGTTTTGATTCATCATCAACTGAGGTTGTTGATAACACATTTAAATTTCATAAATCTAGCTTTATGCCTCCCATGCAGCATTCGGTTCATATGTTCCAAAATATAGTTCTCAAAGATCTACATTTTCATCATCGGGAATCTGGGATAATGCCCCACAATCTCGCAAAGATTGAACAACAGGTCATCTTGGACCTACAACATAATAAGAATGATCTTACCAGCTGACAAGGGTGGGACTGTAGTTGTCATGGATTGGGTTAAGTATAATGTAGAGGCCCAAAGACAGTTGAGCAATGGGCACTATTACATGCATATGCTCTTGGATCCCGACCCCAAATTTAAACAGATCGACCAATTTCTTTTATCAGCTAAGGATGAGGGCATAATTTGAAAGACAAACTTGCATCATTTGACTGTCTCTGACTCTAGGCATCAATACTTAAACTTATTACCCAAAATACACAAAAATTCACATGATCCTCCAGGAAAACCTATTGTATCTGGTCGGGGATCTGTTATGGAACCCTTGTCACAATTTTTGACACAACATCTTAGGCCGCTTTTGAAATATGTTAGGTCTCAGATCCAGGACACTGCAGAGTTCTTAAAAACTGTCTTGGATATGCAATTGAAACCAGGTTGGTTGCTTTGTACTTTAGATGTGATGGCCCTTTATACTAATATTCTTCATTGGGCCAGTTTAAAGGCTTTGGAACATCGGCTATATCAAGCTGAAATGTATCCACCTGGGTCCAATACTTTCCTTATCTGTCTTGCTGAACATGTACTCACCAAAAACACTTTCTATTACCAGGGAAGATGTTTTTGGCAGGTACAGGGCACAGCTATGGGAGCGTCATTTGCTCTCATTTATGCTGACCTTTTGATGGCTTTTGAGGAGGAACAGCTTATTTATAATCCCACCCAAAATCTATTTCTTGATGAAATCAACATATGGAGATGCTACCTTGATGATTGCTGGATGGTTTGGAGGACTGATGTTGCCTATTTGCATGAGTTTGTTGAATACATGAATGGTAATAATTGGGGTATACAATTTATAGTCAATTATCATGCGGTACAAATTACATTTTTGGATGTTTTGGTTACAAGGAATATGGTATGGGTGGTTGACCTTTCTAATAGGAACATAGGTGGCAGACCATGAGTAGATTTACAAAAGGTCATCACTGATCCATACTGTGCTTGAATAAATACAGAGGACTTCTGCTTCACATGGATGAGGGAGACTTGTTACTTTCATGGGGTAGTCACTGACACACATACCTGTACCTTCAACATGTCATATGTTTCAGACAAGGTTAATTCACTAGACCAGGCATTTCTGATGATATTTGTTTTACAGATGTGGAACAGGTCCACAATTAATGGATCAGAGAATGTATTGAAGGTCAGATATAGGTCACCCCTCAGCAGGTGGTAATAGACACAGTACAAGGATAAGGCAGTCTAAACAGAATGTTTTTATACACCATATTTTCTTTTTTGAGGAAACTCTGAGGAGACTCTAGTTGTTAGATGTGCCTGGTCAGGTACATACTGAAGATGGCATTAAATTCAAATATTGGTATGATGAGGGCTGAATACAATGGAACAGTGACATCTCTATACCTAGTTGCTGTACCCTGGTCTCTAAGTTAGCAGCATAGAATGATTTACTTACCACAGCAGACACATTATTGTCAAAAGCTTAATCACTGTCTATATGCATTCCCAAATCCCTGACAAATGGCCGCCTATTATGGGTGCATTATCAGTGTGGTAATTTCCAGGAATAGTCATCTTCCTGAAAGACACTCTTATGCATTTTTTGGCATTGAGTTTTAGACTGTGCCTTTGGAAACAATTATTAGTCTGTGTAAGACCTTCCTGGAGGGTGTTTCTGTCTTTGGGAGATTGTATGCTGCACCTAGTCTGTGGTCATCTGCAGACTTGGTCAGCCAGAATGCCTTTGACATTTGCTTTGACTTTAGAGAAGCAGATGGCAAAAGGAGCCCTCACACCTGCATTTAGTCCCGGAGACTCCACTAGTAACTGGCCCTTTTGTGGAGCTAGACTTACCTATCATGACTTATTTTGCCTTATCTGTGAGCCAGCTGGATATCAAGTGGGTGATATAGGGCTTCATACCTGATTTTGGGAACTTGTCTACAATGTCTGAGTGGGATATTATGTCAAATATTGTGACCAAGTAAAGCTAGGCATTATACACTGTTTTTCCCTCATCTATTGCTTTCGTAGCCTTCAAGAAGAAATCAAGCGGGGTGACTATGTATCACCTGCCCTTGACAAAACCAGACTGTGTTACATTCAGTGTCTCCAGTTTTCAAGAATGTTGTTTATTAGGTGCATGGTTATTCTTTCCTTTGCATTACATATGAGGCTAGTCAGGCTTATGGTCCAGTAGTTTACCATGTCTATGCATGGACTACCCTTATGCACAGGGATAACCATTGTAGTTCTCTATTTGCTTGACATGAAGAAACCTGTTTATAGGCTGCAATTGAAAATTACATCTAATGGGTCAAGCCAGTCATGTTTCATGCTATTAAGAAGGCATCCTAGGATGCTATTAGGTTCCACTGATGCAGTATTCTTGGTATTGGAGTGTGCTTTGAGGTTTTGTTCCCTATTGATAGTTGGGGCAATTGTGGCTGGGTGTATTTTTTTTGTTTGAGATGGAGCTGAATTTATTGGACAAGAGATTTGCTGTATTTCCTGGCTCAGTACAGGTAGCTCCATTTCCAATTAGTCTGGCACATTGCTGTATATCATTTTTGAGGTTTTGGGCATAGTTGAAGAATAGCTTGTGGTTGTCCTTAGCCTGGTAGGCTACTTTTACCTCAAATTTGATTTTGGTAGAGTAAATTGAGATATTACCTGATTGAGTTTGTGGTAGCTCTGGTGGATTTAAAAGATCCCACTGTAGCTTTTGAAAAAAAGTAGGCTCCTTTATTTCAATAGCAATTACTTAAAACAAATGGTTCACTTATTCCAAAGTATATCAACAAATGAAATAATCAGAACACTTTATAATTTTGCTTTCCATACACATGACAAAATACATAAAAGACGACATTAGTCTTCATTCTCCCCATCCTTTTTGCCACAAACCAAATGTTATCTTCTTGCTAATATCTATTTTATACCGTCATATTAAACAATATTTCATCTCTTGTCCCTTGTAAAATGTGATATACTGTTGCTATGCATATCTCATCCTTCTTTTCTACCTGAATTGCCTTCTCTGGTTTATGCACTCCATATGCATTATTTTTAATTCTTATGTTTCACAACCAGTCTCAGCTGTTTTCCTTCTTTACTTCTTCCCATACTTCTCTAACCCTTGAACACTCTAATAAAACATCTTCCATCATAGACGTTTATCCACATGCTAAACATTTTATATATTCCACAACTTTATATTTAATTTCTTCTTTCTCGGGTAATATCTTAATCATTATATCTCCATGTAAAATTCTGCCCCTCTTCCCATTAATTAAATCTCTTCCACCCCTTCTTAATAGCTTCTTTTATTTCTTTATTTAAACTTGTGCAAAGATAAATACAAACATTTTACTCCATGATGTACTCATACCATCTCTCTTTTATTCTTGACTTTATTAATATGTATAGCGTTAGCGCCTCACAGCGGTCGAGTGGCATTTGAAAGACATGCATGAATGCACGTGCCATTGTTGAAGGTTGGGTTTTGGGCTTCCACCTCGGCATCGTAAAAATCGACTGCCAATCATTAGTGGACTAGAGTTCTGCTGTGGCGACCCCTAACCGGGAAAAGCCGAAAGAAAAATAAACATCTTCCATTCTGATATTGTTCAATTCTTTCTCTTCTTTTCTTTAATTACCTGCCATTACTACATATATATTTTTTCTAACATCCTGATAATTATCTTTTCTCCTTCATAGTTCCTCATCTCAAAATTTTAAATAAACACACAAAAACATGATTCTATAGATTCAAATCCCTTACTTCATATTTATTGTATATTGTTCCTCTTTTAAATGGGTTCAACTTCAGGACAAGCCATAGCTGAGCCTTAACTCAGTTATTCTAAATGTATCCATAAATTAAATATACCTTATTCTTAGAACTCAAATATTCTCCATAAGTCAAGTTTCCTGTATTCTTACCATAAGTCTTTCATATCTTTATAACTTCCAAACACAATACACAAAATCTCAGTCTTCTTATTACAAAAATGAATTCCTCATTTTTTACTACCTCATAAAAATTTTAACTTTTGTCATTATTTATTCTAAACCTACATAATCAAGGTACGTTTTACCTTTTACTACCTCAAGTAATCAAACCAGATTTGTGGCTATAAAAAATGCTGTATATCATCTGCATGTACCAACAACATGGGATTTTTTTTTATTTTACCTACATATTCATATACATCTACCCTCATGCCCATAAATACTGTATTTATAACTGCACTCATACTTAAAGCAAACAAACTACTAAGAGGACATACTTGTCATACTCCTGTTTTTATTTTATTTTTATTTTATTTTATCCAGCTATTTTCTATAATATTAATCATACCATGTTTGTATGCCATTCTAAACAATATAATTATTCCTTTTTCTATATTATATCTTTATAAAATATCCCATAAATGCTAACTTAAAATATTATAAGCTTTACTATCATCTGTGCCTACTAATCTAACTTATTTTTCTTCTTTCGTAGCATAATTTGTTTATTTTTCAAACACTGACATTTCACTCAGTGTTTTACCTATTATCCCATGAATTCATTATTTTCCTATTTTCTTCTAAAATCGTATCCATCCTTATTTGCATTTTTCATTAATATTTTATCATCTGTATTCATTAATGATATTGGTCTCCAGTGATTTAATAGTTTCTTCTAAATTAGTCTCCTTGTTCAGTCATAAATATTACTTCCTTCAAAACTCTGTTGCTTACACTCATTTAATATTCTTAGGAAAATGTCTTATTGATGTGTCTCCATATTTTTATAGAATTAATTATCCAGTCCATCTAAACCAAGAAAATAGTTTCCTTTATCTACTTTTAAACTTACTTCTGTGCATATAATTTTCTTTAAAATTTCACTCTCTTCAACTATAAATGTATTGCACTCCCATTCCACCTCCCCTCTCTTCTCTTTGTAGTTTTCAAAAATTAATCGCTACTTTTTCAATTTTGTGCTGTATATCTGTTAAACTTGTTTTGCTTTCACCTCTTCCATTATCAAATTATTATTTTTTTTTAATTTCTTTCCCAGAAATGTTGAAATGCCCTCTCTTTTTTCAAGTACTAAATGTTGTTCTTTCTTTAATGGAGGCACAGTTTTTCTTTTGTTTATAAGTGAACATGTAGGTAAAATTTCATTTTAAGCAAATATAATAGAAGGCAGGAAATGTCTAATGTAACTGGAATTGAGGGTGAGTGATATTTCTCAAATATTTCTTTGAACACGTCACTGTTCAGTAAACCATAATATGCTATGTCTGTTCCTTTAAACTTGCAAAATGTATAATTTCCATGAACTTGTATACCCATGTAATGCCAATATTAAGAATTCCATTAGAGTGGGTTTGACCCCCATATGAAATAAATTTGCAAGTTGAAGTTTGTTCAGAGGACTGGGCATGTAGGATTGTAGTTCCCTGAAGAGGGATTCAATCAAGGGCATCACAACCATTTTTCTGCTTCTGTGAAGCAATAATCACATTAACCTTTTTGACATCACAGATTTCTTTACTACCTTTGAAACTTCTTTGGCATCAAATAGTACTCAGATTTTCTGAGGATTCCAACCACAGTGATGCATGCAGTAACTTTTGCTATTCATTATGGTTTTCTCCATCAGTACAGTTAGCAATGCAATTAGTATATGTCAGACAGATGATAAATGACTTGGCTTTGTTGAGATACTAAATACTGTGAAGTACAATAAGTCACATTATCTCTCTCTCTCTCTCACTATATATATATATATATATATATATATATATATATATATATATATAGAGAGAGAGAGAGAGGGGAGAGATTTGTTTTATTTTTTGATGTCTTGTATATTTAAAATACACTGCATATAAAGAGGAGTACAAGAAAATATTTTTTAATGTTGAGTTAAATAGAAGTAGAAATGTCCATCAATTCATGTTAATGTTTATATCTAAGAATTGCAAGCTACCTTTAATTAAAATATGCTCTTGCATTTGCTTTGTGAACAGAATTGTACACATATTTTACTGAGTATTGTAGTACTGTAAGGTGCATAGTTGATATCTGTTTATAACACAATACTTATTCATTGATTTCACACTGATTTAACATCAAGGGTGACCTACATGAAAAAATGTACATGATCCCTCTTAACTGGAGCATGGTCTCAGAAGTCATCAGTTCCCACTGTTCACTCATTTGAAATGTAGAAGTTATGCCCTTGCAGCTGGAAAAGAAACATCTGGTCGTCACCAACTTGTACCCAGTGTTTATAGTGCAAAAGCAAGTATCCAAAATGATATGCTACAAATGACAGAGGAGTGCATCTCCCATACTTAAAGTCTTAACACCTTTGTAAATGCATGCTATATAATCTGGCTTATAATGCATGCAAGAAATAAAAACATAGATACAGAGGAAGAATATAATTGTTTTTATCAGGCTACTTATCACATTAATTGAGTAGCAGATAGTTTGCATACTTTGGATCCTTTAAGCTTCCATGTTACAAAGCAAAATGGGGACATAACACAAGTATTATGACAAATAGCTTAAATAAAGCACATATATTTCTAGAGCAGTAAAAATGATTCCACCATCTATTAGTCTGATAAATATAAAAATAAACATGGGGCTTGTTTGAACCTAGTTATATCATAAAGCAGAAGGGAATGATTTTGTTACACTTTCTTTCTGCAAAAGGACTTTTAGACAAGGAGTAATACAAGGCAGTTTAAATCGCATCCTTCACTATCATTATCTGTAAAGTGCTTCCTTGTTTGACACACATGGGTATAAGCTGATGAAAAGTTTGAAATGTTGGTTTCATTCCTACTCTAGAGTTTTTGTTTTTATCTGCATTTGTTTTTCATAGTATTATTGTGCTGCATTCTGTAGATGGCAGTTGCATTTCAAATATCTTTTACAATCTCATCTCTTCAGGCTCAGGACTCTGTTTGCAGGTCTTTTGAATGCTTCTTCTAATACTTAAGGATTTTCACTGAAATTCTGTTCTGATTTTTTTTTCTTTTAAAATGTATTTTTTTATTTGACTTTAAACTTTATTTATATTATTGTTTTGTTTTTCTAGCTTTTAATTTTGTTTTCTCCATTCTTTATATAGTACTTAGATGGTTAAGCCATTTAAGAAAGTCTAATGTGCATTGCTGGGAAGCCTGGTTGTTGGAAGTAATATCACCTCACATGGCATCAAAGTAGTCATACATTGGTAGACTCCCTTTCATTTCCGTGGAGACGACAATGTTTAACACAACATCACTAGTCAGTTGTCAGGAAGAGTGTGGTCCTAACAGAAGGACGTCTGTTAGAGAATGGAGTGCAGTGCTTTAAAGTCTCTGCGACTGAGCACTGTTCTTTTTCACTAATACATGTTTAGAAGTGCATTGCTGGGGATCTGCAGTCAAAAAAGAGGGAGAGAGAAAAAATGGAAATTGGTGATAGATGTCAAACCTTTCAGTGTTCACTACATATATTTTATTTTTTGCTATAAATCTAAGTGTCCTGGATTACCTTTGTATACTTGTGTGATTCACCTTTAGTTATCCCTTGTGAACCATTAGTGGTTTTCCTTAAAAGTTAACACATTTGCTATTCCACGCTGTCTTATTAGCAACATACTTTTCTTATATTGGGATGATCAGCATATATGTCATATGCATGCCATGTCATGCAAATGTATTTCTTCTATGGGAAAATATCAGTCTACTATAGAAAAACGCCATGATGATTTACCATTTGTTTAGGCATCAAATCTTTTATGCTACAGCATTACTCTTTTCACGATAATGGAAAAAAACTCTCACTATTTTAGACAAATTTTCTAAATGTATTACATGCAGACTTTCAAAAGTAGAATGTGTCATTTGCTAATAAATGCAAGTCTTGTAATTGTTTTGCACTGAAAAACATTTTGTCTTTCAGTCAGTTGCGTATATTTTCAGTAGTCCTTACCCGAAAATGCATAGATGGGATATTGAAAACATGTCAATGCAGCTAATTTGCATGTTTCACAACGAATGTTGGGGCCAGAACCTGGGCACACTGGTTTTTGCAGTGCTCCAATAAGTTAATGTTTTTGCTATGAAATGTTATAATTAATAGTTTTGCTTATAAATTTTAAAATGAACAGCCAAGGTGTATACTTCTATTAATTAGATGTTCTCATCTATCAAATGATGACATGGTTTTATTATCTAAATGGGTAGTAGTCTTTTTTATGTTCTGATGAAGTCTCATTAAGTTGTAGGAAAATAAAGTGCTTAATTGATTTTACATCATAAATGTTTTTTGGCTGTCTGTTGAGAACAGTGTCTTTTTCTCATGTGTAGCAAATTATTAATGTGCTCATAGCTTATATAGTCACTAGGTGGGTTAATGGCTGTAGAATGTTTTTCAGTCTCAAATTGAGATCAAATTACATTGCTAAAATATGCAAAATGGTCTGTGTTTATCATTGTGTAAGCTGGTGCAACTAACATGAAAGAAATGATCAGGTTCAAATGTATTCAAGCAATTATATATAGACATTAATACTTTCATTGACTTAAGCTGGTCATATAGGTTCATAGGTTCATACTAGGCTATCTGCCCTAGGGCATTTATAAGCCTAGCCAGAGTGTGTTTGACTTTCGCCACCCATTTTAAATTTATTTTGCTATGCCCTTTTTCGAGGTTAGTATAATGTGCCTCTGTCTAACAGTGAAACAGAAGTGATTCCCGGGGTAAAACCTAAGATCCTCCATCCACTCATCAAGATTCCTCTTAAGAGAGTCAATGAGGGACTCTGCCTAACCTGGACTGGGATTTTATTCCAGAGTGAAGGGAGCCTCTGGGTTATGAATCTGTCCCTCCAGCATGTCCTATTTATTTCAGTGTTGAGGTTCAAGTCTCTCGATCGCGTATCTCTATGGGATTTGGATTTTCTGAGGTGCAGCATGTCCATTAATTCCAGGTTGGACATGGCTTTATACGTCAGACACAGATCACCTCTGAGCAGGCGGTATGCCACTGAGTAGAGCTGGAGTTTCTTTAACCGGGCAGCATATGGCATCTGTTTGAGCCCTTTGATCCTCTTAGTGAGGTACTTTTGGGGTCTTTCCAGTTTCTGCAGGTGTCTGGTAAGGTACATCCCAAAAGGAGCATTGTACTCAATTATGGGCCTGATGAGGGATGAGTAAAGAGGCACGATGACCTCCCCTGATCTAGATGTGAATCCCTTCATGATTAGGTGGGCTATATAAAATGTTTTTCTAACCACTTTGGCCACGTGGTTGTCAAATGAGAGATTGCTATCAACTTGGGTCCCCAGGTCCCTAATTACTTCTTCCGTACTTAATGGATTACCACTTATGTGGTAATTTGTGGGCACTTTGTTTTTGCCAAAGGGGATGACTATACACTTTTTGGCGTTTAGCTTGAGGCCATGGCTCTAGCACCAGCTGTCTGTTTCTATGAGGCCCTTTTGGAGGATGCTTGTGTCGGCTGGAGAGTCGATTATGGTGCCCAGTTTGCAGTCATCTGCGAACTTGGTCAGCCACAGTCCTTCCGTGTTGGCCTGTACCTCTGAGAATTATATACCGAACGAGAGGTCCCAGGACTGAGCCTTGTGGGATGCCACTTGTAACTGGTTTGGAGTCTGACATGGCTCTAGCAATTCTAACCATGTGGGTTCTGTCCTTGAGCCAGTTTGCAACCCATCTAGTGACATAGGGGTTTATATTTAAGCTGGTGAGCTTATCTATAATGCCTGAGTGGGGTATTGTATCAAAGGCTTCTGCGAGGTCCAGGTAGGCTGTGCAGTCCACCTTCCCCTTGTCAATGGCCTTGGTGACTGTTTCAAAGAAATCAACCAGGTTTAAAAGGCAGGATCTGCCCTTAACAAAGCCGAACTGGGTAGGATCCAGTGTCTGTAGGTCCCCAGTATCTTTATTTATAAGGTCCATGATGATCCTTTCCATAGCTTTGCAGACCAAGCTAGTCAGGCTTATGGGGCGATAGTTTCCAGGATCCATTGAGGCACCACCTTTGTGGAGAGGGACCACTGTTGCTGTACGCCACTCTTTGGCTACATATCCTGTAGTAAGGCTGAGATTGAACAGTAGTTTTATGTTTGGGTTTAGCTCTTTTTGGAGTTCATGTAGGACACAGCCCGGGGCACTGTCTGGTCCCATTGATGCTGTGTTTTTTGCTTTGGAGATGGCGGCTCTTACCTGAGCATCTGAGATGTCAGGGGGACAGCACTCTGCTGGGATAGATAGTTGCCCTTTTGGTGGGGAGGGGGGGAGACATTTGTGCTGAACCTGTCAGCTAGGATGTTGGCAATGTCTGTGAGTTCGGTGTATTTTTTGTCATTTTGGACTAATTCTGAGTATATCTGGGAATTTCCACCCAGGTTCCTAACATAACTAAAGAAAGCCTTGTGATTATCCTTCGTGTCCTGTGCAATTTTTCTCTCAAAGCTGGCCTTAGACGATTTTATGAGTGCCCGTAGTTTTTTGCTAATACTGATCAGAGATGCCTTCCCATTTCGGGATTTTGCTCTATCATGTAGTAGCTTCCTCTTTCTATTGTATAGTTTATTTATGACTGGGGTTCACCAGACAGGATGTCTGCCTTTGGAGGATTGGGTCTTGGTTTTATTTGGGATTGCATGATCCATGCATTCCTGAAGGTGTTCATAGAATGCATTTATAAAGGATTCTGTGGTCTGGGCCATATTTTCCACAGGCCTGGGGGCTTGGAAGGATTCCACCTCAGTTTTGAGGCTTGTGAAATTTGCTTTAGAGAAGTTTTTCACTGTGGTTTTCTGGGCAGGGGGTGGGGTCGGGATGTGAATATCTAGTGAGATTAGTTTATGGTCTGATCTTACCAGTGAGGGATACACTTCTGGTCTGGAGCATAGAGTCCCCGTGTTAGTGATGATCAGGTCCAGTATGTTTTCCTCTCTTGTGGGAGTGGTAACAAGTTGTTCCATAGCATTTGAGTTTATAAATTCTAGGAACCGTTGGGCTAGGGTGTTGGAGCTAGAGTAATGCTCCCAGTCTATGTTTGGGTAGTTGAAGTCGCCCAATATAATGGTGTTTGTAGAGACCTTCATATTTTCCAGTGTTCTCAGGAAGGCCGAGTGGAGTTCCTGGGTTTGGGAGGGTGGTCTGTAGCAGGCTATAAACTGGAAGGCAGTTTTACCCACTGTTAGTTTCACATGGATAGTCTCTGATGCTTTGTGCTGTGCCACCAACCTGGAGGTATGGGTATCTTTGATGAATATTGATACTCCCCCTCCTTTTGTGGTTCGGTCCAGGTTTTGGGGCCTAAAAGCATGGTATGCAGTATAACCTGGTAGTGCTGGGGTGCTCTTGGGAGCCTTGAACCAGGTTTCTGTTACTGCACAGATATCTATGTTCTCCAGTTTTGAGTGCATGCATCTTGAGGTTTAGACTTCTGGCGTTGAGTAGCACTACTCTTAGTTTCTTATCCCTTGTGATACCTATGGAGGTGGGTTTGTCTTTTGAGCCTTGCCTAAAAAAGGCACTATGGGGGTAGCAAGAGCCTTTGCCAATATCCAAAAGCCCAGGGGTGATAGGTGCAAGCCGTCCCTAGTGAAGCATCGTGGCTTGTCGAGCATGTCATCCCAGGCTGAGAGGCATTGGATCCCCTTTGAATGACACCAATACTTAAGCCAATTGTTGAAATTGATCATCTTGTCTTCATATTGTGGCATCATTCTTGGTGAGGGTAAGATGCTACTCAAGGTCAGGGTCATACCGGCATGGGCTACATGCTCAGAGAGCTCCTCTATGTCTCTTTTCATGTAGTCCAGGGAGATACGTCTCAGGTCATTCACACCAGCATGGACAATAACCAAGTCATATTTGTACTTGCCTTGGAGTGACCTGAGTGCTTGTGTTATGTGGCGGATCCTAGCGCCTGACAGGCAGCTCACCGTGACCTTCTTGTTCAGCCTGGTGAGCGGGACGTCAGTGTGCCTGACGATAGAGTCACCTATTACAAGTGTATCGGGTGTGTTGTTAGCCTTAAGGGCTGTGACTGTTTGGCACACTGGCTTTGTGAGCTACATGTTGCACGTGTTTTGTTTTGGGTCTGCGGTTGCTTGGGTGTCTGCTTTGGAGGTCTCTGCTGCTTAGGCAGATTTTTATTTAGAGCTTCCGAGTATGTTTTTGTGTGTTTATATGTTTGGTTTGCTGTCATGGTAGGTCTATGTGAGACTGGAATTGTAGTGAGTGTGGTTTCCTTTTCCTCCTGACTGGTTATGCCAGTACTGAGTTGAGAGAGCTTAGCCTCCAGTTTGGCTATATGGTTGCATCTCTCACATGTGTTGGAATTTGTTGGGAGGAGGAGGAGAGGGTTGTCTGTGTACATGAGGCAGTTGTAACATTGCCTCAAGATTCCCAGATTCACCAGCTGGACCAGAGAGGAGATTGACAACTGACCTTTGGACATGATAGAATAGTATTGGGAATTCCTTTATAATTGAAAAAAAACGGCCAGTGGGGAACAAGGTACTCAAGGGGAGTTTGTGAGGGTATAGTGCTTTTAATTTTTTAGTGCTGACTTATACAATTGCTTTAGTGAGCAAGTGCCAGGTAACTTAAATGCAATGTGCTACAGGTAACTTAAATGCAAAAACGACAAACAGTAACTTTCATTCAAGTGAAACAAGGAAATAAGTACAGTAAGCAATGCAGATATCACTAGGGATCCACAGAAGCACTGAGAAGCTGCGTTTTAGGTGGAATTAGCGTTTCAGGGAAATAACAAGCAAACAAGCATACAAACAAAGCTAGATTCAGTAGGCCTGGATCTAGACTATGCTACAGCAAACAAGGTGTACCAATTTCGTATAGTATGCAGAATAATGTAGATTCTTGTTGAAACTGCTTTTATAATATATGTATGACTCTGTTAAGCTAGGGTCCTTAACTTAGTGAAAAAAAACATTGTTACTATTGTTGTTATTACTATTTGTATTGCAAAACACAATTTCTTTATAAATGCTGAATGAGTTGTAACATGGAAAATAGAATTAGACTTGTAAAAGTACATTTTCATAAGAAATAAGAAAGTATTCCTTACTCTGAAGTTTCATTTTGTAGCATGTAATATGTGTACAGGATATGAAGAAGAAACAGTCAAAAAAGATATGAATCAGTTTAATGAGGCCATTATGAAAGAAGGATAACAACCCGACTGTATTAAAGACATTTCAGTTCTCAGTAGGTATTAAGTTATAGCTACAGACTGATATCTGGTGAATGTTTAATTTTTAAACAATCTGCCTCATTAAGGAATATTGATTTGTAAAAAAGGTTGGAATTTAACTATGCATTATGTCTCCTGTCAGGAAAAATTTGGCTTTCTTTTGACACCTTATCCATGATTATTAGCATTGCTTTGTTTTGCCAGTTATACTTCAGCAAATTCTCAAGTAAAAGTCTGAAAAATAACCACACTTTGGCAAATATTTTCAAACACTTGCCTTTAAGGCATGATAATTACTTACGCTGTGGCTAGAAATTTCTTGCATTCTTAAATACAACATTTGGCAAAGAAGCTGAAAATGTCTGAAGTGCTTATAAGCTGAGACTTATTACAGATTATAAATGCCACTATTCTACATTGCTGATGGACTGTAATTGAGATATATTTATCTTAAGCTCTTTTCTGTGTTTTAGCTTTAAAATATTGCAGAAGCACAAGTATACAACAAATTAATTATTAAATACTAATAGTAAAATATTAATATAGTTAACTAATTTTTTAAAAGAATTTGGATAATACTTAGAATTTTTCAATGTTTCATTAACTTTATTTTCCATTTTCAAAGTTCTCATTTTATCCTAGCTGTATGATTTTAGTTTTCCATTTAAACATCATTAGTTAATGAGAAAGCCACCCAGAGCTTTAAACATAATCACTAATTGACTATTAATGAAGAAGATCCTCACATAATTAATTTCTCAGCTACAATAGAATTTGGAAACTTCAGTATGTGGCATAATGTTATAATATTTCAGCAACCCATTTAAGAGGAAGACAGATTAGGCAATACAGTTAGCTGTACAAAACAAAAAACATCCTTATCAGAACTCTGATTATTGTTGAACATTTTCTTATGTTTATTTGAAATAGCAAAAAAGACTGAAATATATGACCAATTACTTTGTGCTTTGTGTGATGTACTGCACGAACAGAAAAAATAATCTAAGTGCTGTAACATTAAACAGAGTTTATGCAACTTTTATTTTATATAAATGTATTTTCTAAGATATGACAGTGGTCCAGGTAGAGTATTTTGAGGCTATTTCAGTGGATGCAAACCAAAATCAGAATTAATATTTTTGCAGTTTATGCGTGTTTAAATATATATATATATATATATATATATATATATATATATATATAAAAAATCGCATATGTACACATATGCAGAATACTAATAAAAATACACTAAAGTATTAATTACAATGTATAAAGGTACAACAGATTCCAGTCGTGTTATTCAACCTGTAGGTGCAAGAAAAGCAAATGATTGATGTATACAGAATGTATTAACAGTTGTACAATTTTGCAAAACGGACGGTAATGATGATGATAATATAAATGCCAAGATATGTGCTATTGTTGTTGTGCATAGTTATAAGTTTTGTACTTCAAATGGTTTGTGGGAGAAAATGCAAGTAGAAACTGATATAGGGTGTTAATCTTAATAACGAGAGACACAGGATCAGCACCTGCATCTCCAATTTTATTATAGTTACAGTGATATAGTACCTCAGCAGTTTGCCTTCAAGGATCAAAGTAGCACAGCACACAACCACTTTTATAGTCAGGCAAACCACAAATAATTTCAAAACTAACAAGATCCATTTAGACAATTAAACAATTAAATATTAAAGACACAGCATTGAAATCCCTGCATAGACAAAAAATCCTGTCAACCTTAATATCAAAACATAATTATATAGTGTATATTTTAATTTCAAACACTCATCTATTTAATTTAAATATGCAATATTTAAACATTTAAACATTTATTTAACATTATTTATTTTAAGTAATTTGTTAGAATACACAGAGCTATTGCAATATGCAGGTATCTGGATAATAGCGTAATATTACATTGCAAAGGCTGGGTCAGGTCCTTATATAAGACCATATCAGAACCTTGCCTCCTGACTGCCTTGGCTTGTAAGCCTAATCTTGAAAATATTGATCAATTTGTGTTTTAACAACTTTTTGACTCTGATATTATTGCCATTTGGGAGTTTGTTCCACGGTCCTGTCAATTGCCTCAAAAAAATTCCTTTAAGACTGTACTCAGTTTGTTTTTTCTCCTTTGTGCTGCCCAGCAAACTGAATATTCACTACAACTCAAAGCAAGTCAACTCTATAAAACACCTTTAGGCCTAAATATCATCTCCCCTAAAAAAAAAAACAATGTAGAAGGTAGAGTACAAGTTAAGATGCTGTATGACAGCTTCTTCACTGAGAAAGTCTGCCACATGTAGACTACTACATTTTCTAATGTCTGTTTACTTCCTTTACTGGTGGGTTGAAAAACTGGAATGATACTCTGAGTTCTTGTTTAAGCACAGGAACTAAAATACATTTATATCTGTGAGTCACTGCCTCAAAATTATTTATATAGTACAGAAACACTTCTTGAATATAAGACAGTCATTATTATTAAACCTCATCTGGCTCTCTACCATAACTTCTGTGACCTTTAGTTTGGTATGAGCACAGAATATATCATTATTAATGACAAATTGTTAACACTTACTGATTGAATTCACACGTAAAATATGACACATTTTTATGTTATTACTGTCAGACAAATAAGTAATTAATTTAGATAGTATTGTTGTTCACTCTGTTCTTGCAGTTAGGAGACAAAATCTGTAACTGTGTCTAATCAGACTGCATCAACATTGAGTTTTAGCTATGAACACATTATAATGACAATGTGCTAGAACTGAAACCTGTGTCATGTGTCTGCTAATTGTACAGTAGTTGGAAAAACAATGTTTTATCCTAGTATTTGGCTTCTGATTCTTCTTCAGACATGTACGCAATTTATAATGTAGAGGCTAATTCCATCCGTCATTTAACTTTGCATAATAAGCCAGTGAGACGTCAGGTTAAATGCTTTGGCCAAGTACAGATAGACGATATCCACTGGTAAGTTTTCATCTAGAGTATCAACTATAGGTGTATAAAAGTTAACAAGACTAGTAATATAAGAGCTTTCCTGGTTGAAACCAGGTTGGTATATGTCCACATTTGCTATGCATTAAAATATTTTTCTTGAAGTTGTCTTTACTTATGATGGTAGTATGTGATGGGCCTCTAATCACTTGGATCACAGGCGCACGCATTCTAGAAAATTGGTTTGATGGTAAAATGTTTTACAAAATTTTTAACAAAACTGTGTTTGCTAATGTTCATGTCTTTCATGCATTATCAATTATCCTTTAAAGTCCTGTCAAAACATGATGGCAGCTCTGTTGTTGAGACTCTAATTTATTGGGTCATAAACATCCTCTTCCTTGAAAGTAGGTATGTTGATAACCTTCTTACACAGTTTTATAAGCATAGGTATTTTCTAAAATGATTTTGAATAAGTATATTAGGCATGGACCTATATAACCCTTTACTTGTTGCAGAGAGAAGCAGATTAGATAACTGGTACCAGTGGTACAACTAACTTTGATCCTGTCTCTCCATTCAGTAACCCACTCCTACTACTTGACTGAACGGAAATCCTCCCCCCTACCTTACTAAAATTCCTCAAGTGTATAAGGCAGGCTTTGAGAAGGTTTCTATGAAAGGAAGTTGACAAAAGCATCTACAGTGGTCTGTTTTTGACTAATAGTTATATAGTCTTCCTTAAGGTAACAAATGTAATATTCAGCAGTGCAAATTCTAATATACTTATAAAATGATTTTATGTTCCATTTTCCAGCAGTCCAGAGATTCCAATGGCAGCCCAACCATGTGCCTCCAATGTCATGGAAAATTCACCCTTTTCCTCTTCCTCCCAAGGATGTACTTATAGGATTTGGGAGGTGGCTCCACTCCTGCAGGTACCCTGGTGCAATGCAGCCTGGAAAACTGAAAAAGGCATGAGCTTCAAGATCTCTCTTAGGCTGTAGTTGAGTGGCCAGTGAAGAGGCAACTTGAGTCCATACAACACCTCCTTAAGTAGTTGCAAGATTCACTGCCCTATTTGTATTGGACTACCATGGCACTAGAGGCCTGCACCCACCACATCACTAATGTCTGTCATTGCAGGTCCATCATGCAGTGGGAATATTTGAGGTTCTTTGGACTGAATTCCTCATCCTACTTCCTTCCATAATCATCTCTGATGCACCCTCTTACCTACTTCCTTCCCCAAATTCCTTCTTACATTAAAATAATTTGAAAAACAAAGGTGTTTATCCCTGGAAAAAAACATGGTACCCCCTCCTTGAGCACAACCCTCTTGCCTTCCTTTTATGTTTCCCTTGTCATCTGTATCCCCATTCCAGCTGTCCTGTCTTCCATTTTCTCAACTTACAAAGACCTAATCAGGTTTTCTACCTAAGGACATCCCTATAGTCACAATTCTGCATAGCTGTTGTGTGAGCTGCTTGTCTTAACTACTCACCATTTATGTATGCTTGTACAATCTCATACTCAACCCCATCTTCCAAAATAGTTGAAAGTATTCAAGACTTTATACATTAACAGCTGCATTTCCAAATAAAGTTGATACTTTTAATCCATTTTTGAATCATGGGCATTCCTGCCCAGGCTTTTTCTTTGCCATAGTCAGTGCCATTATATGGTGCTTACAGTATTTGCATGTACACTTAGCTGCATTTTCCACCAATAAGCCATGCAGAACTATAAACCCTGGGATTATGAATGCTACCCTTAATGCTGTTACAGAATTTATCTTAAAACTTATGTACATGACTAAATTATAAGCTTTTCTTACAAAACAATCATCTTTTGCATTGCTTGCAAAGTGCACTATATTTGTTGCATGCAGCTTAACAGTGAAAACAAATATTTCAGTTTTATTGTGTTCCTCTGCACGTATATGAAAGTCTAGCTGCAGCACATTAGTTTGAATTTTACACAGCTATTAAAAATGACCGGCATTGTGTAGTCAACAGAGACTCTTTTAATTGTGCAGTTTGCTTTTTTACCTTCAGCCTCATTGCTTACTTGGTGTATTATCTGGCTACACATTTATTATCTAATCCCATCTTGGAAATTAAAGTCACCAATAATTTTGTTTTTTCTTTAATTTTCATTTTGTTTATTTGAGCTTTACTTGCCTTCATTTTTACTCCTAGCTCTTATTTTGCAGGAACCGATCATCTATCATGTTTTGAAAGTTAATACTTGAAAGGTCACTTAGTCTATATACATTTAGTGATTTGTCAAGTGACACGTTAGCTTACCTCTGTAGTGTCCCTAGTGACTCCACACACATTTTCTTCTCTTAAAAGGAACTATGTATGTTATCAAAATTCACAGTACTTTTTATGTTTATCCACACTATTTTGTGTTATGTTTTAGCTCACTCATATAATTACCTAGTGACCCCTAATTCCACTTACTTCTAGTGAAAATTAAATGCATGTTTGGATTGCAGTAAGCCTGAACTTTGTCTGTCTGGATAGACCATTTGTCTTCTCAATTTTATTACTTAAAAAAACATTATATGCCTTATTTCCTTACTTAGTTGTAACTTGAAATTAGACCCGGTCTTCTTTCCCTTTCCAACATGCCTGCATGCACTAGGATATGGGTCCAGTTTTGAATTCTTAATTCAAAATAATTTTTGGAATGTTTCCTTGCAGCTTCTTGGTTGGTGCTGGATATTGAGAAAATATTTCAAGATAAGACAGAAGAGGTATCGCTGAAGATTTAATTGTTCATTAGGAGTGAGACAAAATGTATTAAGTGAAACACATCCTTGCCTTGTGAAACATTTTTCATAACTACTTGATGATTTCAAACAAACTGCAATAAGCATAAATTTTATATCTAAGTCTAAGAAGAAAGTAAGTAATTGCTGATGTACCAACTTGGGGGAAGGGTGTACATGAAAAGCAATGTATGGGGGTAAATGGGAAAAGTAAGGCAAAGAATAACCACAAAATGCATTTAATAAAGTAGCATTGGTGGATAAGTAAGCATTGTAAAAAGTTAGAAGATTGCAAAGAAAAAAAGCTGGAAAATTGCACAAATCAAGCTAGCACAACAAATCCATTAGCAATACCTGTGAGTACAGAACAATTAATAGGAATGCTTTGATATAAAGTTGTGAAATTAGTACTGGATTGACATGCAGTGCACTATTGTGTCAGACTCTGGGAGGGAACAAAAGAATGCCTTAAAGTCCATACCCATGGACATACAAGAACTAAAAGGTAGAGTAGTGATGGAGTGGAAGGGTCTGAGCATAGACATCCATTAAAACTAAATATTCAGCCCAGAGGACGGGATTGGAGGATGGATTATGCTAGATGATGGCAACTGGCAAAGCAGGGATGGGTGGGCTAAACCAACATGAAAAAAAATGTACATAATTACATCAAACACTGGATTTTTGTCAAGTCCTATTATAAGAAGGAGAAGACAGGAAAAGTTAAGCAGGATCTGTGGAGACATAGCTGTATTACACAAAACAATTTAAATTCATAGATGGGGAAAAGATGTACAACTACTCAAAGGAACACAAGATCATCAAGGGGTGTAAGGGAAGAAGAAAGTAGTAATCCTATCCCAAAAAAGATGTTCAGACAACCAGGGAGAAAGTGATAATTGGGATAAGCAAATTAATTATCTTACAGGGGAGGGTGTAAAGTGCAAAACAGACAACAGGAAACATTAAGTAGGGATGAATAAGGATTCTACAAGAACGTTTTTTCCTGGGAAGAATTAGATGGAATAGAGATAATGGGAGGGTTACAAAGTCACGATAGAAACACATAAAGACAGATTGTATGGAAGGTAGGAAATGCAACAAAAATGAGATCATAATTAGCTCAAGGAATGAAAGAGAGTGAGTGTCTTGACATATGAATGAAAAGGTATCCAACTGAGAAGGAAAATACCTTCAAAAGAGACATTTTGTTACAGGCAAGTAGGTTAGACAGCTTTTTAGTTAAAGAAAACTAAATGGGAATAGTGGAAGAGATGCAAATACAGGAGAGACATACATCAGACTATGGACCAATGGGAATTATGGTAAGTGTGCAGAAAAAGCAAACAATGAGAAGGTATTGGAGTTGGGCTAGTTGTAAATAGAAACAAAAGGCAAGGAAACACAGCAGGGTACAGTAACAGAGTCAGTACATGACAGTGTCAAAGGGACAGATTAAACAGCACTAATGACATGAGATCAAAGTCACTGTCACAGTAAAACTGTGCAGTGCGGAATGAAAGAAGGAAGGGTGATTAAGAACTGGAGAGAGGTTCCCTATTAGAAGACCGAAGACACATTCTTTCAAATGCGTCTTGGTCGAACTCAAAAGCCTGAAACGGCAAAATATCGAAGCGGCTTTTAAGTGAATTATTTCCCTGGGAAAGAATTTGCTTGGCCGCTTCATTACTTTGCCATTTTCAGCACTGTAGTGCAGTCTCGGAGTTAGTATATTTAGGTAGGGGGGTGAGGGGGGCACAGCCCCCCACATCAGAGGGTGTGTGGGGCAAAGCCCCCCACTTAATCTAATGTTTAAAGTATGTTTTTTTTTGGTTGTTGTAGGAACAGCAATGTTTTTTTCCCCTAGGAAAAAATCGCTGTTCAGACGGTTCAAAATTGTAAGCTTTCGCTTACATAGGATTGAGCAATCATCCTTTGCTTTTTTTAAGCACTCAGTTATCTAATATAGACCCTGGAGAGAAAGAAAGCTAAAGGTGTGATATAAGAGGAAGGCAGATGACCTGAAAGTAGAGTGGAAGTATTAAAGATTAGGAAAAAAAAGGAAAAAGAGTAGAAATAATAAAATTATTACTGAACAAGAAATTCAATAGTACAAGAGGTACTTCTGATTGTTAGTGGTGGAGGCACAAGGGAAACAGCTAGCCAAGAAATACATGAAAAAGCAGGTGATAAAAGAAGTATAAAGAATAAGGAGATGAGAAGAGTAGTTAGAAGAGAATGGGCTAAGCAGGAACAGTTTTAAGAAATACTACGTGAAGATTTACAAACATCAAGAAGAGACAGAAATCCTTGAATGGAAATGAGGAAAGAATGTAGAGGGCTATATACAAGAGCAAGCAAAGACAATCTGAATGCGAAGGTAACAAGGGATAAGAAAAAGGAAGATGGAGAGGAAAGCTGGAGGATATTACTGGGTCTTTGCATATAGCCTGTTTCCAACATATGAACCTTTCCACTACTTGCTTTTGCTAGTGTATTCCATAGGAATATATATATATATATATATATATATATATATATATATATATATATATATATATATATATATATATATATAAAACCGGAGGAGCATCTGATGTGAAAAAGGATAGAGAAAGTGACTAGACTGAGGAGCTGGCAACAGAAATCAGACAATTTGTTTGTCCTATGTACACATGGTTGTATATAAAATGTCAGACCTGTGACTGCAGAAATGGCTGTAAGAGAGACATTTGAAAAGTTTAGAAAAAGGATGGTACTTGGGTGCACCATCTGTGTGGAGTCTGCATGTCCTCCCCATGGTCGAGTGGTGTTCGAAAGACATGCGTGAATGGGCATGCCTTCGTTGAAGGTTGGGCATCGGGCTGGCACCTTGGCACCATAAAAATCGACTGCCAATCATTAGCGGACTGGACGTCCACTGTGGCGACCCCTAACAAGCCGAAAGAAAAACAATAACTTGGGTGCAACAACAAAAAGTAAGTGATAGTGACATTAGCAAAATGGAAAGGAGGAATAGTTAAGGGCAAAAGGGGTAGAATTTCCTCAAGTACCTAGTGGTCTTTGTTTAGAACACAGTAAGATAGACATTATTGAAAAAAAAATACAAAAAAGTAAGGTATACTCTTCAGAAAAGTGGGAAGAAGACCTGGAAATTGCATGGGAGAATTAATGCATCAAAGATGAGGATGCTACTTCTAGTCTTCTACCTCCTGTACAACATTCAAATGTACTCTAGGTTAAGGGAGAAAGGATGAAAGAGAGTTGCAGTATACTGACCGTAGACAAATCAGGCAGTGAAACAAATGTAGAAAGTACAACACTGAGGAGGTCAAAGTCAGAATACTGGATATCTGGTATTCAACTACTCATGAGATTGGTAAAAGGAGTCAGAAAGGAGGATAGTATATGTCAAGAGGAAGAGGTAGGAATGATGCACAATTCTGGGACTGTGTGTGGCCAGAAGTCTGAAAGCAGACCCAGGCAAGTGTGAGAGACATAGTTAAAAATGAATCAAAACATTATTCATATTCTGTGCTTGTGGCATAAAGCAAGAAGACAACATCTGGAAAGAAAAACAGACAGAGTGAAATTTATGTTATCAAACTGCTCAGTACTGAAGATAAAACCGTCATCACTCAATGCTGAAAGGGACAGTAAAGTAGCACAAATTATACCAAAGGTTCCTAGACATGAGCGGATGATGTCAAAATCTTAATATAATAATGAGTGAAAGGAGTGGAGGGGGACATGAAAACAACAATGTAAAAGAGATATTAAAGTACTTCTAGTGAAAATCATACTTGAAGGAATAAGATGGTGAATCCAAAGTAAATTCAAGGGAGGTCAGAAAAGAAGCAACAGACTGCTAATGAGAAAGAGGGCACTATTTATGAGGATTGTGCGTGAATGTAATACCCTCTATGGAGTTAACATAATAAAAATAATAATAATAACAGTGGAAATAAAATAGAACATTTTATCTTCCAAAAGTAAAAGGCAACATTGACATGCTATTGCAAAGTTATGCAATTTAAGACAGGGCAGAGGGATCCATAATAAAAGCTCTCAAACTGCAAAAATCAGTTTAGAATATCTCAAAACTGGTACATCATGAAAACAGATGGGAGAGTACCAAAATAAATTTGATTCTGATGCCACATTTAATACATACACGAGAATGTATATTTATGGAAGAAAAGAAACAAGTGAAGTGACATTAGACATGATATGCATTCAGGAAGATCATTTACTGAATTGTTTTGGTAAGGATGTCCTAGGGTGCAAATAACCAACTACTGCTAACTTTCTGTCGAGGCACAGCTACTGTATCATTGCTACATTTTAACCTATGGCTTCATATGTTGCAAATGTAGCACTACATGTACTTTTTACTACTTACTATTGTAGTATTCAAACAATTATTGCGCATATTAAAAATGAAAAAATATTCACTTTCATAAAATATCTTCGAGTTCTGGGGCACTGTAGTGTAAAGCCCACACTTTAATTCAAATGCCCTATTATTTATTAGTGATACAGGCACTAGAGAAGGCAGAGAAGAAGAGAGGAATTAGTTGAAAACAGAGATTCAGTTGTGCTAGGACAATAAAGGTAAACCAGAATGCTGAGCTTCTGACACACTGTTAAGAGAAAAATGTAACACCAAAGCAACAAATGGTTTTGGATACATGCCTGTCTGTCATGTCACACATGCTCTGTCACCATTACCAGCATGTGAATATGTAATCATGCTTATACTAAAATATGGCACAGCAAGTCCCAACTTATTATGAGTGTACATGCCAACCGACATGGTGATAGCTAGGGGCCTGCAACAAAATCCTTGAACCTGAACCTAGGAAGGTACCTTGTGACAAATGTCTGTCATCCATGCAAAGCATGGCAATGAAATGTGATTTGATGAAGATATTCTCCTTCTGAAGGAGGCAACTCACCCCAGACAAGAGGAACTGAGGAAAACAATCTGCAATCAGAGGAAATAAGATGGAAATGATTAATTATCGCTATTCAGGAGGAGACTTGATAGGCAAGTATGAAAGAAAAAGATGTAACAGCAGAATTTATTGAACCAGTTATTAATATTATTACATATTTATAGAAATCATTACACTACAAAAAGAATGTTGATTAACTACACACACAACCAATGGTCTTTCAGTTGCTTAATACTGCTATGATAGGATTCTGCTATACAACATTGAGCAACAAATCCTAGAATATCTGAAATACTGAACACTTATGCCCAGAACAGAAAAAGGTAATGAAATGAGCATTTCAAAGCAGTGCAATCCCCTGATGAGGAGTCCAATCTCCTGAATTTATATATTCCAGCACCATACTGCAACAACTTAGAGGGGAAACTCTCCCAAAAGAAGAGAGAGGACAAGGCAACAAGGAACACAGCAATTCTTGTTTTCTCATATGAATATCTGTTACTCCCACTCTTAAAAGAAAATGGAACCTAGTGGTAAATTCATACCAAAAGCAATGTTTGACACTGGGATCTTTGGTGTCGTGTGCTTCAGAATGTTGATGCCTGAAAAATTTAAACTCAGCCACCTGCAAAAATACCAGATGATAGCCATATTTGCTTGGGATCATTAGAGCTTATAGATGTGTTTGCTTCAAATAATATGTTACTGTTCTTTTCCTTCTATTCTAGTGCATTTCTCATTGTCTAAGGCTACCAGCTCCTGAACAGTCAGGCACACTAAGGTAGCAGATAACCGTTTCCTCCATTTTTCCAGAGGGTTATATGCTTCCAAGTGTGAATATTAGAGTGGGATCCCACTCAGAGAGTACATGGAATCATTTTATGTTTTTGTTGCAGCTACATAAAATTCCATACATTTAAAATTCACAATCAAATGTGAGATCACAAAAGAGCAAGTTTCAGAAGACATGGATGAACTACCATGGCAGGGCTAGCCACCCAGCAGTGTAAACTTTGAAGTGGCACTCCAACCCCATATGAAAAATGGGAAAAGGAGTTGAGGATAGATGGATGGATAGATGTTAAAATTCAAAATTCACTAATATAAACTGGGACTTTGCCTGCTAGAACCACTTTGCACAACTGTGTTAAGCACACACATATGTATATCCCTCTATCTATTTCTCTATAGCATTGTGAATTGCAATAAATAGATTTGGATTAAAATAGCTCAACTAGGAATAAAATCAGACTGGAGGATGATTTAATTTCAATAACCATTTTAATAATAATTGATTTACAGATTTAGTCAATATTGCATAATCAGAGTTTAAAAGGGAAGTTGGTCTATAACTAGACATCTCTGAAGAATTTTACGTTGATTTGAGAATCATAATTCTAGCTAAAGAAAATACAGGGTTAAGCTGAAAATAATTGTTACTTAATTGAGAAGTCTAACTTAAAGAGCTCATAAATCTGCTAAAACTTAATTAAATTTAGCTGGGAGTGAATCACAGCTTACTACTTTATATAGGTAGGGAGAAAATAATCTATTTTATTGATTCATATGAATTACTGAATCCATTAAGTGATTCATATTTTTACAACAAATTAAGATATATCTTTATAGTTTGTTTGAAAAATTTACATTTGAAACAACAGAAATATTTTTTTTTGGTCTAGAAATCTTTTGGATTCCAATTTGTAGTCAAGATATAAAATTAGAATTATGTTTTAAGAAAATGTTTTTCTTAAAAAAACATGAAAATCTTACTGGTAATCAGTCGTCCTTACGTTTAACTTATTTATCGCTAACAAACTCCATTAATTTTAGGAAAGAAGTTCTTGTCTCCACCTTTTGTTGACCACATTTGAAGGGAGTTACCTCAAAAGTTGATCCAGTAGTAATAACTATTCAATACTTTTATTTATCCTATTGATCTTCTACTACTTTCTTTCATTATGAGTTGAAAAGTATTCCTTGAATAAAAGTTTTAAAGGACAGTAAGGAATTTTAATCATTATCATTATGACTGCAGAATATCTTACAATTGCTGCTTTCAATAAAATAAATACAAAAATTCCCATGTGGCAAATAATTTGTTTCCTATAATTGTCAGTTTATAGATAATACTGTAGGAACATGATCAGGACTATATCTGAGAAACTCTTTAAGAAAATAATGTAATTTGCATTTCTTAGATACTAATATATAGTCAGGTCTTGATAAGAAGAAGAATTATGATCAAAATAAAACATTAAAATCATAAATAAACTATTAAATCTCCTTAATTAGTTAACATTGAACCTCCTTGAATACTTGCCAGGTCATCATTAAAGTTTTCAGCTAAAACAATATTGCAATGAGATATATACATTTAATTGACAAATTATGTAAAACATTATCATATTCAAGAAAAGGAGCACAGAATGAATCACATAACCTAAACAAGTATTGCTGTTGACAATCAGCAATTTTTTTGAATCATGACATTAGTAACTATTCAAAATCTTAATCTGGTTTGAATCATTCAGTATTGAGACCCCTCAAGGTTCATTGTCTGTTAAATTAATAGTCACCTTTATTAGTTTATTATGATTGATAAAGGCTTTATAATTCTGTGAGGCTAAATAGATGTCTTGAAAATAAGTAATATCAGCTGTTATATGCTTTAGGAATTTGGAAATATTGCACTTTTTAATTAAAATTATTAACCCATTTACATTTAAAGCAACAATTGTCTTTCGTCAGTAAGACATTCACTAAATTCTTATCACTGAAACAAGCACTATCCATGATGGGTGGAGCCTCCACTTCCCTTCCTTATGAGATTCTTCTGGAGAACTGAACTTTAGCTTTAAAACTTTATCATTGATCTTAATCCTAGCCACAAAAATAAAGCAAAAAGATATTTTGTGGTGCAGATAATTTCTAATATCAGCAAAAGTGCATATTTTCTGCAGCAATTCAATGGGCAAGTCTTGACAAAGTCTCTGTTTTTTACACAGCAGAAAGAAAAACATATTGTGGTCATTCAATGACTGAGACGTAGTGTTGCCCAGTAATAGATGGCCAATGTGTAATGTACAATATCAAAACAAAATGTCAAACGTTCATTAATACTTTCTTCCTTTCTAATTTCTGTGAAAGTATATTTTTGCAATAATTGAAATTTGTATTATCTAAAATTTATGTGACCCCCCCCCCCCCCATTATGATATCAAATTTCCATTTTCTTTATTCAAAATTGAGCATTTGATCTTGGATATTTTGGAGAGAAGAAAAAGAGTCATAGTAGCTTTATATTAGCACAACTAAATTTTACAATCATTTTTTTTGTTCTGTTATTAACTGCTTTTTACAAGATATGTAAGTTGCAGTTCAGCTAACTGACTTGACTGCAACCATCATGGTCATTTTTTAATTCATTGTACCCATTGTCATGAACACATGTTCAGATGCAACGATATGATTAATTACTAGATTAGCATCAGATTTAGATGACATCATGCCTTTATAATTTGCAGATGTTCCATTGCATAGCTTCATTTGCAGTTTGTTCATTATTTCTGGCTGAGGTTTGCTTTGTATGTTAATGGCAGAAATAAAATAATCTGTTGTTGAAGTCTCTTCTATTTGGGCTTCTTCAAATGTTTTCATACCCAGATCCAAGGAGGAAAAGCATTGCAAAATGTTGTGATCTTACAGTCGCTAGCTTTGTGATTTAGCTAAGAATACTATGATGTCTGATTGCTTTGTCTGCTTAACTTGCTTAGTGTTCTAATGACAAATAATGAAAAAAAAATCAAACTGCTTCATTGCAGTGGCTGTCCTAACCAACATATTTTCAAAGCATTGTGTTAAAGAAGAACAAAGAAAATTTATAATTTGCAATAACTTGACTGCCAGTATCAGTAAATCATCTCATAGGTAGCCCCTCAGGTGATTATCTGTACTGAACTTACTTCACAGACAACTTTAATGTGTTGTAATGCTATCAATATAACTGCTGCACTTTTATAATGATGTTTATAACACTATACATAGATATATCACCATTTTGCCTTTTGTCCGTGCACATATTTTGTGTCCTTGATCTGCCTTTTTTCATGCTGCTGTCAAAAGGCACTTAAATCTTAAACTGTGGGGGTGTCAAGAAAGCATAATGTAATCTGTGGAGTGTGTGCTGCCCCTGCATTGGCCAATAATCAAGGAGCTTCAATCTTTACCACTGGCAACAGCTGGGGGATGTACACACTGCGAGAATGACAAGTACATACACAGTAAAGTGCAATTTCCCTTAAGAGCACAGAGAGATTACAGTTGGTCTTGGGATGGTTTCTCCAGATCCCAAATAAGACTCCCCACTGGCACAACTATAGGGTTAAGATCTCAGCTGAAGAGCCAAGCCAAGACATTCAGGACCCTATCTGTCCATCCAATGCTTAGTATCCCTGCCAAAGTTGCTGACATACACACACACTTTGAGATTTGGTTTATATGCAAACACAAACATACACCTGGGGAAGGCTGGCACAGGTTCACTAGCAATGCCCCCTTCTGCCCAAGACTAGTTGGTTTCCACTACCACCAATCCCTATGTATCGGCTACTATAAGGCCCTTACAAAGGATTCCAATCCTACCATGTAGTATGTTACTATTATCCAAATGTTAGTCCTGACCAAGACTTGCAAGGCTATTTAGCAGTGGCCTGTACAGTGTCACCAAATACATATTTAAACTCTTAGAGTACTTGCATATGTCACACAAATATCAGCCACAAAGATAGGTTTTAATATATTTAATAATAAATAATAAAATAACAAGACAATACTCAGTCAATCAACACAATAACTTCAGAGTTCAAAATCACAGGAAATATTTTAAAAGAACATTGAAGGACACAAATACAGAAACAAATCTAAACTAATCTTTATTATATTCCTTTCTATAGGTAAAAGAAATACTATGCCCTAAATCTTACTTGCTACAAGGCAAATGCAGATGGTGATGATGAGTATATGCTTCAAGGCCAAATACAAAATGCACAGTCTCTCTCTGAGAGAGCTCTTAAATTAACATCACATTTTACTGCTGGGTTAGCTTGGATTACATTACTTTTTGTCACCTGACTTCAGTTCCCAAGCTAAACCTCCCACTGTAGCCTTCGACATCTACATGCTCTTTCGACATTTGCAGTTGCTAGAAGGCATAAAACAATAAAACAATGCAGAAGGCACCCTAGTTGTAAATATCCTGTCTCCTTGCTGCATTGAAAATAAATTTTATAACACAATCCTAAAACAATTTAATTTCAGCTTATTTTCTTGATGTTTTGCAAGTTAACACCATATGTTCCAGTTTCTACTATTCAAGCATGCATTTGCACAGGTTTACAGTTTATATACATTTCTCCTCTTTTCCAGTAGGGTACACTGTGGACACATCCTTGAAGCTCAGAACTGAATAAACCCTGTTCAACACACACTTCTGTACCAGTAGGATAATGTACACATAATATACAGTTCTAATACATTTGGTAACACAAGCAATTTGCATCATGCTGGTATTCATAAATGACATATAACTATTTACAAAATTCCAGCTGGCTGGGCTGGCAGTGTCTCCTTTTGTTACATTTCTATATAAATCATATTAATATTCTCAAATGACACACAATTATTTACAAAATTCCAGCTAGGTAGTGTCACACTTCTTCTACCATGAAAACCCAAGCTAGTTTTTCAAGTGACCCTTGACAAATGTTGCTTGAGGGTTGAGCCTATCTGGGAATACCTTACCCCATTCCCGGTCTTGAGAGCCTGTCTGCATTGGCATTGCTAAACCCACTATGGTGCTGCACTGTCATATCATATGCTTACAACCCTAGGCTCCATCTTAGTAACTTGGCATTTTGCTGTCTGGCTCAATGTAGCCATATTAAGGGATTGTGGTCTGTAACTACAGTTAATTTCCTTCAATACAGATAAGGCTGAAGTTTGTGCAGTGCCCACACTATGGCTAGGCATTCCTTTTCTCCAGCTGCATAGCATTCTTCCATGGGTTGGAGCCTATGATTAAGATATACTAATGGGTGCTCTTCTCCCTCTGAGGAAGCCAAAGTATAGCTCATACCCCATTGATTGAAGCATCCACCTGCACAACAAATTCTTTGCTGTAATCTGGACTGGCTAACACAGGGGGTCCTCCCAATACTGCTTTAAGCTTCTGGAATGCCTGCTCACATGCTGAGGTCCACACTAACTTATCTGGCTTGTTTTTCCTTGTCAGGTCTGTGAGGGGAGCAGCTATGGTACCTATAATCAGGTAAATACTTTCTGTAGTACCCCGCTTGTCCTTAAGAATGCCTTCACCTACTTTTTGGTAACAAGGGCAGGCCATGCCTGAATGGCTCCCACTTTAGCAGAATCTGGCCTGATCTTACTACTCCCCACTCTATATCACAGGTAGGAGACCTCTGCCATACCCACCTGTCATTTGCTGGGCTAAATGGTCAACTCTGCCCTCTGTCTGCCCAGCACTTCCCCAACATGCTGAAGATGCTCTGGCCAGGAATGGCTGTAGATGGCAATATCATCTAGTTAAGCATGGTCAAAATCTCCTGTTCCAGCTATCGATATGATCTGCCAGCCTCTGGAAAGTCACTGGGGCATTTTTCATCCCGAAGGGGATCTTCCTAAACTCATACAAGCCAAATGGAGTCACAAAGGCTGACCTCTCTCTAGCACTGGGAGTCAAGGGCACCTGCCAGTAACCCTTAATAAGATCAGTAGTGGTAAGATACTTAGCCCCCCCCCAGCTGCTCTAGGGCTTCATCTGCCCTAGGCAAGGGGTAAGTGTCTGACTCTGTATGACTATTTAATTTCCTGTAGTCCACACAGAACCTGGTGCTGCAATCCTTCTTTGGTACCAGCACCACTGGGGGGCCCAGGGACTGATGAACAACTGAATTACCCCTAGTTCCAAGATTTCCTGTATTGCCTCCCTCAGACTCTGGCTCTCTCAGGCACCCTGTAAGAGGCCTGTTAAATAGGCCTTTGGGTCCTGTATCCACATAGTGCTGCACCAGGTGGGTGCACTCTGGTTTCCCAGTGAACATGTCCTCAAACTCCTGTAACTCTGCTTGTATTTCTCGAACCTGGGTAGGGGATAGCTGCTTGGGACATTACTACCCCTTCCACTGAGGTGTCAGTTCAAGCATCACTGAAATAATCAGCCACCAGATCCCCCTCAGACTCCTCCTGCCATCCAGTGCAAATACCAAGCACAAGGGCCTCCTTATCATGGAAAGGTTTCATCATGTTAACATGGTACAATTTGTGCCCCTGCCTCCTGCCTAGCAGTTCTACCATGTAGTTATCACTGACCATCCTTGACATCTTGTAGGATCACTCCCAAGCTGCCTGCAGCTTGTTATGTCTGACAGGAATGAGAGCCATTACTTGTTGCCCTACAGCATACTCTCTAGATCAAGTATTCCTGTCATACCAGACCTTTTTCTGTTCTTGGGCTTCTGCCAGGTTCTCCGGGGCCAAGCCCATGAGTTCCCTGAGCCTTGTCCTGAGGTTTAGGACATATGCCACAACAGACTTATTGTGAGATTTACACTCACCCTCCCACTCATCTCAAAGTAAATCTATAGGTCCCCTCACCCTATGCCCATACAGCAACTCAGAGTGAAAAGCCTGTGGATTCCTGGGGGACCTCACCATAAACAAATGATGGGGCAAATATCTGTCCCACTCCCTTTTGAACTGGTCTGCAAATCCTTGAAGCATCATTTTGAGTGTAGAGTTTCACCTCTCAACAACACCATTAGGCTGGGGATGGTAGGACTGGTCTTCAAGTACTTCAACCCACCATACTTCCACAGACAAGCCAGCAGGTCTGATGTGAAATTGGCACCTCTGTCAGTATTTCTTTTGGGAAATCTACCCTGTTGAAAATCTCTAGCAAATCATTTGCCACCTTTCCTGCCTCACACAGAGGACAGAGCCATTGCCTCATGGTATCTGGTAGCATAATCTACTACCACTAGGATATACTTTATCCCTGTGGAACTTGGGGTACTTGAAGACCCCACAATATCCATAGCTACCCGCTCAAATGGCTCCTCAATAACAGGCAAAGGCATCAAAGGAGCTTTCACCTTGTCTCCTGCCTTGCCTACTTTTTGGCACTGCTCACAGATCCTGCAGTACCCTGTTGCAGCTCTGGAAATCCCAGGCCAATAAAAGTTTTGCATAATACATGTTTGTATGTTTTATGCCCATAGGACCTGCAAAGAGAATATCATGGTCTATGGTTAGAAGTGCCAGATGGTAGGCTCTGGGCACTACCAACTGCTGTATTCTGTCACCCTCTAGCCCTCCCTCAGGGGTCGACTCTCTGTACAGTAACCCTTTGTCCTAGTATATATATTCCCCATTTCCATTTGGAATCAGTTGCCTCACTAGCTACCTCCCTCAGGCCTTCTAATGTAGGATCTGAGGGCTGAGCCTGTCAACTATCTCCTTGTAACCCTTCCCAGCTCCCTTCCATAGGAAGTCTGGTATCCTCTGACAATGGTGCCTCACTGTCAGTCTGGCTACTACTACTCACCTCTTCCCTTGCAGTCACTCTGTCCAAGGGAACATCAGTACCCACAAGCAGCTGTGTTTCATCTTCAGTCTTACTGCTACAGGGTAGGTCCCTTTCTGATGTAACCACCTCACCAGTCCTGGCTGCTAGTCCGTGATCTCTTTGGTTCTACCCTAGGCTACTAGACCCACATGCTTACCTCCAAGCCTGACTGCATGTAACTGCATGCACACGGGGTACTGCATTATCAAAATCATTCCCTATCAGGACATCTGCAGGGATATCCTCAAACACACCTACTTGCTGGCTTCCTTTACCACCATCCCAGTCAAGGGGAACCCTAGACAAAAGTATTTGGAATGGGGTCCCTCCTAAAGCTCTGACTGGAGAAGATTGTTTAAGCAAGTAGTGCTCCTCTTTAACCATTTCAGGCTTCACAATGGTTAGGTCAGAGGCTGTTTCTCTCTTACCAATGGCCTCTTTCCCATTTACTAAGATAGGCTGTAACCTCTTGTGGTAGTTTGGTATCCTTTTTGTCTCAAGAAAAGTTACTGCTGGCATTTTGTCATGCCTACCTACTGGCTCTTGTACCTTTTGTTCCCTACCTTGCCTCCATGGACATCTATATGATACATGGCCCCACTGTTTGCATTTAAAACATTTAAACCTTGGTCCTGGATACGTACCTGGACTAGTGACTTCCCCTGCTACTGGCGGGCTCTGTTGGGGAAATCTGGGCTGCCCACCATGGGTTCCCTTAGACCCATGAGCAGCACTGCATGTCCCTTTCCTGTGCAGTGATGCCTTGATTCCCCAACTCATCTGCAGTGCCACATTGACCATCAGCTAACCAGATTGTCATGTCCTCAGGCACAGTGCTAAGGGTTTGTTCCCTCACCAATAGGTCTGCCAGCTCTTCAAAAGTGGTAACCTGATATCCACTCACCCACCTATGAAAATAAGTGCTTAGTTCAGCAGTATATTCATATACACTTTCATCTGCCTTGCGTCTATGCTCACAAAACTTTTTTCTATAAGCTTCAGGTGTTAACTTATAGCATTCTAACAAGCCCATTTTGACTGTATTATAACTTACATGGTCAGTATCAGACAATTTAGAAATATCAGTTACAGCTTTACTATGGAGTAAGGGGGTCAGGAACCATACCCAGAGCCCTTCATCAGCATTATACTGTTTACATACCCTTTCAAACATATGAATGAAACTATCACAATTATACTCTTCTGTAAATTCTGTAAGAGTTTTACTGACCTTTGCTGCTTCTGGAGTTTGTTTACTCTCTTCCCCATTACCTACATGACTCTGGCAAAAAGTGTGCTTCTCCTTTTCATGTTGCCTCTGCCTCTCCTTCTCGTCTGCCTCTAGACATCGCAGTTTCTCATTCTCCTCAGCCTCTAGATGTCTCAATCTTTCTGCTGCTTATTTTCCAAATGCTTGTCCTCCAGCTCAAGTCTCTCAAAGATGGAATTTAAGTCCTCTGTGGAAAGGTTGACATGCCCATTTTCTGAGAGTTGTACATCTCTAAGGCAAGCCTGGTTGTTGTCCTGATCACTGGTCTGTGATGCAGCTGTTCCCAAAGCTACAATCATTTCTGCCTTAGTCAGGATGGCATGCACCAGTCCTTTAACCTGACACATCTCAGTCAACTGGCTGTTTTTCAGCTTGCCATACTCCTCTGCTGACATGCTTGCCTGCTTCCCTGACTAAGCTAACAAAAAAAAAATAATAATAATTGTGAAGTGAAACTTTGAATGTTCACTCTGTGGCTGATTGAGAGTACAAACACCTTCAGTTACCACTGTACACGGGTTATTAGAATTCAATATCCACATCGCTACAAGCCAATTAATATGTGATGTGGCTATCTCACCACTGTCACCCAATTAATATGTTATGTGTATACTCCACCACTGTCCAATTAATAGGTAAAAGAACAGAAGTGTATATAAATTATATACCTGTGCAAATGTATGGTTTAATAGCAGAAACTGGAACATAAAGAGTTCATTTGCAAAACTTCAAGAAAATAAGTTCAAATTAAATTGTTTTACGATTGTGTTAAAAAAGTTACTTTCAATGCAGGAAGGAGACAGGATGTCTAGAACTAGGGTGCCTTCTGAATTGTTTGTGTTTTATTGTTTTATGTCTTCTAGCAACTGCAAACATCTGAAAGCTATGTATTTTTCACAAGGAGATGTCACATGCTACAATGAGGGATTTAGCTTGGGAACTGAAGTCAGGTGACAAAAAGTGATGTCATCCAAGCTAACCCAGCAGTAAAATGTGATATTAATTTAAGAACTCTCTCAAAGAGAGACTGTGCATTTTGTATTTTGTCTTTGACCTGGAAACATCTACTCATCATCACCATCTGCACTCGTCCTGTAAGTAAGATTTAGGGCATAATATCTCTTTTAGATATAGATAGGAATATAATAAAGATTAGTTTAGATGTTTTCTGTATTTTTTATTTTACATTTGTTAACCAGGTTAGTCCAACCGAGTTTGCAAAGAAACCAATTTTCAGTGGAGACTTGAGGGGAAAAGCCCCAGCAAACATAAGTAAAGATAAAGTGACAATATAAAATATTAAATAACAATCACTATATAAAATAATTGTAAAAAAGAAAATGTTAACTATTTGCATTACATTGATAGTAAGCAACCCATTTTCAGTGCAGACCCAAGGGGAAAGAGCCCCAGCAAACATAAGCAAAGATAAACATACAGGACAAAAACTATAAAAAATAATGCAAATATGAAATTAATTATAAAGAGAAAAAATGATGAACATTAAGGTTTGCACTGATAGCAGTGGTCTAAATTAACTACATATAAGAGGAAAAACAAAGATAATCATTGTTCAAAAGAAGAAAAATGTATAGACATTGATAGGAAGGGGGGAGATAAATAGTGTGAAGAATGGGAGAGGGAGAGAAAGTATGGGGCTATAGTAGTAGAGCTGAGGGATTTTGTTGGTTAGTTTATGCAGAAGTTACTAACAGAGAAAGAAAGTTAGGAGATGAAACAGGTTGTACAGTAGGATAGACTATGTGTGGTCAAGGCAATGGCATAAGGCATATTTATTTGAGACTGTCCCACGATGCTGTTTTAAAGTATTTCTTGTAATTTTGAACTCTGAAGTTAGTGTTGATTGACTGAGTATTGTCTTGTTCTTTTATTATTTATTATTAAATATATTTAAACCTGTCTTTATGACTGATATTTATGAGACATATTTAAGTTCTTCGAGTACTTGCATATGTATTTGGTGACACTAAACAGGCCACTCCTAAATAGCCTTGCAAGTCTTGGTCAGACTACCATTTGGATAATAGTAACATTACATGGTAGGATTGGACTCCCTTTGTAAGGGCCTTATAATAGCTGATAAGTAGGGGTTGGTGGCAGTGGAAACTACCTTATAGTCTGGGGAGAAGGGGGCATAGCTAGTGAACCTGTGCCAGCCTTCCCCAGGTATGTATGTGTGTTTGTATATAAACCAACTCTCAAAGTGTGTGTGTGTGTGTGTGTGTGTGTGTGTGGGGCAGGAGCAGCCTTAGGTCAACTGGTGCCCTAGGCAAAAGGGCTCCACGATGCCCCCCACCACACCACCCAGTGCCCCCATCCTGGTCTAACTACATTAAATAAATACTGCAAAAGCCCCCCTGTTAGACTGGGCACCCTAGCGGCCGCCTAGTTGGCCTATGCCTAAGGCCAGCTATGGTGTGGGGCAGCTATTTGGGTAGGTACATGAAGCACTGGTTGGACAGAGAGGGTGCTGGAAGTCTTGGCTTGGTCACTCAGCTGAGATCTTAACCCTATAGCTGTGCCAGTAGGGGGTCTTATTGAGGATCTGGAGAAAGAAGGAGAAACCAGCCCCAGACTGATTGTGATCTATGTGTGCTCCTAAGGGAAATTGCACTTTAATGTGTGTGTGTACTTGTCATCCTCCTGATGTGTACTTCCCTAGTTGTTGCCAGTTGTGATGACTGAGGCTCCATGATACTGGGCCAGTGCAGGGGCATCACAGAGTGTATGAGGGCTCGGTGTTAATTTGTTTGGGCTAGGTTCAGAAAACTTTCCTTCATTGGGCTAACTCAATTTCCACCATGTACAGCCATGAACGATTCAGAAACACAGGCTCTGCAAGTTGGCTAGGACAAGAAGCATGGTTGTGCATTGTATTGGATAGTAGCTATACAATGAAATGATAATGAGCGGTATTATTACAATGAGAGTCATGGAGTATGCTAATGAGGCCAAACAAGACTGCAGACTGATTCATAAACATGTAAATCCCACACAATGTGGCTGCATCTTCTGCATGTCCGAAATTCGCTGAATGCTCATGTTCATTCTTAGAGAATTGCTAAATCATATTAGGAAGGTTGCCTTATCTCTGCAGTCCACTGCTCAATATACATTCCCAAAACATTTAGAAGTATCATGCTAGTTATGTTATATTACAGTATACTATACTAGCACTTAAAAGCAGGCATACTTGACAGATTCAGGTGTGGTAGGTTCAGAAGTTGTTGCCCATTGAGTTTCATAGCATGATTGTTCCCTCTGCTTACCCTTGTGCTTACATTGTACAAATTCACCTCACTGTAGGTGATGATTATGGTATGTAGATCACTATGCATCCTTGTTTTGAGCTACTCCCGAAAACCTGCTTAGCAGAGTGCCCAATTGCTGTTTTTGCCAAAAGCAAAACTAGGTGTCCAGACCAAGCCTCTGGGGGATCTGGATTGTAATTCTACATCTAACCTTATGCAAATGGAGTTGCTGTAGTGCCTGCTTTCTTAGGAACATACATGGTGATAAAAGACTGCCATAACTCATACCTTAAAGTGGCACTGTGAACCATAATAATAGTATAATACCTATATTACCGTAGCCCACAGTACATCATGCAAATGAGATGGTCATCAATGCCTGTTGATGCATGGCAAACTGTATATGTGAGAACTGCTTTGATTGCTGATTTTCTTCCATTTTTCCCTACGATTATTTAAGGTGAGATATCATGGCTGAAATAGGACAGAGTAGTACTCATTTCAGAGTGAAGTAGTAGTATCTGGGAAGAGTTAGAAGTGTTCCTTTGCCTTGTCCTCCTCCATAAGGATTACAGTAAGGGGTAACTTCAGGAGTGCTATCGAGGGCATCTGTAAAAGACTGAAACTGGAATAGTTTAGCCCAAGATATCACCTATATGACTGGTATCACATATATGGGTGAGTGTTGCTGTCACCATCACAGACACTTGAGATTCCACAATCTTGAACTTCTACCCCTGTGGGAGGATGAATTTAAACAGCAGTCACTATCTAAATAGTGTTAGTAGAACAGATGCTAGCTACACATATAACCTGCCATTGCATGCCATCTATATATTGTAAGCAGGGCTCCTTTCCTGTCCATAGCCATGGAAAACATTGCAGTGAATAGGCAGTTTGGAACATGTAAGAGAAGAGTAGGTTAAGTATTGTTGTTTTAGAATGTACAGCTTTTGATACTAAAAGTAGTATCTATTCAGTTCTAGATGATAAGCCTGTCAAAAAATCACTTCCACTTCTTTGATTCCATAGTCTGAAGTTAGCAGTATGACTGTTGAATGTTGTTAGTTTGTGCACATGTATGCATCCTACAATTTACTTGGACAGACTTGGTCAAGCTATTAAGGGTCTATATTACGTTATTGAATACTAATGTATTCAAAAACATAATAGTCGACCCGTAAATGTCAAAAATGTCAAATGTTGAACACCTACAAAAAATAGAAAAACCCACCCAAGCAAACCTTTTAAATGCGGCACCCCCCACAACCCCCCCCCCCACTACTTAAATATACCAACACCGAAATCGCCATACAGTGCAGACAATGGAAAACTTCCATTTCCGCACTGTACGGAGATCTCCACTGAAATGTTCTTTGAACATTTTTGACATTTACGGGTCGACTATTATGTTTTCTAATACATTAGTATTCGATAACGACAGACCTGATATTACGGCTGTGCTCCCACATTGTGAGGATGCCTGCACGTTCAATCCCCTCCCTCATGTAGGCTCTGATTCCAGTTGATGTGTTTATCCCTTTATACTATAGGATTAGATTAAGTAAATCTGTGTCATGAGCGATCTTTGTCAGTATACTTGTTTACGTTGGTTATAAACTGAGAGACAAATGTAGGAATGGGCAGCATTTTTTTCTTCTTATATGTATATTTGTCTTTAATATCCAATTACTGTGTTTTGAAGTAGCACATCGTGTTAATCCTTTGCCTTTAAGATTTCAGCTGGTGATGGCTGTGGGTTCAGGCCACCCTGTCACTTGTCTACACTAACAGACTTGTTATATTGGGAAGAGTGATTATTGTTAATTCGAGTGCATTAGGTGTAAATTATATGGCATGCACAAAACAGCTATATTTTTTCATTGTATTTGCATTTCTTTCTTCCTCACTCTTTGCTGCTATCCATTCTACTGCATACTTTTATTGTGTTTATTATTTTTTCTCTCTCAATTTATTTTGTTGTTTTATACAGCAGCAGCAACATTGTAACCTGCACCCATCCCTCTGGCAATGCCTCTTTGCCCCTCATAATAGGCAGCAGCAAGCTCCATCACCACTATGACTACCACTGCTTAAAAGCATACAGCATACTATGGATCCTGGTCAGACACAGACACCTTTGAACTTCCTACCTTAATTGCACCACCCACTACACACAGCCTTGCACTGGATGCTAGGAGTGTTGTACCTGATGACAGCAGTGCCAGTGGAGGGGACACCTTTGTCATCCATCAGGAGCTGGCAAACATATCGAGGGAAATGGGAAGGAAGTTAGATGCTTGAATTGTCCAGATGGAGAATTTCCTTTGGCAAGTCACTGAGTTTTGCCCCTGTCCAGCACTGTGTAGACCATTTGAGGCAGTAATGATGGCACTCAGGGCAGCAAGTAGTCTGCCGCTTGAGCACAGCTGGCAGGGATTGCAGCTGCGAACCCCCATCCTATCCTACAGTCAAGTGTGTTGTCCATTGTGTGCAAATATTCACTCCTGTAGGTTGTACAGTCCTCCCTTCACCATTGTATCCCCTCTGCCTGATGTCTCCATCACTAGTGTGCTCCACCTCCCTCATTGTGTTACCAAATGCTCAGTATTTCTTCTTCTACCTTAGCTGTTTACCCTAACTCTCTTACCTTCCTCTTATTTTCTTCCCCAATTTAACTTCTCTTTATGCATAAAATATAAGCACCTGGGCCACATAAAAAAGCCCTATATTCCCCAGCTTCATCATGCTCATTTCTTAATTGCTCTTCTTATTCCCTCTGCTTGCTTCCCCTTTTCATCTCTTTCCTATAGTCCTGTTTCCACTTTTTAATTTGGTGCAAAAGTAGATAAACTCAACTTATTCAAGCTCATTTAATGTTTCCAAATCACTTAAATATTGACATTTTACTGTGCAGAGTGGGTCATGAATGGCTTATATGATGTCCCTATACACCTGCTGACAGTTGGCACTGCTTACTGTATAAAAAGGAGCTAGGTACCCATGTTTCACACCTCCAACTATTATGTCCAACCACTGCCATACAAATCTAATATTGGATTAGCCCAGTACTGGATGTGCACATGCATGGCAACTCGTACAAATAAAATAGTTTATGAACACCAAATTTTGAGCACTTTTCTTTGTAAACTATTACACTGCCAACTATGCCTGTGAATAATGAATTTACATCTCATAGGTGATGCACTGAGGATTCATTGCTGGAGCTCTTATTCTTTCAATTTGCATGTTTGTGACACCCAACTGCTTTGTCTTTTTGTGAAGGCTTTTATCAGGCTGCTTGTAGCTCAGGCTGTAAATGGCATTTCTTTGGCAATGTAATTAATGGAGGATGTGGATTCAAGACCACTCAGGATTGTATGCTTTTTGTCTTATTTATTCTGCAAGTGTGGAAGACACAGCAGCTATCTGTTTCCCTGAAGGCTTTTGTCTGACTGTGGCTGTAGCTCAACCTTTAAGTGAAGTACCATATACAAGACAAGTAATGAAGGTTTGTAGGTTCAAGTCCTATGAGGGTTATTTGTTTTTCTCACATTTATTCTTTCATCCTGAAAGTGTCTGGCAAACAACTAATGTGCATATTCCAGAGAGCTTTTCTCTGACTCCTGCTATAGCTTGACCTGCAAATGAAGTGCCTTGGACAATACAAATGAAGATTGTGGGTCTGAGTTCCCTGGAGTTTGTATGCTTTTGTCTCATACAACCATATTAGGTTTCTATGAAGGTTTGTGTCTGACTCAGCCTGTAAATATATTCCTTTGGGCAATAGAAGTGATGATGATAGTGGGATCACCTGCTTTAGCGGGTGTATATAGGCATGTTATTGTAAAGTAATGGGTGGTAATTTCCTGACCTTTGCATTGTAGTACAGGTAAATTGATCTAACACAGATGATGATCGTTTCACATTCCCACCCATGAATTTATTTTACTTTTTTGTCTTCAGTTATTTTATATTCATGCTGCAGCATCCAGACAAGGACCTCTGCATCCATTCCAGGCTTGTGGCACCACCACCAGTAGCTATTACATCACCGCCAGTAACATCACAGTCAGTGGTCACCCTATCTGTCACACTGAACTCTACGTCCACTAACATCCCAGCTGTCTTTCCTTTGTGTCAACACCTCCCCTTACAGTGTTGTGTGCTGTACATTTGTTTTTGTGGTCCTGCTGCCTACTCTAAACCTCCTAGCTTCATGACAATTCCCTACTATATTATATAGATTTATATATATATATATATATATATATATATATATATATATATATATATATATATATATATATATATGTATAAACACTGTGTGTGTGTGTGTGTGTGTGTATATATATATATATATATATATATATATAATACACACACACCATTGGGTCAAAAGTAGATAAGTTCAGAAGCCTTGTGACCTGGTAAAGCTATCACATGACTTCTTTCTGTTGCTGCAACTGTGTGTGTGACATTGTGCTGAGCAGACACTGAGGCTTATGCACAAATTACAAGAATTACGGCTACTTCTTCTACCTTTGCAGTGGCACCATGTGCACACACTGTCCGAATTCCCTGTTGCAGCTACATCCAGCTGCTCATTACACACATTTGTCTGGCTGCATTCATTGTTAATGAACATTGGGGCTTGTTGCGTGCACATAATAAACAGATGAGAGCTAGCCACAGTTGTAACTGCAGTGTTTCTGAATCCCATGCCTAGTCTCACATCTCCATGGTATAGAGCTGAATATTGACTTCTGGTCATTGTTTAAGTGGAGTTGGAATGTTCTTTCCACATCTAAATGGGTTTCCTCTGAGTACTCTGGTTCCTGTCCTTGCCTAAAAAACACAGTGGTTGATTAGCTGCACAAAAAATTCCATGTAAATTACATTTGCCCTAGTTCTTATATGCTATATCATAGCTGAAAATGGCCTTTGAACCATGCAAATTACCTGATTAACAAATGTTAAAAATAAATAATAAAATAAACATCCACAAATCAGCACTTAGTAAACAGTAAACACATTGAATGAGAACAATTTAAGCAAATTAAGACTGTGAAATCTTTAACATTAAAGTACAATTTAACAAGTTCCTTAAAACACTTAGGGTATCAGTTGCTGTTTCATAACTACTTTCCTAGACAAGTAAGGTCACCTAAGTTTTGTACTTGTGCCTTAAAATCACCTACAGATATCATTATCGCATACAAACCAGCACTCATTTGAGCATTAATTCTTGTGAAAGAAATAGAGAAAGGATTTATATAGACTTGGTAAGACTGAAGAAGTGACCTTAAAAGTGGCAGTTGAAATTCAATGCCAGAAAGACACATTTGTGGATTCAGAAAGCAATACCTTGTAAAGAGGGTTGCCGGTTGTCTTACTCAGTAGATAGCAGTTTTGATTTCTACTTTTGTACCGCAAGTCCTGTATCAATTACAACTTGAACTTTAAATGTCCCAGATGTGATTCGCTTTCTGTTTTCTGCTTCTCAGAATGTAGAACTATACAAACTTGGGATCAGCTATATTACATTATCTCATACCTGGAATATTGCTTCGATACAGATAAATACACATGTGCAAGTGCACACACATTCATACATGCATTTTTATCATGTAATCATGCAGTTATGCACCCAAGCACACTAACATCACATTTGTCAAAGCTGTGTCTCGACACACACCCATTCATTCATACATGACTACTATTAATGTTCATAGGAGGTTACTAGGCTAATGGCCCTAGGGCCTTTACAAGCCTAGTCATGTTGTACCCATGTTCCCCAGTTGACCTTGGTTGGTCATTATTTGTGGAGAGAGTCTATGATCAACACAGACTGCCCCTGTCCATGAGTGACACACGTGCCACCCCTGGGGTGAATTTACAGTCTACCATCCAATTGTCTAGGTTGCACTTGAATAGGATCATTGAGGAGCTCTGCTTCACATGAATTGGGAGTTCATTCCAGAAGAATGGCAATGTCTGAGAGATATATTTGTCTCCCCAGCATGTTCTGTTAATGTCACAGGCTAGGCTGAGATCCCTTGAGTGAGTGACTCTTGTCCTATTTGATTTGCAGATGTGCAGCATTTACACTAGGGCAGGGTCAGAGACTCCTCTGCAGGCCAGGCACAAGTTACCTCTCAGCAGCCTGTAGGATACAAAGTACAGAGACAGGGCATTCAGTCTTTCCAGGTAGGTCATATTTTGGAGGCCCTGACATTTCTTGATGAGAAATCTCTATGGTCTCTCCAGCTACTGCAGGTTTGATAAGGGTCAAGTACAGAGGAGTTATAACATCCTAAGTCTTGGATGCGATGCACTTACTTATGAGATGCGCAATATAGAAGGCTTTCCTTACCACAATGGACACATGGTAATCCGTGTTTAGACTGCTATCAACCTGTGTTCCCAAATCTTGCACCTCTGGGTTTGAACTTAGGAGATGTTGCTAATATTGTAATTTTCAGGAACTTCCTCTTTGCCAAGGGGGAGAATAATGCACTTATTTGCATTTAGTTTTAAGCCGTGGCTTTGGCACCAATCATTTTTCCATGTTAGCCTATTCTGTGATATCTTAGAATCATTTGGGGACTAAATGATTGCACTCAGTTTACAATCATCAGTGAACTTGGTAAGCCACAGGTCATCTACTTTCACCTGGACTTCCAAGAAATAGATTGGAAGCAGTAAAGGGCCCAGCACAGGTCCTTGTGGTATGCCACTGGTAACTGATCTAGTGTTAGAGGTGGAATCCCCCACTTTGAAAGTATTCATTCTGTTGGTGAGCTAGTTGGTTACCCATCTAGTGATGTATGGGTTAATCCCCAGCTGGGAGAGTTTCTCAATGATACCCAAGTAGGTGATTGTATCAAAAGCCTTGGTTAAGTCAAGATAGGCCAGATATACTGTTTTGCCTTCATCAAGGGGTTTGTTGACATTCTCAAAGAGGTCCACCAGGTTCACTAAGCATGATCTACCCTTAAGGAAGCCAAACTGAGTCGCGTCAAGTGTTTGAAGGTTGCCTATGTCCTTGTTGACAAGATCCATGATAATTCTTTCCATGGCCTTGCAGATAAGGCTGGTTAGGCTTATGGGTCTATAGTTCCCAAGCCCCTTTTGTGCAAGAAGATTAGTATTGCTGTTCACCACTCTGCTGGAATAAAGACAGTGCCCAAGCTGAGGTTAAAGATAGTGCCAAGTGGTTCCACTAGGTCTTGTTTTAGACTTTACTAAGCAGCCTGGGATGTTATCTGGTACCATAGAGGCTGTGTTTTTGGCCTTGGAGGCCACAAATATGACCTGCTCTTTGGAGATACTGGATGGAGGACTGGTTTCAGGTATAGTTTGGGGTATGGCTGGTGGGAATGGGGCTGAAATTTGCACCAAATCTGTTAGCTAGAAGGTTGGCATTTTCCTCAGGTTCAATATGAGAGGTGCCATCCACTATAAGTTGGGCACATAGGTGGGCGTTCCATTTTAGATGTCAGAAATAGCGAAAGAATGCCTTATGATTATCCTTAGCTTTGGAGGACTTTACAATATATGTGATTCACTTGTTCATGCAGTGGAGGATATTCTTCTGCTGAGTAAGTTCCCTCTTGTTCATAGACATCAGCTTTTCCTTTTGTTATATAACTTATTTATACTAGAGGTCCGCCAGGGTGGGCTGTTTTTTGTTTGGGTGGACCTGGTTTTGATCTGGCAGGTACACGCTAATCAATACAGTTGTTTAGGTGGTTATTAAGGGTATTTGGGTATTCCTCTGCATTGGAGTCATTGTTGGCTGTGTTACCGGGGGGGGGGGGGGGGTTAAAACTTTTTATTCCATCACCTATTAGGCAGTAGTTTGCTTTGGAGAAATGTTTGTTTTTTTGTTCCTGTGGGGGTGTCAAGTCTGATCATTACTTCAGATAAGAAAGATTTGTGGTCTAACCTTATTATGGAGGGAAATGCACAGGGGGTAGTGCAGTGCCCCCCCCCCCATGTTGGTGAGTACTACATCTAGGACATTTGAGCCCCTTGTGGGGGTGCAGAATATCTATTCCAGAGCATCCAGGAAACTCAGGGTGAGCATGTTTGTGCTCATGTATGTTGCCCAGTCAATAGAAGGATAGTTGAAATCACCCATGACCAAAGTGTTTGGCTGTACAGTGAGTGACTCTAGTAAGCTGGTGTGCTTCTCTTGGTTCATAGTGGGGGGACCTGTAGCTAGCAATGAAGTGGTTGGGTGCTTTACCTAGAGTTAGTTGGACCTGGAGTAGCTCAAGAGAGTCATACTGTTTAACCAGTCTTGAGGTGTATTTGGCTTTAATGAAGACGAATGCACATCCACCATTGGTTCTTTCATGAACATGTGCAAGGCATTGTAGCCTTGCATGGCAAGGTGCTTTCTGCAGATTGAGCCATGTCTCAGTAATTGCACAGATATCAGTATCTTCCAAGGTGAGGAGTGCTTCCAGGGAGTGCAGTTTCTTGTTTAGCCTCCTAACATTAAGCAGTATAACCTTGTTTGTCTCAAGTGGATTTATTTACATTGGAAATTTTGTTGTGCTGACATTGCCTAAAAAAAGGTAGTATGAGGGAAGCAAGCACATTTGCCAATATCTGAAAGGCTAGAGGAGACAGGTAAAGACCATATCCGGCAAAGCAGCATGGTCTGTCAATCATGTCTTCCCAGGCTGACAAATACTGGCGCCACCTGGACTAACAACAGAAGCTAAGCCAGTTGTTGAAGTCAAGCACTTTTTCATCTATTTTGTGGCATCATCCTGTGTTAAGGTAAAATGCCGCTTAGGGGTAGGAACATAACCTGTCTGGGACACACAATCTGAGAGTTCAGTCATGTCTGTCTTCATACAGTCCAGAGAGGTACTTCTCAAGTAATTCACCCCAACATGTACTATGACAGAGTTATAATGGTTATTGTTATTGAGTGGCTTGATTGTGTGTGTGATTTGGTGGATCCTGGCACCTAATGGGCAGCTGACTGTGACCATCTCCTTGTCCAGCCTGGTGAGGGGGACATCTGTGTGTCACACTATGGAGACACCTATCACCAGGACATTTGGTTTTGTGGTGTTTTTCTTTATGGGCTTATTTGCTGAGACATTGTTGTGTGTGTTGTTGTGTGTAGTGGATTCTATTTGCTTTGCAGTGTGTGCAAGTGATTTGCACTTGGGAGGTCTCTGATCTTTTAGTAGGCTTCTATTGAGTACCTCCGCATACGCGAGTTTGTGTTTTGACCTTATTTTGTGTGAGAGGTGATGCATGTGTGCTGACAACTTGTTTGATGTCCAGTTTATGTGAGAGAATTAATTCCAAATTCATAGTGTAATTACATCTCTGACATATTGTATTTTTGTTTGTTTTAGGAGTAAGTGGTTGTCAGTATACTTGAGACTATTATTATATTGCCTCAGGATGTTCATGTCAATCAGGCTGGCTGAAGAAATGGTTGGAAAGTGACCATCCATTATGGCAGAATTTTACCTTAACTACTATTGGGGAGTGGGCTAGATTGACCAAATTTTGATCTAAGATTAACAAAGGGCCTTATTCTGTTGAAGGCTAGGGATGAAAACTATGGCAACACTTATCAGTGTGCAACTGAGTTCCCACAAAGCAACAGGGAAGCTTGGGAGGGTTGATTAACAGATGTCTAGGAGAAAATTTTATTTCAAGGTGTTTGCCTCTATACAGGGCACCGCTGAACCCAGTTGCAAGGTGTGCAACTATGCGCAAATGCAAGGCTTAAATACAGGCAAAAATGAAACACTTTTAAGCTAAACTAACAATGGGAAAGCACAGAGTGAGCTTTCCTCCAACTCAGGTGAGTATCAGACTACACAATTCTGCCACAATGGTGCAGGCAGGACCCTCCTAATGTAAGATGGCTAGAAATAGTGCTCAAGTGTAACAATACAGTCTAGATTCAGCAGATCTGAATCTAGTCTGTGCTATGTACTAGCTACTTAAAGCTATGGAACAGCTTTTTTAAAGGGCAGACAGATACAGTGAAAATCAGCAAAATGATAAAATACAGTCAGCGAAGTGCAAAGGAAACTCACAAGCTACTTATTTTTTCAATTTTTGCAGAGGATGTTTCGGATTTCAGCACTCTCTCTCTAGACCTCTGGCAAAAATCACCAAATGTTGAGCAGCTCCAATTAGATGACCTGTCGTGGTACTGCCCTCTGCACTAACTAGCAGCTCTTTCAGAAGTTCTGAATAGTGGGAGACTATGGAGAGCATTTCCTATAGAGGTTTGCTTATATATACAAGGTACAGAGAAACATAAGGTCCTATACTAGCAGGAGGAAAGACCTTTACAAAGTTAATCCCTCAAGCCAATCTGATAAATGCACCATAAACTTTCCACCAGCAATTTCCAGCTTGGATGGGTTGAATTTAGCTCGTATCCCACCAGAGTGCAAAAGAACTCTCTAAATGTAAAACAAACTGGTTTTGAGCTTGTGCAGTAACAAATGCTTTACAACAAAAGTCAGAACTCCTGGATTATTGGGAATCTTTGGAAATATGTTCATTAACTCTAAGAAATCTTCTTCTTCTTCTTTTGGCTTTTCCAGGTTAGGGGTCGCCAGGCAGAAAACCTTTCAGCTCATAATTGGCAGTAGAGTTTTACGGTGTTGAGTTGCCAGCCCGGCGCCCAACCTTCCACATAATGCACACACATGCATGCACTCATGCCTAGGGCCAATTTAGTGCCTCCAATCCACCTACAGCATATCTTTGGGATGTGGGAGGAAACCTGAGCACCCGGAGAAAACCCACGTGACCACAGGGAGGACATGCAGACTCCACAAAGAAGGCACCCCAGCTAAGGATCGAACCAGAGAACCTCTTGCTGTGAGGTGGCAACGCTAACCGCTGCACCACCATGGCCGCCCTCATTAACCCTAAGAAATGTTCAACAAAATACAGAAAAATGTGCACATTTTAAGAGAAGTACAACACAGAAAAACTTTGCAAAACTTAGAAATATTTTTGCAAACTAACAGCAGATTTTATAGTACCAGAGAAGGTTAGGAAATATTAGAATACTATTAAAACAACTTAAGAGCAGTACAGTTACAAACACATGGTGTTTCTTTAACAAGTGCAGGTGAAAAATGGTGACAAATCAGTAAATGCAGCACAGAAGTGTTATACAGCACTGAGACAAAGCAAGTGCAATAAATACTTGCATCAGCTTTGTAGGTCCAGATGTTTTTAGAAGTAATCCAGATCTTATAATCACAGGTTTCCAAGCCAGACACAGTGAAGAGTTATTAATTGAGGGCGTGAGTCCCTAAATATTATGGCTAACAACCAGGCAACATTATTGTGATCACTAAATAAATAGTAAATCAAAAGAAGGCTCTTTTAATTTAGTATTGGTTTAGCTCTTCCAGTCATGTTGCCTGGCTGGTTGTAATAAGATTGACTGAGAGAGAACCATTGTATTTTCATGGACTTTTGCTAAAAAAATTAAACATGTTGATCAGGGTAACTTTATCTTGGATTCATTGACATGCAGCAAATCGTGCAGTCCTAATCAATGCGTGTAGCTGCCATGCTAAGGGTGTGTTTGATTATAGGGGAAAGCTCAATAAAGTTTCTGCTTAGCCATGAGTTACCTTACACAGCAACCCACTTTAATACTAGGGCTATGCAAGTATGCAGTACTCATCTATGCATTCCAGTACTTATTGTGATCATCTTAATTGCCTTATAAAACATTATTCATCAGGTTTATCAGCTTGTTTGTTTTGAAAGAAAAATCCATAATGATACTGTGGATCTTGTAAATAGGACAGATGCTATGAATGGTTTTGTTATAGAGTTAAAACATGTCTGTGGTGCATGGAGTGCAATAATTATTTTCTGAAATTGGAAACATAAGCTTGTCAAGCACTTCCCTATTGTGAGACCTGCTTTTAAGAGCTTAGATGTCCTTAACAAAAGCTTTTTAAGCACCCCTAGGTGCCATTAATATTTGGTCTCATGCTAAAGATAAACAGAGGATAGTGCCAACTGGCAAAAAACAAGGAAACAAAAAAAAAAAATTCAGCTTTTGCAAGCAGTTATAATTTCTGTTTACTATACTTCAAAAAGAAAGTATAACCAAAGGAAATGTCTACAAATGCTATTTCTGCAAAAAAACTCCTTGTTTTCTGTCTGCTGTCCATATCCCATAACTGGTCTTGATTTTTGCATAACATCCCTGACTCTGCCTAATATTTTTACCTAGTGCCTTGTAAAATGTTTGATTTTGTGGTAAATTCCTGAGGATTACAGTCAGTCAGTAATGCCAGACCTTAAAGTATCATACCTTTTATTGTTCAAACAATACATGGCAGTGGAATCCCTGAGGTACTATTTATTAAGTGAACTGGAACAATATTTTAAAACTGTCCTGATTTTGATACCCCCCCCAATTAGTTTTGAATTCCCCCCCCCCCCCCCACCACTGGTAGCACAAGGAGCACATGAAGCTCCATGCATGTAGAACAAAGAATTATGATCACCTAATGGATTATTAACGTTTATTATATGTTCTCAACAAATAACCAACCAGCTTCCAAAGCTTCAGGGCACTTTCCACATGCCCAAGCAATTAGTCAGCTCAAGCAGAATTAACTAAAAAAGATAAATTCTATGAGTTGTTACAGAAAGAATCTCCTAAACCTTCTCCTAAACCTTCACTAATGTCTCCAGTTCTGTCAGCTTTGAAGGGTGTCTCTCTCTCTCTCTCTCTGCCTGCAATTTTCCTAATAGCCAACCATCTGCCCCTAAAAAGGCAGATAGAATGTAAATAATCAGTCTTTCAAGGTTTTTATACATTCTTTTCAATCCTGACCCTGCAGCTATAGCTTTAGTTAACCCCACTGCTGCTAAACAGTTAATTCCTATCCTACTTTTTCTGATAAGGATGGGAAGTTTATTGACTGGTATGAGAAAGTAATATATACTTCTGCAACTTTGATTTTCCGAATTTTGAATCGTCAGGCTCACATGTTAATGATTATTCTAACTAATTGTGAAAGTAGGAGGAATGTTTTGTCTGCAGTTTCTTTTTGTGAGGAAAATATCTGCTTTCTGCTGTACTGGTCACTGTTTTCTGGTTTCAGTGTATGTATGTCTCAGGTGATACTCCTTCCAGGGCTATGGCCTCCGGTAGTGTTTTGAGGAGGTTTGCCTGGATGCATTCTCAGAACCTCCAAAGAGAATGCGATTAATGAGATTTTAAATTCTCCTTTCGATATAGATTCACTTTTTGGTTCTTTTGTTACAGAGGTGGTCAAGAAGTGTGATGAAAGGGCAAGTTTATTCAGGGAATCTATTAAGATTTTCTGCCCTTTTTTAAAAAAATGTCAAAGTATTCTTTAACTTCTCATCCAATTTTGGCAAGATATCAACAGCATTCCAAAAAAAATGTTCAGGAACTCTCAGAAAACAAAGAAAATTCCAAGTCACTTTGACTGTTTAAGGGATGTTGTTTCATCTTTCCACCCTGGCAGAAAATCTGAATCTTTCCCTTTCTCTTTGGCAACAGATAGTTTCAGGCAAATGTGCTCTGAAGATCATTCATCAAGATTGCAGATGATAGTAATAGGAAATTCCTCCTTTCCAGACTTTTTGCTTACCACCTGTCCTACATCATGTACTGCTGCAACGAGTAATAAAACAAGTTCCTTCACAAATTGAGAAAGGTTTTTATTCAAGGATGTTTTAGCACCAAAGAGCAAAGATGCTTGGAAACCAGTTTTGGATCTTTATATTTTATACCTGTTTGTGATGCTATCCAAGTTCAAAATGATGTCACTTAACACTTATCACATTCCAATCCATCAAGACTTCAGATGATTAAGGTTTTGTGATTCTGGATCACATTATCAATTCTCTGCCTTAACCTTTGGACTGTCCCACAAGTGTTCACAATGTGTGTAACTCTACTTACAGCTTATTGCAGGCTACATGGTATACACATTTTTCTATATTTAGATGACGCTTATCTTTGTAGGGTTTTTTTCAAAGTGTCATGGATCTCTCATTTGGGTGATCTATATCTAACATCCAAGCTGTGATTACAAGAGTACATTCAAAAGACCAATTTGACTCCTTCACACAGGATTGTGTTTCTGAGGTGTCAACTAGTCACTTCAGTTTAAATAGCTTTTCTTCCTCAGGAAAAAAAATCTATATCTAGATCTATTTCTAAGGATTTCCACTCAGACTTCGGTGATTATGAGGAAATACCTCAGGATTTTGAGTCTCCTGGCATGTACGATTCTCATGATAACCCTGGCAAGACTCCACATGTAAAAGATACAATGGCATCTAAAATCTCTTTGGTCATTGCACCAACATCCTTTATCATTTCAAATTCCTGTGCTGGGATTTGTCAGAGCAGAAATTACTTGGTGGAGACAGCAAATATCCCTAAATTTGAGTTAATCATTGTCCATCCCTGTTCCAAATCAGTCACTAATTTCAGACACTTCAGACTTTACTTGGGAAGCAATTTCAGGATGGCCAAAAGTGCAAGGTGTATGGGATACCCAAGACAGATGCAACCACATAAATATAAAAGAGAAGCTTGCCCCAATCAAGACACTTTCTGAATCATTTTTGTTTCCTGGGACCTCCTCAAGTTGTCTCAGACAATTCCACAGTCATGTGGTACATTAACAAGCAGTGGGGGGAGTACCAGGTCATACTCCTTTTGCAGACTAACCATTTTAGCTTGTGACATAGCTTCTCAGCACAGTCTCATTCTACATGCATCCTTCATTCTGTCAGAGCAACATTGTTTGGCAAAGAAGCTCAGCAGGACAGGGTACACCCTTACATATGCAAGTGTCTTCCAAGATTTGTTCCATCTGATAGAAGTTCTTTTAATAGACCCATTGGCAGCCTCTCTGAATAATCAGCTGGTAAGATTATTCTCCAGGACTTCATGCAAGAAGTCATGGAAGACATATGCCTTGCCTTTTCTTAGGACAAGAATGTTCTTGTATGCTTTTCCACCCCCCTCCGCTCATATCTACAGTACTTCTGAAGTTTCAGAAGGATAGTCCCAACATCATTGTGGTGACTCCCTTTCTGGCCCAGGCAGCAGCGTTTCTCCCATATTTTGGAAATGGCCAGGTGCAATTGTCAAATTCTTCCTTACAGAATGGATCTACTCGTACAAGATCAGGCGTGTTTGATACACCCTAACCCCAATCACCTTCAACAGACTGCCTGGATGATAGGGTCTTGATTCCCTTTAGACACCTAGTTACTCAGGAGCTATAGCAGGTGCTAATGGAAGCAATTAGCCTGTTAGTAGAAAATCATATGTTAACAAGTGGTCTAGTTCATGCCAACATCATAACCAGCACCCATTCAGGGTGAGTTGTTCTCCAGTTTTACAATAATTGTGAGTTACTTTCCTACAGTTTTTCATACTCCTCCATCAAGGTTCACTTTTTGGCCATTTCAGCATGTCTTTTCATGGATTTTCCTGTTTCAGGGCATTCTCTTGTCAAAATGTTTTTGAAAGGGGTTTTGCATAAGAGGCCTGTAGTGAAACTGGTTGCCCCTTTCTGTGATCTTAAGTTTGTGTTAGAGAAGCTATCACTTGCTCCATTTGAATCAGCTATTCTAGCAGACTTTAGGTTCCTAACATGGAAAACAGTTTTACTGATTGCTCTGAGTTGCAAGTTCTTATGATGAGTCAACCATATCTCATTTTCCAGACAGACAGTTTCTTTGAGAACTAATCTTTTTTTAATGCCTAAAGTGGTAATCAAGTTTACTTTAATCCAAATGAATTGTCCCAGCCTGATGGTCAGCCATCTGATAAGAAGACGGCCAAAAAAGTTATGTGGGATTCTACTACTGTGCCACCTCCCCCAAACACCGCTGTCAAGGCTGATGAAAGCCCAGAGGATTGCTCCGCTTGTTCATCTGATTCATCTGCCATGACTGCTTTGGAGGCTGGCATGGATCCAGTTTCTCAGACATCCTTGGAGGCTCTGCAGTGTTCATTTTGGATGTTCAAGAGAAGCCATGGCTGATCATATCTGAAGGACCGAGGTGTGTAGCGCAGATTCTTGTTAGGGAGTTTCCCACTATATTGGTTGAGTTTTGGCAGGGGTCTGAACCTCCTAAGATGTTTAGAGCTGATGTCCCTTTAAAGAAGCAGCAGGATTTTACACTGGGATTATTTAATGCTCTCACGGTTTTGTAGCCTACTAAAGGAGTATCTGTTCCTGCCTCCCTTTGGTTCTTTATTCCTCTTAAAAGTCCCAGGGAGCAGGATTCCTCTAATGAGGAATTATCCTTGGAAGAAGAGTTTTTGGCCTATTCTTCCCTGATTACCTTTTCATGGGATTATGGTTCTGAGAAGGAAGACATTAGTAGGCCATATTCTCCCCTTGAAGCAATTTCCTTTGGGGATACTATCTCTTGTATGATGGAATTTACATGGGATTGCACCCATGTTTCTGTTTGAAAGAGGTATTATGAACTCCTCAAAATGGAGTCTCCTAAGCACTCTGCTCTTCCTCTTGTTCTTGCTGCTTTGCTGGATACATTTTCAGCAGCTTCTCAGCCTCCTGATTCCTAGCCATCTGCTCCTAAAAAAAACCTGATAAGTTTTATAAGGTGCCTGATAATTGTACATTATTTACAACTATCCCTCTGCTGACTTCTCTGTTATTTCTGTTTCTTCTGTTAAACCTTTCAAGCTTTTGCCTTCTAAACTGCTTCTGTCTGACAAGGACAGTAGGGCCATGCAAATATTGGGTAAAAAGATATACACTGCTGCTACACTGGCCTTTCAAGCTGTGAATAACCTGACCTATATGACTAGGTATGTTTTAACCCTTCTCTCTCAGGCCTTTTAAGCTATTTCAGGCCTTCCAGATTCTGATGGGAAAGCTTCAGCCCTCTCTTTGTTAATGTGGTTACAATGCAGCGGATGCCTCTTCCTGAGCTGCTGCTTTTGGTTCTGCATTAAGGTGTTATTCCTGGATTTGCCTTCAGCCTTTGCCTGATGATATTAAGGACACATTTATGATGGATGCTCCTCCTGACAACAAAAATCTCTCTGGTTTGGCAGATGCTGAGTTTTTGAAGTCTCTTCAAGAGAAGGGCAAGGCTATGTAGGAATTGAAACATTTTTGTTTCCCCTGTTTCCAAATTTCAGAGGAATTATCCTACCAAGTCTGCTTTTATATGTAGACAGTCTCATCCTCCTCCCAAAGGCTCTAGAAAGGCTCCTCCTGCTAAATCTACTCTGACTCCTACAGATCAGAAGCCTCCTTTTCCAGACAAACCAGGTTTTGTCTGAATGTCTTCTTCCCTTCCCCCTGAGCCATGTTCCTTTATCTGTTCATCTTTCCCTGTCTCTCCACAATTGGTTAAGGATCAATCAGGATCATTCGTCAAGGGTATTACATAGTATGGAAATCCCGTCCTCCTGTTTTTAGGCATTTCTCAACCTTCTCAAGAATAGTTGCCCTTTTTTCCGGATGTCCTTCACAGCTTCTTGTATCAAGGCACCATTTAAGCAGTTTCCATTCCTTAAAAGGAGAAGGTGTTTATTCTAGAATGTTTATGGTCTCCAGGAAAGAAGGCACCTGGCGACCAATTCTGGCTGTTTTTTGGCTCAACAATTTTTTATATGTTCCTTCCTTTTGAATGCTATCCCTTCAAACTCTGTTTCCTCCTCTTCTACCTCAGGCCTTCCTAGTCTCTGGATCTTAAGGATGCCTATTTCCATATTTCTATTCATCCCTATTTCAGGAAATTGTTATGCTTCTCTGCTTCTTCCTTGCATTTTCACTTCTGTGCTTTGCCCTTTGGCCTCTCTACTGCCCCAAGGGACATCACCAAATGCCTTGCTCATGTGATTGCTTTTTGCAGGATGAGGGAAATACAGATTTTTCCTTATTTGGATGACCTCTTCATTCAGGCTTCCTCTCCAGAGACTGTGCATCTGTATCTTCACTATGCTATTTGTCTCTTGCAGAGCCGACGGATTAGAGTGAACTTCCAAAAACAAGAAAATGAAAAGAAAAGTGCTTTCAGCTATGTAGCCGCCTTCAGTTTGTATGCGCTTTTCGTCTTTGTCTTTTGTTTTAATCTTGGAACCAGTTGCTGTATTTTATTAGAGTAAAATTTTTATGTTTTAACTGCATGTTGTTGAAGTCTGTGGTGGCTTACTCAGGATATATTACTTGAATTGATCCTAGTAAGAGGGAGGTTGGGGAAGATGGTGACTTTGAAAGTGATCGCTTTGTGGTTGTATCCTACCAGGGAGGATGATACTTTAGGGATGCTGCAGTGATTACTCATGTTGATTAAAACCAAGTCTAAGATAATATCACCTCTTGTGGGTGTATCAGCTAGCTGTTCCAAGGTATTTGCATTGACACAATCAAGGAATCTCTGGGAATTTGTGTTCTGGCATGAATCGTTCTTCCAGTCTATGTTTGGGAAGTTAGTCACCCAGGATCAGGGTAAAGGGTTGAATCTTGATGGATTCGAACAGGTTTAAATAGGCAGATTGGGCATCTTGATTCAGATTTGGGGGCCAGTAGCTAGCTATGATTTGAACAGAGGTCTTGTCAATACTTAACTGCACCTTGAGTGTCTCCTGTGCGTCATACTGTTCGACCAGCCTAGAGGTGTGTATGTCTTTAATGTATATTGAAACCCCATCTCCTTAGGCTTTACTGCCCACAGTTTGGGGTCTGAATGTATGACAGGATGAGTAACGAGGCAAGTCTGGGGAGCTCTCCACAGCTTTGAACCAGGTTTCTGTGACTGCACAAATGTCAGCATTTTCCCGGGTTAGAAATGCTTGCAATGAGTGCAATTTCATGTTTAGACTTATAGCGTTTAGCAGCATGACCTTTAATTTGTGTTTTGTTGACATTTTTATGTTGGTAGTTTTAACCTCATCACTTTTCCTAAAAAAGGCACTATAGGGGAGGCAAGAGCCTTTGCCAGAAGCCTCTAGCCGAGGTGAGACCGATGCAGGTCATCTCTGTTAAAGCATCTTTTTAGGCTGTCAGGTACTGGATACCCCTGGAATGACACCAGAAACTAAGCCAACTGTTAAAGTCAGTCACTTTCTGTTTGTATTGGGTGATGGCAGAATGATGCTTAAGGCTAGGGACATACCTGCCTGGGACACACAATCAATGAGCTCAATCATGTCCCTCTTCATATAGTCCAGAGAGGTTTAGCTCATGTCATTCACAACAACATGGACTATGACAGAGTCATAACACTATCTGTTGTTGAGAGACCTGAGTGCGTGTGTGATATGGCAGATTCTGGCACCTGACAGACAACTAACTGTGACTTTCACCTTAGACAACCTGGTAAGAGGCACATGTGTGTTTCACAATGGAGCCTACTATAACTAATATGTTGGGTTTATGGTAAAGCCTTAGTGGTTGTGAGACACAGGTGTGTGGACTATGCATGGTATGTGGTGTGGAGAACTGTGGGTATGTTTATGTGGAGGACCTCTGCATATGTAGGTCTGTGTTGTGTAGGTGTGGGTGGTGGCTGAGGTGTAGTCCTTGTGCTGACAACCTTTTCAGTGGCAGATGTACTGGCTTGAGGGGAGAGAGCTTGGACTCTAGGTTCCTAAAGTAATTGCATCTCTCACAGATTGTGTTCCTAGGTGGTAGTAGTAGATGGCTGTCCGTGTACATGAGCCTAGGTGGTAGTAGTAGATGGCTGTCCGTGTACATGAGGCAGTTGCTACACTGTCTCAGGGTGCCCATATCAACCAGACTGGCAGGAGAAACTGTAGGAAAATGTATATCCATAGTTGTCAGAATCTGAAGGAGAAAGGCCAGGGAGAGCTAAGGAGTGGGCCTAAAACCAAAGTGCTTAAACCAAAACTAAAAGATTAGAACAACACTTAAAAATAAAACTTAACAATTTAGACAGGCTATAAACAAGCAGTAATAAATGCAACAGAAAAGATGCAGTTGAACACTTTAGAGAACAGGCAAGTAGCAGGAAGAAGCAAAGCAAGATGACGTAACAGAGTAGTAGGAAGAAACACCAATTAGAAAAATGAAAAATTATTTCATGTCTGAAACTAGAGTTTCAGTGATGGATTCATCAACTGTCCCTCAAACCAGGACTTCCTTTTTAGCCTCCTGTCTGCACTCAGGAACTCTCTTCAGATGCCCCCGACGTGTGATGGGGTGCTTCTTTCAGCCTTCTAAACATTCAGGGTCCATGGTCAGATGAAAGATCATATCAACATCAAAGAGATGAGCACTGTTCAGACCTTCCATTATCTATTCTTACAGTGCCCCATCAAACTCTTTAAAGACAATACCACAGTGATGTGGTACATCAACAAGCAAGGGGGGACAGGGTCTTAGCTCCTGTGCAGCCTAGCTATTCAGGCTTGGGATCTGGGTGTCCAATATCAGGTGATTCTTTAGGCTGTTTATATTCATTCAGATCAGAACATTGTGGCAGACTGTATGAGCAGGTCCATAACACAGACTCATGAATGGATGCTTCACACGGATTTGTTTCTGGACATTGTCCACCAGTGGGTTCCTCCTCAGGTAGACCTTTTTGCCTCCACTCTGAGCAGACAACTACCTTTCTCTTGTATCACAGCTCTATGTCCTCTGGCTTGGAAGGTGGATGCCCTCTCTCTTTCCTGGAAGGGGATGTTTCTTTATGCCTTTCCTCCCCTTCCTCTCATACCGGGGGTTTTGTTCAAGATAGACTCTTATAAAATCTTGTTGATGACCCACTTTTGGCCCAGACAGCATTGGTTCCCATTTCTTCTACACTTAGCCAAGGGCAATCACCACAAGTTATCTCACAGGGTGGACCTACTCACACAAGACAAAGTGTCTCTCATCCATTCCTACATATCCAGTCTTTCTGTGGGTGATGGGGTTTTGATCCCTTTTAGGCATCTTTTCTTTTCAGGACATGCTTCAGCTTCTGCAGAAGACAAGGAAACCCATAACCAGGAAATCTTATTTGTTGAAATGGAAGGGATTTTCTGTTTGGTGTCTTACTTATAACCTAGATCCACTTTCTGTAGAAGTTCCTGTGGCTCTGTCTTTGTGTGAGTTGTTCAATGCTTGGTCGGTATACTGTTTAATAAAAGCCCATCTTTCAGTTATTTCAGCTTGTCTGCCTTTAACTCCTCCTTTTGGCTTCTAAGTTTGAGGTCAAGCAATTCCTTAAAGACATCCTTCATATTAGGCTTCCCAGAAAGCCTATTCCTCCTTCCTGGGACCTTAATATGGTTCTTGAAAAATTGACTTAGGCTCCTTTTGAGCCTGCAGCTTCAGCTTCCTTTCAGCACTGTACTCAGCCCTTACTAAAGCAAGAAGGGTGTCTGTGCTTCGGGCTAATATGGCTGTACCTCCTTATTTGATTCTTCATAGGCACAGGGTGTCTCTTCATTACTAATCTTTCTTTTATGCCCAGTCTAATAAATGAGTTGTCTCTTAATCAGTCTATTAATCTACCCACGTTTTCCCTTCTCTACAGTGTGCTAGTGAGAAGGTTATTCACACCTTGGATTTGCATAGTCAACTCAGATATTATTTAGATAAAACTAAAACCATTTGTAAATCTGAGCACCTTTTTGTTTCTTTTCATCCTAGGTCTTTAAGTCTGACTGTTTGTAAACAAACTATTCCTTCTTGGATCTTTAATGCTACTTCCTTTTGTTAATCTTTTCATGGGAAATGCTTTTCTACTTCTTTTAAGGCTCATTATACCAGAGCTGTGGTTTCTTACGGTGTTTTCTTCAAAGAACAGGATACCAATGCCATCCTTGAGGTGGCTACATGGACTTCTGTGCATACATTTACAAAACATTATAAGTTGGATATGGTTTCCAGGGCTAGAGCTGAATTTGCCAGTTCTAGCCTGCATGGCTTTATATAGGGCTCTGTTAGACATTCTTTCTCCCATGTTTCCTCTTGAGCTTTTGTACTCTCTCTAGTGCAAGGAATACTGCAACAGTGAAATGGAAGGACATAATACAGTTGTGTAAAATCCTACTATAACCATAGATGTCCTTACCTTCACTGATGCAGTTTTCACTCCCTCCATCCTCCCCCTTTTTTTCTTTTTTTCCTTCTGGATACACATGTTCCTCCTGGGGCTTTTTCAGTTCCAAGGAAGCTATGTCTGTATGTCATCTTTATGCCCTATGCCCTGTGCAGGAAGCATACTTGTGACATATGACATCCCTATAACAACCTAAGGCTTTGGTACAATCGCTAGATGTCAGGATGCCCATGGCAAGGGATCCCTAGTGCAAGGAATACTGACTGCAACAGTGAAGGGAAGAACATCTACTGTAATGGCAGGATTTTACACAACTGTAGTTTCTGCATTATGTGGCCACATAATGTATATCCAAACAGAACAATGATCTCATAGGTAGCCAATAAAATTCAACATACACGCACATAGATGTGAATTGCTCAAAGTAGGTCTGCAGTATTTGCAACAGCTCATCTGTCAGTGCCCATAATGTAATGCCAAGTAATTCACCTCAAGAATGAGGTTTAAGTGGTGAATCTGGGCAATCATATTGAGAGCACACAAAAAGGGTTATGATTGGTTAATCAATTGTATTTTTTTAGTACATGGAGTTTCATCTACTTCATATGCTACCAGTTATTGAAAAAAATCTAGGTCTACAAAGTGTTATACCAGTCTTTAAAAGAGGTAAAGCACTCATCACTACTAAACAGAAAGTAGCACACCTCAGAGTGTCTTTGCATAAGAATTCGGGACAAATCATAAAATAATGGGGAGACCAAGGATCAAGATCAGGGACAATTAGTAATGACTACTCTTACTCACTTAAAAGTTAGCAATACAAAAATGCCTGGCATTATTGACTGACTGACTAATCCTCAATGATTCATCAGAAAATCAAAGTATGGAGGCACAGGGAAAATATGAACCAAACTCGGGAACAGCTGAAGGGCATGTACACCAGGCAGAAATGTCGCTGCTTTACATTCTGCATATTTTTTTGACAGACAAGACTGTCCACTGTTAATCCATATAGTAAGACCTGATCATAATAGTGATTGGAGACTGCTTAACTATTAAGTGTCACCCCCTAAGAACTTTGGTGTTTGGGACTTGTGCTCGGGAAGTTATTCTTATTTTTTTCCTTATATCAGAGTGTAACCTCTAGGCTTTATGCACAGCAATGCACTGGTAACAGTTAACAACCACAGTTACAAGCAGTGCTCCCTGTGTATTGAAATTCACACAAACACTCATACAGCTGAACCTGCATGCTCATGTATATCTCCAGCATCTACACTTAACACTGGGGGATCTGCAAACAAATGTGTAGCTGAAAAGTTACATAACAAGAAAAACTAACTGAAATCAGTACATCTATGGTCTGCCAACTTATGTATATAAAAACAGAACAAATACAGATGAAGTGGACCACCTGAAAGTCCCACAAAGAGTATAATTAACAGAACTAGACACAAAAACTAAAATGGTAGTAACATGATACACAGCTTTCCCAGCCAGATAATGAAAACCACATCTTATTTATGTAGGCAAGTACACATGATATCTGATGTGCATGGTCTCTAGAGAATGGAACTCCGGGACATTTTATATATATATATATATATATATATATATATATATATATATATATATATATATATATAAAGCTTCAAGTACAGAAAACTCCTGGAATGTCCTCATGTCAATCAGCAGGGATGTTTAAGGAGAAGTGAACTGAAACTAAAAGAAGAAATATTAATATTGGCAGTCCAGGATAGTATACTATGTACACGTTGATTTACAAAGCCCATTGAGCACGTGGGAGAAACAGACAAATGCAGGTTGTGTAGAACAGAACTGGAAACAGTCACACATCATGTTGCTCAGTATGATCCACTAATGGCAGAGGACCTGTATACTGAAAGGCATAATGTGACATGACTATTGCTTTGGGGGATTGTACAATCACCGACGTAGCTGAGAAGCTTTGGAAACATGAGTCATAAAGCATTATAGAAAATGATGAAGTCTATATCAAATAAAATCATCCATTACCAACAGTTAAAATAATAGTTGTGAGAAAAAAAAAACAGATATAGTAGTCAATGAAAAGAAGACAAAAGTAGCATTGGTCAGTGAAATTGTTGTATGCACTGATTACAGTGTCTTATGTGCAGAGACACACAGTGATAAAATACCAGGATTTGCATACGGAAACAAGGGCAATGTGGAAGGATACCCATACAGTTGCAGTAGTGGCAGGAGCAGTGGGTCTCCTAAAAAAAGAATTTACAGTCTCATTTAGATATGTTCTTGATAAATGTAAATACATATGACTTACAGGAAGAGTCAGTCTGGGAACATTGTAGGTGCTGCAAAGAATGCTTTTGGCTAACATCAAAGATTGAAATAATACTGATTTCATGAAATTTAAGCTTACTTTGACTTAGGAACGTAGCTACATTCCCATCATGGCACTAGAAACCTAAAAGACTTACAGAAATTAAAAAAGAATTGTTAGAAAAGAAACCGATTGTAGCAATAATGGCAACATCATACAGAACTTTTTTAGCCTGCACACAATAAAATCAATGCGAAAAGGCATTACTTGTAGTAACCTCAAAAATGTATGTGTCTGTGTAAATGTAAGAAAGAGATCAAATAATTTTGTAAAGATAACTTTTAACAGAGTTTCATCCATCATAAAAGACCTGTTACATGTGCTAATTACATAATCCAAGCTTTAGCATACTGTATGTACAGTATCACATTCACTGAATAGTACAACAGGAAATAGCTCTGTGATACACTGCAAAATAATGCAAACATTTAAATGTTCTTTGTCAAGCTTTTCAATCAGTATACAGATGTTTCTTGAGAAAAGTTTTAGTACTGTTCCATTTCACAGTTAAGAATATTAATGGAAGAAAAGACAAAATGCAGCTTTCTCAAGCAAGATACAGAGCTACTATACCCTATGGAAGACAGTTCCACAAAATATCAAGCATGCCAAAATAATGCTTCATAAAGACAATAGAAATCTGTATAACATAGGCTGATAGGTGCATAGATGTTTACTAGGCTACCAACCTCAAGGGCCTTTTTAAGCCTAGCCATGCATGCCAAATCTGTGACAAGTTCTGGTGCCCTTGATAAGTGTAAGTGTGGGTTTGGAAGGTGAAAACATTTACAAGCAGGGGCCTGGGAGATGAACCATTTAAAGGCTGCTTCTGTCCATTAGAGATATAGCAGCCAGACCAGGGAGGAATTTCCTGTTCTCCATCCAGTTGTTCAAGTTGCACTTGAATTGAGTTAGGGAGGATCTCTGCTTCACATAGATGGGGAGCTTGTTCCAGAGAAGGAGTAGTCTCTTGGATATGTACCGGTCTCTCCAGCAGGTCCTATTTATAACACAGAAAATGTTTAAGTCTTTAAAATGGATAATTCTGGTGCTGTTTGTTTTCCAGATATGCAGGAAGTCAATCAGAGTGGAGTCTGACATTGCCTTATATGCCAGGCATAGATCTCCCATCAACAGCTTGTAGGAGACAGAATGCAGGGATAGGGCTTTTAAGTGGTCTGCATAGGATATTTTTCTTATGCCCTGTATTCTTTTAGTGAGGAACTTTTGTGGACATTCTAATTCTTTAATATGCCTGGGTAGGTACATACCAAAGGGGCATTGAACTCAATGATAGGTTTGATAAACGCTGAATACAGTGGAGCAATTATTTTCTTGGACCTCGATGCAATATCTTTGTTTATACATTGCACCAACATAGAATGATTTTCTCACTATTGTAGACACGTGATGATCAAAGGCTAGATTACTGTCTATGTGCCTCCTCAAGTCCCTGACTACTATGTCAACACTTAGTTGTGTGTTGTCAATATGATAGTTGCCCAGGGGTGGATGGCTTCCTGAAGGATACCGTTATGCATTTCTTGCCATTTAGTTTTAGTCCATAGCCCTGGCAACAGTTGTTTGTGTCGGTCCTTCCTGGAGAACATTTGTGTCAATAGGTGATTGAACAGAAGCTCATAATTTATAGTCATATGCAAATTTAGTCATCCACAGGCTGTTGACATTGGCCTTGACGTCAGAGATGTAAATTTCAAAAAGAAGCAGTCCCTGGGGGATTCCGCTTGTGGCAGGCCTCTTTGTGGAGGTGGACTCCCCATTTCTTACTTCCTGGGTTCTGTCTGTCTGTGAGCCAGGTGACTATTCACGGGGTGGCATAAGGGTTTGTACCTAACCTCTAAAGTTTGTCAACAATGCCCAAGTTGTTGATTGTGTCAAATCTCTTAGACAGGTCAAGGTTAGGCAGTGTGAATCATTTTACCCTCATCCATTGCTTTGGTGACCTTCTCAAAAAAGTCCACCAGGATAAGTAGGCTTGAACTGTCCTTGATGAAACCAAATTGGGTTGGATCCATTGTCTGGATTTTTCTATGTCATTGTATATAATTTCCATAATAATTCTTTCCATGGCTTTGCATATGAGACTAATGAGACTTGTGAGCCTGTAGTTTCTAGGGTATGTAGATGGCCCACCTTTGTGCAGAGGGATAATTGTTGCTTTATCATTCCATGAAACATGTACCCTGTTTGGAGGATACAGTTAAATAGCAATTCCAGAGGGACCACTACATCATGTTTCATGCTGTTTAGAAAGCATACTGTGATATTGTCTGGGCCCGTTGATGCAGTGTTCTTGGCCTTAGAGATAACATTAAGGAATTGTACCCTAGTGATAGTAGGGGGAGTTATATTTGATATTTCCTGAGAGAAGGTTTTGGGGGAGAGAGGGCTAAAGTTGCAGCTGAATTTGTCAAATTTGATACATCTTCTGGCTCAGTATAGATGGCTCCATTTACAATGAGCTCTACACACAATTGTGTATTATCTTTGAAGTTGCGGACATAGCTAAAGAATGCCTTGTGGTTGCACTTGGCCTTGGAGGACAAATTTACCTCAAATTTGACTTGGGTAGACTTTATTTATCTTCTTGAGCTGTTTGTTTAGTTTGATGAGAGTGCTTTTATCCTGCTTGATGGTGCATCTCCTAATTTTTGCCATGATTTTCTTCCTTTTGATATACAGCCTATTGATGTGATTTTACCAGGGTGGCTTGTTTTATTGTTAGATCTGTACTTCTCCCTGCTGGGTACATCTGCCTATATACAGCTATTAACCTGGTTGTAGAGGGTTTCTGTGAACAGTTTTGTGTAGGTAGCAGAGTTCTCAGGGTTTATGGGGGCTTGCAAATTTACCAAGTTACCAGTTAATACTAGGAAGTTAGCCTCAGAGTAGTTCCTGAGTATTACAGGGTTAACTGGGGTTCCAGATTTTATTTTCTCTTTAAAGGAGACCATTTTACAGTCTGACCTTATCAGAGAAGACATTACACTAAGTGATGTGGAGCACACTCCCATATTAGCGAGGACCAGATCAGATATTGTTGCACCCTTTGTCAGTGCACTGACAGTCTGCTCAAGTGAGTTTGTGTTTATAAAATCCAGAAATCTCTGTGCCTGTACGTTTGGTGTCATATATGATTTCCAGTTAATAGTGGGGTAATCAGTCGCCAGTGAATATGGTATTTGGTCGGATGGTGTTTCCAATAAGTTTAAATACATGGTATGGGTTTCCTGGGTCATAAATGGGGCCATATAGCTTTTAAGGTAGTGATACTGGATTTTACCTATGGTGATTTGAATGTGTAGAAGGTGAAGTACAGTGTCCTGTTTGACCAGCCTTGAGGTATATTTATTTTTGATGTAAATCGAGATACTTCCACCTTTGGTCCCTGTCTGTGTAGTAATAACCTTGCACTGTCTGTGCACTCTCCGCGGCTTTAAACTAAGTCTGAGTGACTGCACAAACATAAGCATTCTCAATGGTGGTGAGAGCTTATAGGGACTGCAGTTTTTTGTTTATACTCCTAGCATTGAGTAGTAATACCTTTAGATTTTCATGTTTTTTATTTGCTATGATGGACGTACTTTGTTTGGCATTGCCTAAAAATGGCACTATGGGGGTGGCAATGTTTTTGCTAATATTCAAAAGCATAGAGGGGAGAGGTGCACACCATCCTTGGCAGAGCAACATGGTCTGTTAACCATCTTCTTCCATGCTGACAAATATCGCACCTCCTTAGAATGACACCAGAATCTAAGCCAATAATTAAAGTCAGTCATCTTTTGTTCATATTGTGGCATCATGCTTGAAAAGGTAAAATGCTGCTCAATGCTAGGCCCCTACCAGCCTGGAACTCATATTCTGAGAGCTCCATGATGTCTGTCTTCATATAGTCTAGGGAGGCACATCTCAGGTCATTTGCACCCACACGGACTATGACTGAGTCATACTGGTACTTGTTGTCCGGTGACCTGAATGCATGTGTATTTTGGCATATCCTGGCCCCTGATAAGTGTCTGACTATGATTTTCTCCTTACTCAGCCTGGTGAGAGGGATATCAGTGTGTGTCTCAATGGAATCTCCAATGACTGGAATGTTGGATTCCCTGGTGGCTTGCCTTATGGCCTTAGAAGTAGAGGCTGCATGAGATGTGGCTGTATGTGTTGATGTGAGTGATGTTTTGCTAAAGAATGCATTCAGGGTTGCTGAGGTTGTTTGCTATATACATCACCTTGGAGGTCTTTGGGGTTTAGGAAGGTTACATTTTACTGCCTCAGCATATGTGGGTCTATGAGTTTATTTTGAATTGTGTTTGATGGGTGCAGCATGTGTACTACTGACAGCATTATTGACATTAGCAGTTCTTTTATGTAAAAGCTTTGCTCCAGCGGCAGTGTGTAAATACATCTCTCACATAGAATATCAGTTTGTTTGAGAATTAACTGGTTGTCAGTTAACATGAGGCAATTTCAACATTGCCTCAGGGTGCCTATATCCAGCAAGCTGGTAATGTGATAGTGGGAAAGTTCATATTCATGGCAACAAAACCTTTTTAATTGTTTGGACAGTTGGAGTTAGAATGTAAAGTCATATCAGCAGTATCCTGTTTGCAGTTCTGAGGTCAGTTCTTGTCATTGAAAACTAGTTATAAAAGTAAAAGACAATCCCAACAGCAACCAGGTACCTCAGTAACAAACACAATCTCAATCCAAATGGAAAAACAAAACTGAGGTATGAGTCCAGGCTCTCCAAGTAATTTTATTACAAAAACACAAGCGCTTTCACCAACAGGCTTCTTCAGGTGTATCATACCTAAAATTACTTGGTGAGCCTGGAGTCATACCTCAGTTTGTTTTTTCATTTGGATTGAAAACTAGCTGTTCTATGTATAACTAGGTATTGGTAAAATTTCAATGGTGCTTTTACAGGAAAAGTGTAAATTCAAGGTGCCTGCTGTTATACAGGGCACTGTCAAACACTTGAAGGGGAATGTAATAAGTAGAGCCTAATTATTTATGGACAAAGTATTTGGGCAGATATTCTGAAGTGAAAAGCAAATCAAGCAGTACTTACTGGAAATAATAAATTAGCTTGTCAAGAATGATGAAAAGAGGGGAGTCATCTGAATGGCTACTATTAGTGCTAGTCTCACCACAGCTTCACTGTGCTGGGATACATGGGGTGTGTCCTGCCACTCTGTCATTAATAAGATGTGCATGGTTGGCAAAACCAATATATGGTGCAGATGCACTAATCAACAAGGTCCACTTAGCCCCAGACAACAGCAAATATAAAATATTAAAAAGGTCCAAAAATAAACCGCAATCCAAATCCAGGTCCAATGAAGTATTTATACAACAAATACAAACAGGTAGTGTGGTTAAGTGCTTTCATCCCTGCTACTCAGAAATTCTTCATAGGATCATAGGAAGTTAATTGGCTATTGGCCCTGAGGCCTTTATAAGCCTAGCTAAGAGTTTAGCCCATGCATAGACAAATCAGCAGCCAATGTCCCTGTCCATCAGGGACACAAGTGGAATCCCAAGGATGTATTTTCTATTTTCCATCCAGTTATCCAGGTTGCGCTTTAAAAGGGGTAAAGAGGTACTATGCTTGACGTGGAGAGGGAGTCTATTCCATAGATGTGTGAGTCTCTGGGACATAAATCTTTCCTGCCAGCAAGTCCTATTGATGTCACAGACCATGTCTAGGTTACATGTGCAGGTTACTCGAGTGGAGCTTGACTTGCAGATATGCAATAGTTCCATCAAGGTGGGGTCTGAGATCACTTGGATGTCAGACAGAGGTCAGTTCTGAAGAGTCTGTATGAAACAGAGTAGAGGGATAGGGCTTTTAGCTTATCTGTGTATGGTAGATTTTTGAGGCCCTGGATTCTACTGGTGAGGAACCTCTGTAGTCTCTCCAGCTGCTGCATGTGCTTTGCGAGGTATATACCGAATGGGGAATTGTACTCAGTAATGGACCTTATAAGGGAAGAATACAGGGATGTTATGACCTGCTTGTCGCTGTATGAGATACCCTTACTTATGAGGTGGGCCATGTACAAAGCTTTCCGTACAATGGAAGCAACATGGTGGTCAAAAGTCAGGTTGCTATCAATATGGGTGCCCAAATCCCTCATGACTGACTGCCTGCTTAGGACATTGTTATAATGAAATAATTTGTGAAGACATCACTCTCTCCAAACGGGATGATGATACATTATTTTTGTATTCAGCTTGAAGCCATGTTTCTGACACCAGTCATTTGTTTGGGTGAGACCCTCTTGGAGGATGTCCACGTCACTGAGGGAATTCATGACTGCTCCCAGCTTGCAGTCATCTGCAAACCTGGTCAACCATAGCCCACTGGTTTTGGCCTACACCTCAGAAAACTATATCCCAAATAACGGAGGCCCCAAGACTGAACCCTGGGGTATGTCACTCGATACTGCTTGAGGTGGCTTCCCCTATTTTGACTAGGTGAGTTCTATCAGTAAACCAGTTAACTACACTTCTGGTAACATATGGATTGATGCCTACTTGAGAGAGTTTATTATGCCTAAGTGGGGAATAGTGTGGAAAGCTTTGGTCAGGTCAAGGTAGGTGGTGTGCACTTTCTTACCCTCATCCATGGCTTTGGTGACTGTCTGATTGCAGTTTATTGTTCAGATCTGTTTAATATTTTACATCTGCTATTTTCTGGGACTACGTGGACCTTGTTGTTTTGTTTTGAGTTTTATGATATTAACACCTCTGCAGATGCGCACTATATGGCTCTTTTTCCCCTGACTTTAGTGCCATTGGATCAGTTGTGCTGCATCCCGATCTGAATCTTAACTGCTCATCTCCCATCTTCCTTTCTATTACTCTGAAAATTGGCTTATCAATCACTTTCTCCAGAACTTTCATGTAGTGTGACAGAAGTTTGATGTCTGTGTACTACCCACAGTTGTGGATGTCTCCTTACTTCTTGTACACTGGCATGAATATGCTTATTCTCCATTCATCTGGGATATGCCTTTCTCTCCACACTGATATGAGTATGTTCAGGAGCCATGTCTCCCTTATCTAACCCAGCATCTCTATCATATCTGCTGTGACCTCATCTTTGTCGGCTGCTTTCCTGACTTCAGTTTCCTTAGTGCTAGTCTTACTTCTTCTTTGGTGGGCTCTTCCTCTTCTCTCACCATAGGCTGTGTCTGGGGCAGTACAGCTTCATTCAGAAGCTGCTAGAAGTACTCTGTCCCTCTGTCTGATGTCCTGTAGACTGGTGAGCAGGCTGTTGCTTACATCCCCTTATAAAGGATGTCTAACTATCTTCTTTATCTTTCTGTCTTTACCTTGCAACCTGATATAATTTCCTTGTGCCATCTACTGACTGACTTTATAGAAGCTGGTAGAGTCCCTGTGATGTCTTGTTCTTTGCGATTCCTTTCTTAGCTTCTTTGTTAGCCAACCAGTATTCCTTCCTATTTTTCTATCTCCAACTTTTTCTTGCATGCCTTCTTTCTTTAGATGACTTCCTGGACTTCTGCATTCTACCACTAGCTTTCCTTATGTGCCTTATTTCCATACCTGGCTCAGTCACAAATCCGTTCTTTAATCCTCACTCGTGCTGCTTTGAGCTGCTGCCATTCTTCTTCACCTCCACCTATCTCCTCTTCTTCCTGAGGTGCTAGAGCCCTGTGTAATTCCTTGCTTTCTCTCCAGTCAACTTTCAGGTTTTCAGCTTGGTCTCTAATGACCTTAGAGAATTCTATGATCTCTGCTTGCAGCTGATTGTGCCAACCAGTGGTTTATCCTGTGGAGTGACTTTTTCACAGTGGATGCCTTTGCAATTGCTGATTCTACCTCACTACCCTTTTCTTGTTAGGCAGAAGTGTTCTCGAGTAGAATGTTGGCTACTCTTGTATGTGATCTTGTAACTCTCAATCTTTCTGTACCATGTGTTGACTACTAACAAGCCATTTGCCAGACAGAAGTCTAGAATCCTTCCATTTGCCCCACCCATGTCAATCCAGCCAGTCTTCATATCCTATCCTGTCTGTCCTGATATGTGCATTCCGGTCACCCATTATCAACACTGATTCCTGTTGTGATGCTTTATTTAGTAGGTCCTGCAGCTGCTGCCTGAATACACTCTTTTCCTCACTATCATAACCCTGCTGTGGGGCTTAGGCTGAGATTATGAATACTGCTCTAATTCTGATAACATCCCTCTTTTGAAGCTTTTCACTCATCACGATTCCCACATCATTTCTAGCCTGTCCTCATAATAAATAGTAGACTCTGGATACAAAATCAAGTGGCTTTCCAGCACTTTCCTTCCATCTCACCTCCTGAATACATAGGATGTCCACCCTCCTCCTTGCCATCAGGTCATCCACTTCTAAGCTGCATCTGTCAGTGATCATACACGGAGTATAGCAATTCTTAGTTCATGTTTGGCAGGATGATTAGCTTTACATCATGCCCTTGCTCAACAGAGCTAACCAAGTAATGCAAGATGGGGAACTGGACAGCAACCTGCCAATAGCTTATTGGCTTTGTGGTGGGCACATGCTGATCAAAAGGGGCACATACACCCCTCCCACTATTAGCATGGGTTCCTGGCGTAGGTCGGAATAGGCTGGGTCCTCAACCCACTTAGCACTGGCTAATACCCATGACAATTTCATGACTTTAGTCAACACAACTGAATCACCTAGCTCCATATTTTGCTATGTCAAGCAGCCTGCCCTGCCATGGAACGCAGTCTGTGATCCATTTTCTCCTATCATAAGAATACTTCGCACCACAGTAGATTCCCAAAGGGGTTTGTTTATACAACTCTTCCCCATATAAGGCACCATATAGAGTCTGTTGTGCTGTGCACAGCTCCATATTTGGGTGAGTTTACAATGGAAACACTCAACAAGTTTTTCAAAAGTGGGAGAAACAGCACAGAGATACAGGGAGAGCATGCAAACTCCAAACAGGGATTGGCAGGAGGTCAGGATCAAACCTTGGGAGGCGAGGACTTTTACCATTATGCCATCTGATCTCCCATAACTGTACCGTCTGTAGTACTGTCTACACATGCTTCCACATCTATGACTACTAGGTTAGCTCTTATGAGTGTCTTATCAATGGAGTAATTAGCCTGGATGACATTTTCCCAAAAGTCTTTATAATGCATTTCTTGGAATTGGGTTTGTCTGTGACTTTGACATCAGTCATTTATCTGTGTTATAGGTTCATAGGTTCATAGATTAGTACTAAGCTAACTGCGAGTCATTTTAAGCCTAGCCAATTATCCCTTGTGAGACTCAAACCCTGTACCTTGTGTTTGTGAGGCAAACACCTTAACCATTAGGCCAACCTCCCAAGGTCCTCTTGTAAGATGATGGTGTCTTGAGAGGGAATCTGTGATAGCTGCCAGTCTTGCAATCATCTGTGAACATGGTCAGACAAAGGCCTTTGACATTATCCTTTACATCCGAGACGTAGATGCCAAATGGGAGTGGTTCCAGTACCATTTTTTGGTAGTTTGTTTTTAAATTAACCATTTTGATATCTCAAACTAGAAATGAAGTGAGCTAAAAAAGTTATATGTGTTGTCGAAGTTGAAAGTACTATTGGCTATAACATTTTCAGAATAGGTGCTGAAATGTTTGTCTGTTTCTCCAGAGCTCATTTGAAGAAAGAAATTGTGTAGTTTTGTTGTATGACAGTGTGACAGCCAGCTGCTGCACCCATGAGAAGAACTACTTAGAATTATTTCTTTTACTGTTTAGGATTATTTATCTTACTGATCTGATGGCAGCAAAGTATTGTATATTATTATTTGGCAGCATACACTTTTCTTGATTTCTGGTCTGAATAAGAAGAGAGAGAGAAATACATTTTCTATTTTTATGGTAGACGATCCCGTCTCTCTCTGTACCTTAAACACTGTTGCAGTCCAGGGTAAAGGCAGTAGACAAGAGGAATGATACTGCCATCAAAGCAGCTCTAAAGCATACATTTTTTTTCTGCAGTGACCCAATGAAACCCACTCATCTATGAAGCTGCAATATTTTTTATCCAAGATGTATGTCCCAAATAATTACATTTTGCTCAGAATTATATTTTAAAGGACAATGAACCCAGCAATTATATTATATTAGTGTGTGAATTATTCTCCTTAAAACGTAAGGACTGTCAACATACAAGTGTTAAATCCTATAGAAGTAAAAACAATGATGCAAGTTTTATTTGCACTAGTAATTGCCTAGGGACACAGGTGGTGTTTGTTTGAAATCTAATTTGTAAAAAATATATGGGAAGAAAATTAAGTTATGAATGGATAGCAATTTTTGAACCACAGCTGTTATGAAAATATTAAAATGCAGTACAGTTTTAAACAAGCATTGAACACTGAAAAGATAGCATTTTGGTCAGCAGTAACTATTGCTTCATGGTTTCACTTCACCCTCTTTTTCATCACAGCTTGTACTTATGTTGTCTGTATTAATCATCTTCCTAAAATGTTTTGTTTCACGTCATTCTCCTATAATTCAGGACAAAAGAGTGTTTTATATCTTGCTTCTTGTTAATCACATTAACATCTGTCAAGTGGATGGAAGAAGGCAATGTTGAAAACAAGGATGAAAATCTTCCATTTTAACATATAAATTAGCTCATCCTTTTACATATATACAACTGAATAAGCTTTTGTGAGAACTCTTTCTTCTATACCTAACTTATTAAGGTATTGGTTTTATCAATCCATAGCTGATTGTAAATGGTAAGACCTAAATGGTCATACTAATCATCATTGAAAGACATATAGTCCTATCCTTTCACCTTAAAAACAACATGACAACCTACCGTCATCAGGGCTGCGCAATGGCAAAGAATGGGAAAATGCCTGAATGTAGGTATGTAATGGTCAAACTCTTGAACTTCAGCCATTTATTTTGTTTGATTTATTTTATTTCTATTGATATATTGGGGAAGAGCATTGATCTCCATGGATCTTTTTCATACTTGGTCCTGGAGCACTGTTTGGTTAAGTGACTTAGTCAGAGTGTGACAGGCAGTGGAAGCTGCAAGAATCAAATCCTGGAAAACAGGAAGCAGCTCATGCAGCTTATTAACAGCTCCTTAATCCTCTGCATCAGCTGCCAGACATAATTACATTTGAGATATATGTATCTATGGGTCCGCGTTGTAATTTCGAAAACCCAAAATCTTGTGTTTCAAAATGCCGGGATTTTGGAATCTCAAAATTATAAAGTAAAAAAAAAAAAACAAAAAACAATAAAAATACTAAAAACTGTTTGTGCAGGTGGGCAAGCCCCCCTGCAACCCTCATACCCCCTGAAACTTAAAAATACCATCTCCAAGATCGTGCTACAGTGGAGAGAATGGTAAGCGTAATTGGGAGCATTTCAACATTGTTTTAGTTATTTTTTTTTTGCACCTCTTTGTAATTTTGAGATTCCAAAATCTCGATGCTTTGAGTTCAATGTATCAAAACTTGAGATTTTGGGTTTTTGAAATTACAAAGTTGCCCCATACATATATATATATATATATATATATATATATACATATATATATATATATATATATATATATATAGATATATATATATATATATCTATATATATATATATAGATATATATAGATATAGATATATATAGATATATATATATATATATATATATATATCGTAGACTGTATTATGTTATATATATATATATATATATATATATATATATATATATATATATATATAGTGTGTGTATGTGTGTGTATATATATATATATATATATATACATATATATATATATATATAGAGTGTGTGTCTGTCTATAGATATACATATCCATATATATATATATATATATATATATATATATATAAACGGCTATTTTTATGTATATATATATATATATATATATATATATATATATGTGTGTGTGTGTAATATATATATATATATATATATATATATATATATATATATATATATATATATTATGTGTGTGTGTATATATATGTAGACAGATGGATGCAGATTTTTACCAACTGTACATCTGATAAATGTTTCCAAAATTTAAACTGATGAGGTCATAACAGGGCTGAAATATGCATATCCACAGCTAGTTGGGTTTGGCTTTATTGGCCAGAAATCATCCATTAAAATGGCGAAACAAGTCATGGGCATTCAGAATCGCCAATTAGCTGAAACACCTGATGTTCACAATGGTCATTTGCATATATTCCATGTGCCTCTGATACAAGAGGTTCAGGAAGTCATTCAGTGGAAGTTCTAGCTTTGCTGAAGTTTTCATTTTGTTTTTACTGATTGTTTTTTCAGTGACCTTCTCACTTATTGTTTTAAAATTTAAACACACAAATGAGTGTAGTTGCAAGTCCTATAACATTC